>NW_028288624.1:2297070-2605712 GCF_059628265.1 Tinamus guttatus | reverse complement strand
TAGGTGGACTTTACTAAAGAAGAAGAGGTCTAAAAATCACAGAAACACAGAATGGTTAAGGTTGGAAGGACCTCTACAGATCATCTAGTCCAACCCCCCTGCACAAGAGGGACACCTAGAGCACATGGCACAGGGTCGCGTCCAGGCTCGTTCTGAAGATCTCTACAACCTCTCTGGGCAGCGTGTTCCAAGGCTCTGCCATCCTCACAGTAAAGACGCTCTTCCTCGCATGGAGGTGGAACTTCCTGTGTTTCAATTTGTATCCATTACCCCTTGCCCTACCACTGGCCATCACTGAGAGGAGTTGGGTCCCATCCTCCCTACATTCACCCCTCAGGTACTTAGACATATTCATCAGCTCTCCTCTCAGTCTTCTAAATCCTTCAACTGATACTAAATACAGACCAAACTTAAGAATGAAACAGAATTTGCTGATAATGCACGGTTTTGTGTAACACTGAGAAACCGCGTATTTTCATTTCATGCCAGATACAGTAAAGACAGTTTGTTTTTTTCCCTGTCTCTTATTGTGATGTACCTGCTAGACAAAGGTTTCATGACAAAAAAACGCTGTAACATATATCCTCAAGATTCCATCATGATTCTATATATAATGAAGTTAATCATACAGAATAATTTTAAACATTAGTGCTTTTGGTTACAAACAAAAAGCATTACCTGTGGATTCTGCGAGGAAGTCCCTGGGGCATTGGCTGAATTCTGTGTTGTCCCCTAGCGAAGAAGTATAGGATAGTTTTACAAAGGTGTTCGGTCAGTCAGAAAGACAAAAACCCCATCAGCAGGTTATTGTATAACTCAAGAAGTTTAAGCTGTAGCCTAGGAAACGTGTGGTTTATGAAATACCTTCTCTTGGGAAACAAAACCTGTGGATACTGCTGAACTTCAAGCCAGAACAATGAAAGAAATGAAAGAAGCCAGACAATGAAAGAAAAATACAAAAGTCCAACCCAAAACAAGAAAATCCCACACCACCAGCAGTATCTGATCTGACCAATGGCCAAGTAAGCTAATGGAGCAAATCACTGTTTCTCACAGTATGAATTTGGGTAAAGCAGGGGGAAGGAAGCAGGTTTTAAAATCGTCTAGATGGGACACATCTTACAAGAGAAAAAGGTGTTTCCACTGAGGATTCTAGCTTAACAGGAATAACTAAATAAATAAAGTTACTAAATAACTAAACTAAATAACTAAACTAAAGTTATAACTAAAGTTACTGCCATTATAACTGTTAGCAATTACTTCTTTCCTTCCAGATTTATATACCAATGAACTGCGAATAAATCATGAGAAAGCAGAATACTGTGCCTAGAAAGTTTGACTCTCCGAAAGTAAGTCTTGGCAGGAAGAGTAATTACATACTGAATACTCAAGCGCCTTAATATTTTCTACTATATTTTTACATAACTAAATGGATTGGTTTGTTCTTATTTACCAGTCCACAGCGCTTATGCATCAAATAAGGTATTAGCACAGTGAGGCTGCCCAAATATTTTAAGCCGGCACTGAAGATAGCAACTTTTGCAAATCCTGTGAAAAGGTTAGATTCTGCTTCACTTTATCGTACCTTAACCCGTCTTCGTTTTCATCTGAGTAGAGCACAAAAAGGATAACAAGGAGTATGTGATCACCTCCTTTCCTTCAATTTCTAGTAAGTGCTCAAAATCACCAGTTTCCAAAAGACCACAATTCAGGAAACCTCATGGGAAGTACTAAAAGACAACATTTAGTACTACAGAAGATTTCAAAATGGCTTAAGAAAACAAACAAACAAAACAAACAAACCAAAAAAACAGAAGCAGCTTACCAGGAGAATCTTTTTATTTGCTGCATTTGCTGCCTGCTCCAGAGTTTTGGCCTTCTTCTTTTCTTTCCTTTTTTCCTTATCAGCAAATGTACCACGCATTTTAGAGATGATGTCGGAATCAGTTTTTGCATATTGAATACGCTTTGTAAAAAGAAACAGAAAGGTACATTTGACAATTCATTATACTAACTCACTATACTACACTTCACATCGAATTCAGTAACTGTGTTCTACTGTACCTTTGTGCAAGTATCTCATCTGGGAATTTCTTACATTAAGAAACGGTTCTGAACTGTGGATACACTTATAGAAGCCTCATTAAAAAAAATCTGGACATTACTTGCTTTAACTCTCCTTGACATCGGAACTCATTATAATGAGTCAACAGTATCTTTTACATAAGCCTGTCAAGACACTAGATGCAAAAACAACAAAAAGCTTAAACCCCTGCCCCCAAATGTAAAGGCTTAACCGCTCCCATGGCTGTTAAGGTTCTGCAGTGATTTCTCAGATCACTACTGAAATACAGAAAACGGAGCTCAGCAAAACTCTCAGGCTTCTTAAATACGAAAATTATGCCAAGTATCTGCCTTCATCTAAACTGAATAGCATAAACTGTGTCAACAGCCCATGGCTTTTCCAGACAAAGGCTGACCAGAGCACTCAAGGAAATAAACAAGTATATAAACACTTAACATAATGTAGACACACACGCACACATATGGGCAATCCTCCCCATTGTTAGGGACCACTTCTCCAAGCACAGAGTAACTTCAAAGCAGGTAAACAGTTTGTTTGTGTGTGTGTGTGTGTGTGTGTGTGTGTTTGTCCAAGGGCAGACAGATCAAGCATGCTGCAAGCAATATTCAAAGAGGGAAGAAGAAAAGATCAACACTTCCTAAGTTATTTCCTCTGGAGTTTTACTGAGCACAAAATTCTCTAAGGGCAAATGACGGAACAGAGACTGCACATTTCCTTGTTAAAGCTTTTGCTAGAGAATTTGGAGAGGTTAATGAAACAAGCTTGTGAGCTCAGCAACACAAGAACCACTTGTGTTCTTCTTAATGCTCAAAGAATTGACTTGAAAGCCTGTAATAGATCCACCTGCCAGTGAAGTTGGGTTGGCCATTTGCATCTGTCAATAGACCTCAAAAATATATACAGAATTAAGGGAAGCCTAATTATCCAAACAAGCAACAACCAAAGTGTACTAATTGTACACTTACTTTGCAGTCAAGTATTTTATTGAATCATCTCATATCAAGCACTGCTGCACTTGCTTCACTGATGTTATACTGAAACTCTTGTCATTTGTGTTTACTAATTAATGTATGAATGAGCAAAAACTACAGGTCTGTTTCAAGAAAATCACCACAATCGTTTCTCTTAATCAAGAGTATAGGGAGTAGGCCATTAAAACCATTCCATCCTCCTCACTGTTGCCTACAAAAAGAACTATATTTTAGGTATTTATCATATGTATTCATCAAGACAGGACATCCCTGAAAACCAGACAGCAATTAGGAGCATGTGGCAGTTAGTCTTCAAAGGGCAAAAACACTGCGATGTGAATTCCAAGAACCAAAACCCTGTATTGCATCATGGCAAGTTTATTTTAAAGCCTTATAGCACCCCCACCACCACCCACACACACACTTACCATAGGTTTCCCATAAAATGGAAAGCCCTGTAACTGCCTCAGGGCATTAGTGGATGATCCAAGTTCTTTGAATATGACAAAAGCCTGTCCTCTCATCTTCATAGTCTTTAGAGCCACAATGTCCACAACATGACCGAACTGGGAGAACAACGCATACAGGGACCTTTTCAGTTCTGTTGAGGATATGGGGAAAAAATAAAATAGCATACAGGTTATATGCTACATTCCTGCTTTTACAGAGTTTCTTGTCATCTACAGACAGCACATTTTAGCTTGTTTTATCTCAAGTGTTAATGTGCTATGTAAGTTTGATCAAAGTTACTGCATGACCTCATTTATTTGCTTTTTTTTCTCCTAATGTAAAACCAAGCATTATATGCCAACATACAGGTATTCACCCTGTGAAAAAGTTGTACCTCCATCCATTTAACAGGAGTATATGTTATTGAAGGATTAATGTATGCAAACATACACATTGCAGTATTATGCATTACAGCAAAGATTGATGCCATAACATGTGCCATGGCATAAAAACCAAGACTTAAGGAAAATACAGACTGCAAGTTAGTAGCTAATCAAACTAAACTTAAGGCAAAGTAAAGTTTGAAATTTTGCTTGCAACAGTCCAGTTTAATCCTTTGACGCTTCTGTGATTTTTTTTTTCTATTACAGATTGGAATATGTTCTCACAAGACCACACTACCCTTACAGTTGCTACAGATATGTTTTCACTATTTAAAAATCATTAAACTCCACAGCAAATTAAGCCTTAATCTTACCAGTTAAAATAAATCTTTTGTAGCATGCAATTATTCAAATTTACAAATAACAAAACGAATCAAAACAAGTCACCTTATGTCTCTTTCAATGCTATTTTCATGGCATTAAAGTGAAAAGGGGTAACATATTCCCACTTTTCAGTGAAGGGGAACACACACGAACATGCCTGTTGCAGACACCTAATATTCCGTGGGGGGGTCCTCTTGTGGCTACACTGATTGAAGCAAAATGAAACCCCATCTGTGAGACCAGCAGCACAACTACTGGGAACAAGCAATCAAAAGCTCCCTTAAGAATAGATACCTTCTTTTTTAATCTTGTCGTTTATGTTGTTGATGTAGATCGTGTGATTCGGCCTAATGTCCATCTTCCCCTGTTCCACGCGCCGGCCTAGGAGCAGAACACACGTTACACCGGGCGCGCACGGGGAAGGAGGCGCCGCCGGGGTATCCCGAAAGCCGCCAGCTGGTACCAGCGAGGAGGCTCCCCGCTCTCCCCGGACACCGGAACAGGGATCGGGACCGGGATCAGAGCCGCCACCCCCACTCACCTCTCCCCGCCGAGATGGAGGCCGGGCCACGCCACAGCGCACCGGAGACGATTCCAGCGCGATCGATGGGCCGAGCGCCGGCGCATCGATGGCGCCTGCGTGTTGGCGCGCGCGGCGGATAGGGGCGGCCCTTCAAGCTGAAGCGAGGGCTGTGGTGGCGCTGTGTGCGCTGCCTCGTGACTGCGGTGGCATTGGCGCCCTGTGTGAAAAACAAAACAATAATAATAAACAACAAAAAAGCACCTTTCTGGCATCAGGGAGTCCAACAGAGGATTTTTTTTCCCCCTCAGAGTAGAGCTGAGCCTGTTCCCCGGGTCGATGTTGAAGCTGAAGCCAAGCTCGACAGGGGCTGTTCATACTCGAACAAGGGCCTGTCAGCAGTGAAAAATTTAATCATTAGGCTCCCCAGTGAGGAGATGGCTTACAGCCTGTGTTTAAGAAAGAAAAGACACTCCATCCATGCAAAGTGAATGGGGGAGAGTAATCACTGTAGCTTCAGTGGTTCGCAGAGGGGAAAATAGTGTTTTATTTATTTATTTATTTACATTCCGTGTTTAACTGCTTCTTGGAACATGTATATCCTTTTTGACGTGCTGTTTTTCCAAAGGCAGTAAGATTAAAGGGAAAATGCACTATAAAACCACTAGACAAATGGCTTGGTTTAAATGATGAAGATTAGCAAAGTCCATGTGAATCATTTGTCCTGTGGCCGTTTTCACCTTCACAGTAGACATAATAAGGAATTCATGCACAGTGCAATTATTTTTTACATATCACTTAGCAACTATTAAACAAAAGCATTATTGCCAGATTTCAAACCACTTACAGTAGAAATTGCTATAAAAGTCCTAATGTATTTATTTCTACCGCGTTGATTACATTATTAGTATAGGACTCAATAAATTTCTCCAAAAACCCTCACTCGCAGCTATTTCTACATGTCTTACAGCAGCCCTTCTATCTTTGTCATGACAGTGCAGTTAAAAGCTTGCATGAAAATAAACCAAACACTCTGTATCGCAGGCACAATTAACTTCAATGTAATACTTTATATACCTCAGATGGAGAATAGATAACATTTTATAGATTTTTTCCTAACTGCTTCTCACATTTGGGGATGCGGGATGGAAACCCAACCCCTTGAAAGTCTAGAACCGGTTCCCACACTGCAGGCAAAGGCAGATTGCAAGTCAGAAAAGCACCCTTAGCCCCAGCCCCACTCCCCTGCTTAAGTGGTTTAGTGATGTATTTCACTACATTTTTGTCCAATTTTTAGCTCTGAGGAGTTTGAGTAGAGCAAAGTTAACTACGATTTTCGCCTCTTTTGTCAATTGACACAAGATGCAGCAGCTCTTGGAGAATGAAAAGAAGCAGTGATTTGAAAATGCCTGTGGACAAATATTCATTAACATTTGTTTTTAGCTTGGAGATTGAAAAGACAATGTATCTGACCATTTCATTTCATGAAGATCCTTTTCAAATTCCTGCAAGAGCAGTAGCTCAGGATAAATAAACAGAGCAGAGATTTTGAGGTTGCAGCCTTTGGATTTTTGGAATAATTTTGCAGGCAGAATGCCTTTATTTCTATGAATGAATGATCATGCAGCCTTTTTCAGAAGTAATTTTGTATTTTGAAGGATTGACATGGTTGCATGTCAAAAAGAAGCTCTTGAGGAAAAACAATCCTTAAGATGGTTCTTGTTTGAACTGCAAGTTAGGTGTTTACTCTGGACCTGTCCAGAGTAAACTTAAAACTTTTCCCTTTGTAGTGAGACAGGAATATTAGGCAGAGTTGTCTGTTCAGTTATTTATGATAGTAGTCCATAGAGCTCATACATAAGTGACGAAGTTTGAAACCACTTCATTGTCATTGAATCAGCTAAGGAAATTTGATCATCTGCAAGAAAAAAAAAACAACCAACCAAACAAACAAAAAACCTGATATATTATGACTGATCTTTAAATTAAAGCCTGTATCGTTCCTTTCTCTGAACAGCTTAAAGAAAGCAAAAGACAAAAATCCTAGTCAACCTGATACGCAAAAGAGGAATTCAAGCTGTCCAGAAATTCTTGCGCTTGCTCAGGGTTACTGCACTGCTGATTTATTATTCCAGAATTTGAATGAAAAGAAAGCAGAAATGCTGCATCTTTCATACTTTTCAGACAGTATTTCACAACCTGTTCATTGGGAGGGATATTCATTCCTCAGGTGTGATCTTTTTCTGCTCCTTGAGAGAGGTCGTCAGACTATGTTGGACAATCAAAAGGAGAGAGGACCGACTCTGCAGTGGAGACACTGCCCTTCCCCCTTCCTGCCTTTTGCTCAAGGATAAGGAAACCCAGCTTTTTTTTTTATTGGTGGTATTATGAAAACAGTAATAAAAGTCAGATCTGTTTATTAAAAAAAAAACCACTTAAAACTTCCTTTCTCTAAATTAAATCAAATCCCCTGAACTAAACCAGAACAGTAACCAAAAGCTGTGTTTTGAGAAAATTGCACTCCTAGTTTGCTAGCATCATCAATCCTTTCAGCTATGATCCTTTTTCCAGTTTTGTTCTTGCTATGTTAAATTCTGGAGTTATCAAAGTTACTCTGCTTTAGCAGTATAGAAATGTTTCATCTGACTTGGGGAGGGAAGGGAGGAAAATCCCATACTGGAAAGAAGCATACTTGTGAATTCTTTCTTGTTGATATGGGTGAATTTGTCTTCAGTAGCTTGGTCCCACCTCTTGATTGGTCTATTCGGCAGTGTGAAGGAACAGGATAATATAAGAACATGCTAAACATTGGAAAATGGAGAAGGACAGTGAACGAAGAAACTGACAGGAAATAGAAATTCCCTAGCAAGCAAAGTGTGTTTGTCAGTAGTGTTATAAGCACTTGCATTTTCTGTCCTTTGAAGTCAATATGCAGAAAACCTCACATTTAAAACAGAAATGGTCCCTCAAAAGCTGAGCAACTTAATGATATATATTCAACTGGAAGGTGCAAAAAAGAAGGTATCGTCTCCTATAAATCAGCGGTTGCTGAGTAGTTAGACCAACCACAATACACTGGTGTAAACTGCCAGAAGCAGCTGAAGAGGCAGCAGTGATTTACAGATTATTGTTCAAAGGCTCAAAGGCTGTTACCTGCTCTCAGAAAACTAACAAAGAAAGTGAATGGGGAGCATGATGGCAAAAGAAATCTGGTATTGACAAGTGCATGGCAAGACTTCAAAAAGAATCATTTGAACCACAAATAGTGGAGTCCTATTAGTCCTACATTAGCTGTAACCACGTGGGCAGAAGACCTAGATGATTCTGTTGGAGACCAATAAAACATCTGGCAACAGTGAAGAAGGCAAACAAAAGCTGAAAATCATGCTGCAAGGGGTTTCTTTTTAATAAGGCTGTTACATAATTACTAAAAAGATTCTTGATTGTGTTCATGATTGATTAAAAAAGCCACACACACAGTCTTCTGCTGTTTATTACTGAACAGTTTATACTTATTCTTTTTCATAAAATACAGTACCTGATAGACCTTTCATGTAAACTGTAAATTTGTCAAGGGACCCTCACCAATCATCAGAACCGATTATTTATTAATAGTGTTTCAGAGTGAAAAGATTCTGTCGTGATGAGCGTTGCTGCTTATCTCTTCTCTTGGCTAAATCACACTTCCCTCTCCCCATGTCTACAGAAAGTTGCTTCTTTTGACACACTTCTAGTTTATGACAACAGAAAGTAGACAATTGCATTGTCTTAAAAATATAATTACCATGATTAAATGAACTAGAATTAAATTGTAGATACATGAAAATTGTAGTTAATTAGTTATATCTAGCATAAGCTATGAAATAAGTACCTTTCATCTTCATGTTTTATCAACCATGCTGAAAATCAATAGAACTTGGATGCAGAATCTCTGCAGAGTCACACAGAGAGCTTGTTCAGCAGCACCCATTCAAATTCATTAATAAGTTACTGTTTCCCAACTCCACTTCTTTCTTCAATGTTAATGTTCAACAGGTCATGGCAACTACCACTACTGTAGTAATACCAAAAAGTTCTCAAATAGCATCAGGGCTTCTTGAAGGCAGGAATAGACAAATTTTTAAAAAAGGAAAAAAAGAAAAAAAAAAGCACAACAAATGAAGGGTCTCTGCCCCAGATAGAATGAAATCTTCACCCAATTTCCTCTATGATCATACTCTTTTTTCTTTCCTTTTTTTTTTTTTTTCCTGAGGCAGCCTTCTCTTTTGGCGGCCTTTTCTCTCTCAGATCAATTGCTATCAATTAACAGTTACCTGGGCCTTGTGTCTTTTATGTTACACCACTAATTACACCTCCATAGGCAAAAGATCATCAAAATTTGCAAGGATACTGAACACCGCCCTCCTCACATGTAAGCATTATCTGTTCTGCTACATTTACTGTTATAATAATTCCGAATCAGCTCTAGTATTTTGGGTGTGCTGGTTTTGCTGAACAAGATGAAATGTGGGTAGTGATTTTAATTTCATACTGGTGGTTCTGAATTGCTTCCGAGTGCTTGGGGTTTCCCTTTATTCTTATTGATTGGTGGCAGTGCCGTATGTCCACATTGTAACGTGGCGTTGAGGTGAGCAGCACACAGGTTTGATTTGTTGTAAATCGAGATTTATCTGGTTAATTACATAAAATTGTCTGGTTGACTCGCACCTTTTTTTATATGTGCTTTTTCATTCTCTTCATCATCTGTCATATTCCCCCTGCAGTCCCTTTTTCCTGTATCTCACAACTGGCCATGGAAGACTTCCTCAGCCATGTTGATGGGCAGTAGTTGTAGCTGCAGCTCTTGCAGCAGATCCTGGGTACGTTTTTTCACAGCACAGCAGGGACTTCCTGGCTCTAAAGCCAGGATGAGAGATGGCTTTGTGCTCTGGGTAATATATGGAAGAGGAATGGGGGGCACGAGAGGGCATGAAGTCCTGCTGGGAGCAACAGACCTAGGACACCAGGAGGAGGCAGAGGGCAGAGAGGCTTCACCAGTGGGACACAGTACCACAGGACCTGAGGAAGGAGAGCAGAACCAGCGGCAGTAATCAGGGTTAACCACTATTCAGTGATCACCAGACTAGCCAGGAATGAGAAGGCAGATCTGAGGTCAAGCTGGGGATCAGGAGGCTACTTGCGTGAGGACACTTGAAAGTACTAAAGGCCATGGACTGGGCTTAAATGCAACTCCAGCTCTGGAGCGGAGAGAGGAAACTGTCAGCAAAGCTTCTCGCAGCAGGCTGAACCACAGTCACCGCTGCATCTTGTCAGTTCTGGCAGTGCTAAGCCACTGGACTGGCTTAAGAAAGAAACTACAGAACTTTTTTCCAAGAACTTCTTTCTGGGATCTTATTGGAGGGATGTGCCAAGGGCCCTGACATTGATAAGTTGAAGAACTACTGATAGTGCAGACAGAAGCTCATTATAAAGAGGGATGCTGTGAAGATTATCTCTTGAGTATGAAGCATCTGGAAAACAAGGGTTGATGTCTGCACCTACATGGATAAACCATCACAAACAGATGATGGGAAACTCAGCCTGCTTTAAACAGCATCTCTGAGCTGGAAGCCAACACAGTGGGTGGCAAGGGGCTTCCTCATCAGGAGCCTTAGCAGCTGGTGGCATCACTGTGAAGCCCCTCTGTAAAAGGGGAAGTATTATAGTATGTCCTGGATGGATGGGTAAATTCCCGATTGAAAGTATAAGGGCCTGATGGTTACAGATAAGTTTGCCCATAAGAAAGCCCTCATCAACAGAGCTGGTTGCACCGACTTTACCCAAAGAGGAGGTTTGCCCAGCTGATGGGGTGCCACAAGCGCTTACTGGACCCCACTGCCAGGATAATGTGGGACTACATGAGCAATGACAGTCTATAAAGAAGCTCTCCATTTCCAGAGTGCCTTTCTCAAGCCACCCCAGCCTTGAAATTGCTACAATTCACAGCAGCATCGAGCTATGAAGCCATAACCTTGTTCCTTGCACGTATTGTGTTTAATAATTACTGCAGGTTGAGCAAACAGCATTAGCCAGCCTCTCTAATAAGTTCTGACTGGGCTTGTGTTGAAGCTCTGCCTGCTCCCTGTACGGACACTATTAAAGCTCAGGAGTTATTTTGATTATCTCATTCCTGCAAACATTTATTGATTTAAATCATTAAGCTCTCAATTACAGCAGACATTGGGGAACTGGGGGTAAATAACAGCATCTCTAGTACTTGAGTTGGCTGTAAATTTACCGTATCGAGTAAACTCAAGCTGGCTGTAAATTCTCTGAGTGCTCCTAAAGTTTTGCTGGCTGTAGAATAGGCTGCTTGTGTTTTGCTGCCTTGCGGTTGCAGCCAAGCTAGGAGTCAGGCAACCTCTCAGTGCCTATTTCTCGTTTAGCCTCTCTCAAGTGTTCAGGACCTTGTGTACCATCTCCTAGGAAAAACCTACATTAAAAATTGTGTAGGTGACAAGCAGCATCAAATGCAATTTCTGTCTTCTCTATATGAGAATTGTATTGTGGAATAGTCTCTGTGTTAACTTTCTAAAATGGTCCATTCCAGCTATGATTTATATTATCCTGCATCCAGGAGCATGAAAATAAATCTCAGCTCCAAGAGATGAGATAAGATCTTACCTCTGAATGAATAAATGCCCCACTTCCAAACGGTGAGATGAAAGCAGATGCTTGGATATATGTGTGTGAATCTGCTATCTTAAAGTTAAGTACATATGGGGATTAGGAGAGACCTTCCATCACACTTATGGTTACAGTGTAAGGCTATGCAACATTCAGCAGTCAACACACTAAATCAAATACAAATTTCTGTTTTCAGTATGGAAAGCAAGTGTTTCAAATACAGGTGGTCATAATTTTTCAAAAGGTATTAGTGACTAAAAAGCCTTTTGTTTAAGAATATTTTTACAAAGAATACACAATTTTTTGTTCTTCATAAAATGAATAAAACACATGCATATTTTCAAATACTCTTATGTTTTACCAAATAAAAGAGGGAGCAGGGAGGAGGTTTTATTCTCTTCTTGCAAGACATAGGAACTATAACATAATCTACCCATATTCTCTCTTCTGCCTCCTTAATTGTGTTGCGGGGGAATCCATTTAACTGATAGAGCTTCGTTACTTTGACATTAATGGTTTTTTAGATAAATGTCATCTTATCACAGAAAGACATTTTGGCTCTAACAGTAATTTAGCTAGTTCAAGTAACGGTAGTAGCAAAGTGGCAAAAGGCACAGAAAGACAACTTCAGAACTGCTGGGGCAGCATTTCATGGCTCTTTTCCTTCGTTCGTTCGTTCGTTCCTTCCTTCCTTCCTTCCTCCCTTCCTTCCTTCCTTCCTCCCTCCCTCCCTTCCTTCCTCCCTCCCTCCCTTCCTTCCTTCCTCCCTCCTTCCTTTTTTTTTTTCTTTTGCCATGCTTGATTCAAATTTGTATTGCAACCATCCAAGAATGCAAGGGGAAATCCATCCATACAGCAGACAAGAAAACTGATAATAATAGAGTCCTTTTCAGAGCTGAGTCTCGCTTGAACAAACCAGCAACCTCCTTCCTCACTGAATGCAGGAATGCTTACGCTTTCTCCTTTGCTCCGTGCCACCACTGCAGCTGTTTTTCCTCTTGCCCTTTGCTTCCAACCAGATTTGGGACTCTGCAGTTTGTTCTATGATTTTCAAATAAAGAGACAAACCTAGTTCTGATCCCATTGTCGTGTAAAGGATTCAGGTACGTAGTATGTCTGACATGGTCTCTATCTAAACACCATATGCTGCTGCACATGGACAGCTCGTAGCTTCCCAGCTCCAGAGAATCAGCCTGCAACCTCCTGAAAAGGGGGAATTGTGAAAGGGAACTAGTATCCAAAATATATCTGAGAAAGAGTGAGCTCATCAGTTGCATTGGGACTTCATCATGCTGCATCCTTGTCTGTCTTTACAGCTAAGCAGCAAACAAGGCTTGAAGTGTTATTGCCCTTTCAGACTTCAGCACACTCTAAACTCTCAAATTCAAAGGAGACTCCCAGCATGGAAATCTATACCTCGGAGAGCGGGTGGCCTGTGCTTTAGCCAAGTGTATAGGTCAGTGGAGAGAGGCTGAATATTGTCCCTGGCCACTTAGGGTTCATGTCTCTGCACCCTGGCGAATTTCCACCTGTCCAGGCAGCCGCAAAGGTGTCGCTCCTCGGCCCTGTGCTCCAGCAGCACAAATGACCCCAGACTGCAACGAGGGTGATGGCGCCACAGCTCATTTGTCAGAGTTCCTTAAAAAATGTGACTTTGTGGGATGCCTGCTTCCACACAAGCAGTGTGGCCGTGCTAACTTTGCTCAGTCCTTGGGGAAGTCAGCTAGGCTGCTGTCACCCTAAGAAATACAGCTTCACGGCCAGATAATGTGCCGGGAATCCCTTCTTCAAATAATCCTTCTTAAAGTCATTTTAGGCTAACACAGAGCCATATATTACATAAAGAGGCCACTAACCCTTTACATCTGCTAAGTGTGATTGAAACGCATTACTCACCCACTTCCTCAATACCTGGACATTTATATCCAAGGAAACAAACGTGAGGGGAAAAACACCCTATGCAGACAGTTGCAGAACAGTGTTAATGATCCAAACGGTTTCTTTGCCCTATCTTCAAACAAAAGCAAGCTGCCAGAGAGGTAAGCACAGAAGATTATTTATTCCAGAGCACACTCAGGTTTTTCTTCAAGATAAACAAATTTTACCTTAGGGCATTAAAGTATTAACAATATTTGCAGCACCATTACAAACCTGAGTATTGATTCTTTGCTGCTAATGTGTTTTTCCTTGATAATGAGACCATGCAATATTTCTTCCTTGTATCCATGTGTTAAAAAGCCACCAGCCGCTAGGCATGAGGTGGCCCTTGGAGAAGTACATAGAAGCATGTTCATTTCTTAAATGAGCACTGCAACATTAATTAAAGCCTCATTAAGGCTGGGGAAAAAAGGGCTGTAAGAATTGGGGGACAAATGAGATATTCATTTGGGATTGTAGGACTGCAGATACCTGATGTAACCAACATAATAGAAATGATAGAAGTCTCCTAGTGTCCGAATATTAGCAGAAGTTCTCTGCAACCAAGAAGGGGGAGTAACTTTTTTTTCCTTTCTCTTCCCCAAATATTTTGAAATCTGTCACAAACTCCTAATTCAGGGGTAGAAATATCTAATTCAGGAGAAGTGGTTTGGGTCATTTTTTTTTTTTAATGAAACCAGGTTTCCTCTAGACTGAAGATGATGCTTGCTAGTGGGTATGGTTTCAGATGACCAGTACAACTGGGGAAAGCTGCTGGTGCACTGCACAGTCCCTGGCACAGCACAGTGGCAGGAACAGGGCATGCAGCCACCCCATGGATAACCAGCATCATCACGGAAGGGTCCTGCTCCTTCCAATTCTTCCCGTCTTCACTGCAAAGACTTTGATTCAAATCAGAGCCTCCAAAATTGCAGCTAACTCTGGGGAGGAGGAAAAAAGGTCAAATATTTCAGTCTGAAAACACAAATTGTATTTGAAAACACTTGAAAGAGCTGCTCTTTTTCTGTTTGTTCCCTGTTGCATCCCTTGCCTGCTTGGACTTCAACAAGAGTTTGCTCTTCAAGGGAGCCATCTTCCCTTACTGTGCCTACACCATAGTATAAAATACAAAAACATCTCCATCTAATTTTCTGCCTTTAGTTACTTTTGCCTAACTTTAGTTCTAAGAAGGCTCAAGAGTAATGTAGCTCAAATAGGAGAGAACTTAACATCTTAATGACTTGGTTCTCTGTCTTTTAGTCTTGATATTAATGAGACACTATCTCTGTTTAAAAATGCAATGCTAACTATTATCCTTTCTAAAAGAAAAATCAGTGGTATCCCCAGTGTTAGATTAGTCACGCTACCACACATTCATGCTGTAAACTGAAAAAAAAAAAAAAGCAAAACCACACATTAAATTACCCAACTGGTAAAGCCAGTCCTGCTGATAAAATCAGGCTTGTTCTACACAATATGAGCAGAAAAGGAACTGTTATATTTTGGGTGAAATAATATGGTATGATTCTGTAAGTAAGCGCCTACAAAGAAAAATAAAATTGATTTTTAGATAAAATCACATTAGTAATGCTTTCCCTGTATAGCAAAAAAGAATGATTTGTGTTGGAGTCTGATATTCCAGGAGAAGATAACAGATACACTCATTCATTTCTGTGAGACCCTAAGGAAATGTCTAGGGGCTATATGAATAAGAATTGTTCATATTCATGAAAGTGCCTTTGTGTTTTGTTGCCAGGAAACCCTTATGAGAGCAGAGCAACACCGGCCTGATGATGTGGATCTGGGGCCGACACATTAAACCTGTGGTTTGCAGACATGAGATCCCTATCATTTGCAAATGTGATGCCTGCACAGGCTGGCAGAAATTGTGGAAGGTCATTTCACTAATGGTTTTGCAGAAATGTTGAACATTAAAAAACCCCAGGCCAACAACAGCATCACATTAGAGCTCTGGAAAAAAAAGTCTTCTACCTCTTAGAATGTGAAATTAGAAGATATTATAGTTGAGTGTAAAGTATTTGTGCTGTTTGTTTTTAGCTAAGGAGAGTGTAACTAAAGCGACTTCCCCTTGCAAGGATAAGGGACCATCAAACTCTCGTTAGTTAATAAGCAGAGATGCTCTTACTTTTACTGTTCAAGGCAAAGAAAGACCCTGGTAAATCACGAAAGGGCTTTTCTAAACAGGCTTTCATGTGAGCAGAATTCAGACAAGGCCTTTGCTGAGCCATGGGAATGGGAAAGTAGTGCTGTTTAGGATCTAGACTGAATTTGGGGGCTTTTATTTTCGTTTCTTCTGTGCAATATTCCCTAGTGTTTACTCAGTCAGAAAGATATATCAGGTTCACGCTTGTGCATTCATAAAATGGTAGGGTTTTTAAAAATAATTTGTCCTATACAGGGTATTTTATGTAGTCCTGCTGACTTTCAAAGGATTTGTATCAGTTCCTAATAACGATAATAAAATCCTATAAAGTTTTATGATTATGCTTCTTGGGTTTTTACCACTCGTTTAGAATAATTTAAGTGTATGTACTAGCAATGTACTGAACTATAGTAAAGACTTCAGAAAAAGCTAAGAAGAATTTTTATTCTGTATAGCAGCAGCTATTTTTTACTCTCAGTCATCTCTTGTCACTAGGCTGGATTTCCAAGGCGTGTGCGTGTGGGGAGGGGAAACCCCGTGAAATAGAGGGAAAAACGTCAGCATCCTTTTCCTTTGCTGAAATCTCATATAGATTTCTGACCGATCAGGGAGGCTGATCATAATGAAAGTCTGAGGCTGCTTTTAGTCATTCTGTTCTTTAATCTTAAAGAAAAGCGATCTTTATGTGCTAAAATGACTCTTCTGTTGACATAATGTACTCATATATATATGGCTGGGCTGCAGCAATATTGAAGATAAGGACTTATGCCTCAGTAGCAATGTAATGGGTATCCTTAATATCAACAGTGCCAGGAAAAGCTCCCTCTTCTCTTGACATCTGGACTGCCATTTACGTGCCTTTAGTTGCAATCATTTCTAAAGCAGCAAAGCCTAGAATTTGTTCTTAATTATTCATATGATAGATAATGCATCTTAAGAAATGTTCAAGTTCCTAATAATACCTATACATTTATGTGAAAGACAGTAATGTACAGTTCCAGAAGGCTGCAGGAAGAGGTTGCTTGTGGGCAGCATGCGGAGAAGCTATTTGTACCACCTCTTGAGGAATTAGGTCCTGCGATATGTGTGGGTTTTTTTTTTTTTTTAGCAGCCTCAGGAAGGTTTTACAGTGCTGATAGCAATCATCACCAAAGAAGACAATTTTGAAAAGAAAAACAGTGCACTAACCTCTGATAAATATATCTCTCGAGAGAAGGAAAAGCAATCTTGTGATGGGTTCTGAAGCTTCTGAAGGATGGAGCCTTGGTAAATGCGCCTGTCGTTTTGACCTTTCCTGCCAAAGAGGGCATGAAAAGGAGGAGGTTAAAGAGGCAGAGCCTGTTCAGCAGATGGGAGCTTCAGAAACAGACACAAAACAAACAGAACTAGGCAAAACAAACCCAAAACATTGTATTTGCCTTTGCATTAGAGGTCTAATCTGAAGAGATGTTGGTTGAAAGAGAGAAGTGAGATGGTTTCCTGGAAAACCTATGACCCTGTCACATGTATCTTCTCTCTAATGACAAGTGTTTTCTCACCATATCTCCCTATTTCCTTACCTGTAAGAGACTGGCTTTCCTCAGTGAGAGGATCTCTGACCTTGCATTGACTTTATGGTGGGTGGAAACTCCTGATGCAACAAGCAAGCAAACTGCCATTAGTCAAAGCGACATATTTTGGGACTCTTGCTAGTTGACAGTTCATTTAGGGCTCCATTACAAATGTAATGGTTGGCAATTGTGATCCATATGGAGCTTGTAAGAGTTTTCACTGTCCAAGGCTTCCCTGATATCTTCTTTTAGGCCCCTAAGAAGCCTCACCTTAGGTTCAAATTTTCTACTTGCTTTAATTGGCTCTCCTGTTAGCAGAAGATCCTATGCAGAAAGAATTTATCTGCATTGAGTTGAAGGGGCCATTTGCTGTGGCAGGTATAACGGTACAAAGCACCTGCTGGAGAGATGCCCTGTCTCCCTTCTCCTGCGTGTTGGTCTCTCTGCTTCCCATGTCCCTTTTGAACCAGACCCTTCAGCTCTTTCTTATTCTTCTATGTTATTGGCTCTAACAGTGAAGAAAAACAACACAGAAGCAAATAGCAGTAGAAGCAGAGAAATGGTCAAATCTGGAATGCAGCAGCTTTCTTTCCCTAGGCTGTTAGAAAACACAAACATATTGATTGCCACCGCTTTTCCTTATAGGATTAGCACTGTGTATGCTGACTATATGTTGTTAGGGGAAACTTCATTCAGCCCTTGAATGTTTAAATTATTGAATTCCCTTAAATTCCTTAAATTATACTGACTTAAATTTCAGTACATTGGTCATTTACTAGAATTGATTTCATGCATGCGCAGGCTGGTTTTTGTTTAGAGGCAAGACATGTTTCTTTATAATATGCCAGATTGGCTAGTGTCTGAGGTAAAAGGCGGATATGATTTGTTACCTAGCTAGTCTTCCACTCCTTTCTAAGCAGTCAAAGTACTAGATGGGGGAGATGTAGGGAGCTGTTTCTTGGTTTCTCAAAATGCAGAATCACAGAATGGTTGAGGTTGGAAGGGACCTCTAGAGATCATCTAGTCCAATCCCTCTGCTCAAGCAGGGACACCTAGAGCACATGGCACAGGGTCACATCCAGATGGGGTTTTAAGATTGCCAGAGAAGGAGAGTCCACAACCTCCTTGGGCAACCTGTTCCAGGGCTCTGTCACCCTAACAGTAAAGAAGTTCTTCCTCACATGGAGATGGAACTTCCTATGTTTCAAGTAATCCCTTACCCCTTGTCCTGTCACAGGCCACTATCGAGAAGAGTTTGGCCCCATCTTCTTTACGTTTTCCCCTCAGGTATTTATACATATTGATCAGATCCCCTCTCAATCTTCTCTTCTCCAAAACAGGCCCAGCTCGCTTAGTCTTTCCTCATGCAATAGATGCTCCAGTCCCTTAATCATCTTTGTCTCTCTATGCTGGTCCGTTGAGCACTGGCTGTGCTCTGTTGAGCAGTTCTGTGTGACCCAGGTGTTTGGCTGCTGACATATGTGTTCTTGTGTGCTCACTGACTTCTTGGGTTACTAAATGCAATTCCTTTCACTTCTTTCCATTTTCTTTACCTACCTTCCCTGTCTAGGCTGTAAATTCCTTGTGCAGAAGGAGTTACACTGCAGCAGTGCAATGGACTTTCTGTCTTGGCTACATGGATACTGTAGACATTTTACATAGCAGTGTAAATTGTTATTGCCAAAAATAATATTACTATAGCCATGGCAAGGCAAGGAGCAGAAACATATATTCTTAACAGCAAAGCTTATCATTTGAAAGTATATATGCAATGCTATCCCATGTAAATCTCCTTTATATGCCATCATCATTACAGCAGCACTGATGCTTCTCACATCCAGCGCAAATGCTATCAAAGCTTTTTTAATTCAAGGTCTATGGAAGACTGTATTAAAATGCTTTGTGTTTTAATGCACACAGGGAATGAAGAGGTGTTGCTTTAAATATCTGTAGTGCGGGTTATATGCCATTATCAAATATAGGCAACAATATAAATTGAAATACTTAGAAAAAAGTACTTGTATCTCGGTTTGTCTTCTATTTTGAATTTTAGTCAAGAGTGGGCTTGGTTCACAATTTAATAATGACCTTTTAAAGAAATCATTAAAGCAGATCAGAAATGATTTTTGCACTTTTTTTTTGCTGGATCAGTACTTTAGCAGTGGAAATTCAGCTGGCCCTTCTCCAACAAAAGCATCTCAACCATGGTTTTAAAACAGATTATTTTTGCTGTAGTTCAAGCCCTAGAATGCTCAAGATATCAATGTGCTGGCCTTTCACCAGCAATATTATATTATTATATATAATGTAATGAGATATTGCCAAGCTGAAGAGTCAACACTTGAAACTAAAAGCAATTTTGGGATTCCTCACTTTCCCTTCTGACATGCCTCTTCTAGTCCTTTTTTTTTTTTTCAGTGATACAATACTGTTGTTTGCAACAGCTCAAGGGTTCTCTATGAAAATCCTCTTGCAGGAAGGTGCGTTCTTCTGCCATCCCACTCTGCAGAGAACAACTGTTTCATTGCTGCAGCTTGGGCACCATAGAGAAGGAAGCTACCTTTCCGTGGAGAATTCTGGTCTGAGGCTTTGAAAATAGTCCTGATAATAAAGGACAAAAAGTCATCATGTGCACAGAGATGATGTGGATGGAATATATGCTAAAAAAAAAGAAAAACAAAAAATAAGCAAACAAAAAAGCAGATTTATTGATATAATTTTATTGGTGCTAGCCTGCTACTCCAGAACTGCTGCCTGCTGTAGCTCTGTCAGATTTTAGCAGGCGAAGAGGCAGCGTTGGCTTCCTCCTGTGGCATTTTTACCACAAATGCACAATTTACATCCGTGGATGTTTTTAATAAGAGAAACATTGGCCACTAGAGGGAGAATGGGTTATGTGTTTGCTTTGGACATGACTACTACTCGTTCAAGTTCATGACATCTTCTATGTGCAATTACTGACACATAAAACCTGTCTTTCATCTTCTGGCTTGCGTGGCCCTAATCTAATTTTATCTCATTGAAGACACACAGTGAAGTAAGAATTACAAGCTGTAGTTTTATTAAAATACAGCATTTGATTTGATTGGGGTGTAAATTACAGCAAACATTGCCTAATACATTGTCCTGCACAAATATTATTACAAATTAATGTTGCAGGTCAAAAAAGATTGCTTAATAATAAATCACCATTTTCTGATTACTAAGGGTTATTTCTGAAAGAAATTAGGACTAGGTAACAGTGGTAACTTGGGAGAAAAAAAAATCTGACAGTGTTTAGCTTTTTGCTATAAAGACTTCTCCAAATAATACTTCTTTGTTTTTAATACTTACTGCTCCCCCATTTTTTTTCCTAGATGAGCTTTCCAATGAGCTTGTTTAAACTTCTTCTTTTCTGCTAAAGGAAAGTACATGAAACCCTTTTTGCACCACTGAATTAGGAAGAAAGCCATCTGCTGGAGGCCGCGCTCTGGGAGCGTGTTTCCCTGGCTCGCTCCCTTGGCACATCCTAAAGGGAGGCACACTCCAGAAAGGCTGCTCTGCAGCTGAGGCCACACTGGACAGCGCAACAAACTATACCTATCCGCCTGTCTTTAAAATGAGGCCAACTCCTGCAGTCCTTGTTTCTTTTTCAGGCAAAACTGGCCTTTGAAGCCATCAGTAGTTTTGCATTAAGTTTATTTTATCTTGTGAAGAAAAGTTCAGTCAGTCAGTCCCATAGATCCCCAGGAGAGCAGTGGCAGTGGCAGAGATGAATGTAGGCAGTGAGCTTCTTGTGCTGCTCTCCTGATGGGCTGAATCCTCCCTTGTCTACCCCGCGCAGATACACAGCTTGTGTTCATTGGTCAACCGTTTTTTTTTCGCTCTGATGGTTCCCATACGTTTCTTTCTTCAGAGAAAGACCACCTGCCCTCCGCAGCCCCAGGAAGCCATCTGTCATGACACACTTCTCTCTATTTGCTCTTTATATTTTTGCCACCTTCTTTTACCCCTTGAAAGTCTCAGCACGACTCATATGTTATCATGGTGGGCAGGAGACTTGGCATACTAATAGGCATGTTCCTATCCTTATTAGAAAGAGGGCTATGTTTATTTTCATGCAAAAGTACCAGTAAAAAGGTTTTCCACAGTGACTAAATATTTAATTCCAATTGAATGAAGCCTGTAGATCCTTTGAAAATGTGTATGTCCTCTTTCAAGTACCTCCTAAAATAGTTTTCTTCAGAATATTACCATATTCAGCAGTTCAGATCTACACTATGGCTTTCCCTGTGATTTACAGATAAGACCTTACCTTACTAAGAAAGAAAACTACTTGGAATACTCCAAGCTATTTTTCCTCAGATCCTCATCTTAATGTTAAGTACAAAAAAACTTTATGTAGGAAAAGTCTATTAGGAAATAAATGTGCATTTTACTAATTCAGAGTAATCTCTTTATATCTCTCCAAATTTGGTCTATCCAAATGCTCTTTTTTTCCCAGAGAACATTATTCCAAAATTTTGAATTACATTTCTGTATTTTTTATCCTTGTAGATATTAATACAAATTTTGTTGAAGTCTGTACATAATTTCTCAATAATTTCAGTGCTTTACATTGGACTTTGCATCAATTTACATTTTCTAAGATCCTTGTTCTTTTTTCAGCTTGGCTATAAGAAGAGCTTTCATTTCCTTTGGAATTATTCCAGTTGAAGGTCAGGGACAAACTCTTTGAGGGTAAAGTACATCTGACTGTAATTTTTGGGCGTATGACTTACCTGTGTCCTACCTTAAATGGACATTCATTATCAGTTATCCTAAATCATGATATAGAATTGCTCACTAATTCCCATCCTGAACCTTTCTGGGGAAAGGAAAAGGGGCTTTATGCTGGGAGAATAAAAATAATGGAAATGCAGAATGAAAGTTTACTTTTTTGTGTGACATTAACCATGCCTTCTATGACTTCTGTGAATGCTCTGTATGCTTTCTTAGTTCTTTCCTATGGCCTTGACCAGCAACCTGAGGTATCCCAAGACTGATATCTGAAGAAAATCTTCTAACCTTAAACATAGATCTCCATGACAGGAACCATAGCTGAGTTCTTGGATTTAACAGGCCAAAGAGATGCCCTTCACAGGACTTATCTCTTCCTGATGAGACTGTCAGCCTCCTAACCTCTTTTGTTCCTCTGAATACGCAGAGAAGTAGCAGCATCTGTTCTGCTACTAAACCTTTTGATCCTTCCAGCGTTGTATTTTTTTAGGTGCAGGGTTGTTTTTGATGTGAAATGGCAACAGACAAAATCTTACATCTCAGTAAATGCTCGTGAAGAAGCTCGATAGCCTTCAGCCCAATTCTTTCCCCATCTTTACTGTTAATTCAGTAGGAGAGAGCAATGAAAGCTATCTCAGAATAAGGTGGAATGCACTGCCCGTTTAGCATGTGCTGGAAAATGGACATCTACTAAAATCCCTGCCATTCAACTGGGCTGCAATATTTTGAAAAAGCCTGTATTAAATGGAAGTGCTATATGCAAAGGATTTCCTTGGCTTCTTGGATAAATTACTTTATTGGCACACCAGAGAACTAGACCCTCATATACTCTTAACCATTACTTAGCCATGTCCTGCTTGTTTCTCCTCTGTAATTAGAGTATTTCTCCAGTGTAGAAAACAACAGCGTAAAAAAACAACAACTGTTGTTGTGTTTTAACCCACATAAGAAAATAATTTAAATATATAGCTATTTTTAATCCAGAGCAGTGACTTTTTTCCAATGGCACAAACTGCACACAGTTTACATGCTAATATATTACATAAATCCCAGACTATTACCAGGAGAACGTCTTAACACTGCATGGGGATAATTCATTAAAGGTTATTAGATCTATTTGCAAGTTGTTTACCTATCAAATTCTGTCATTATATCTTTTTGACAGATCGCCTCCATATTAAGTGAGTGATACAACAAAAACACATCAAACGAGAGATCTCAGAGGCTGTCACCATTTGTGAATTGTAAATAATAAGAACTCAGTAAGGAAAAATTATCAGAACATATCCCTGTTTTATTTAATAAAGAAAAAACAAATTGCAATTTTCTTGGGTGGTTGAGAAAAATAAGGAATGGAGCAATAGACAGGCTCATTTCTCTCTCCAGCTGTGCAGAAATTAAATGTCAGCTGTAACCACTTATTCTTCATTTCCACTTCTACGTACTTTCATACTTGTCAGGCTCCTTAACTGAAAGTGAAACAAGTAAAAGGACAAAAAAAACCCCTCATTTCTAAGAAGACACTATATGTTTAAAATGCTGGAGCACATTGTCTAAAACTCATGAACGCTCTTTATAATGAAAAAAGTCTCTGTAGAGAGCAAACTTTTCTTATTGTGTAAAAACATCTCCCATCAATATTTTAAAACAGAATTAAATGGCTATTTTTTCATAGTGTAGAATTTGAGGTGACAACCATATTTCAAAGCAGAAGGTGGTCTCACACAGATATATATACAGACAAATGTAAGCAATACTGTTATTTTTCTGCTATTATCACAGAACCACAGAATCATAGAATGGTTAAGGTTGGAAGGGACCTCTAGAGATCATCTAGTCCAACCCCTCCGCACAAGCAGAGACACCTAGAGCACGTGGCACAGGGTGGCGTCCAGGCGTGTTTTGAAGATCTCCAGAGAAGGAGACTCCACAACCTCTCTGGGCAGCCTGTTCCAGGGCTCTGTCACCCTCACAGTAAAGAAGTTCTTCCTCATATGGAGGTGGAACTTCCTGTGTTTCATTTTACACCCGTTACTCCTCGTCCTGTCACCAGTCACCACGGAGAAGAGCCTGGCCCTATCCTCTCTACAATCACCCCTCAGGTACTTGAACAAGTTAATTAAATCTCCTCTCAGCCTTCTCTTCTCCAGACTAAACAAGCCCAGCTCGCCTAGTCTTTCCTCATATGACAAATGCTCCAGTGCCTTCATCATCTTGGTGGCTCTCCGCTGGACCCTCCCGAGAAGCTCCATGTCCTTCTTGTACTGGGTAGCCCAGAGCTGCACCCAATACTCCAGGTGCAGCCTCACCAGAGCTGAGTAGAGGGGCAGGATCCCCTCCCTTGACCTGCTGGCAACACTCCTCCTGATGCAGGCCAGGATCCCATTGGCCTTCTTGGCCTAGAGGGCACGTGGCTGACTCATGGTTAACTTGCTGTCGACCAGGACTCCCAAATCGCTCTCTGTGGGGCTGCTTTCCAGCAGTCAACCCCCATCTCTGTACTGATGTCTGGGGTTATTCCTCCCCAGGTGCAGGACCCTGGTTGAACCTCATAAGATTCCTCTCTGCCCAACTGTCCATCCTGTCTAGGTCTCTCTGAATGGCACCACAGGCCTCAGGAGTGTTGGCCACTCCTCTCAGGTTGGTATCATTTGCAAACTTGCTGAGGGTGCACTCTGTGCCCTTGTCCAAGTCATTGATGAACAAGTTGAAGAGCCCTGGGCCCAGTACTGACCGTTGCAGGACACCATTAGCCACAGGCCTCCTGCTAGACTCACCCCCATTTATCACCACCCTCTGGGTTCTGCCATTGAGCCAGTCCTCAATCCACCTCACTGTCTACTCGCTCAGTCCGCACTTCCTTAGCTTCTCTATGAGGATGTTATGTGAGGCGGTGTCAAAAGCCTTGCTGAAATCAAGGTAGACGACATCCATGGCTCTCCCATTGTCCATCCAGCTATCAGGTTTGTCAAACATGACTTTCCCGTGGTGAATCCGTGTTGACTACTCTTGATCACCTTCTTTTCCTTGACATACCTAGAGATGGTCTCTAGGATGAGCTGCTCCATCACCTTTCCAGGGACAGAGGTGAGGCTGACCAGCCTGTAGTTTTCTGGGTCCTCCCTCTTTCCTTTTTGGAAGACTGGAGTGACGCTGGCTTTCTTCCAGTCCTCAGGCCCCTCCCCCGCCCTCCATGACCTCTTGAAGATGATGGAGAGTGGCTGAGCAATAACCCCTGCCAATTCCCTCAGAACTCTTGGGTGCATGCCATCTGAGCCCATAGATTTATGGGTGTCCAGTTTGCCTAAATAATCCCTAACCCAATCCTCTTCGACCAGCGGAAAGTCCTCCTCTCTCCTGATTATCTGTCTTGTCTTTGGGCTCTGTAGTTCATGGGGACTAGCCTCTTACAAATCCACTCCTGAACAGCACTATTCATTTTCTGCGTGCAGGAAATTCAGCTGTATACCCCATATGTGCAAATGCTCTGGGCACAGGGAATCACGTCTCCCATAGCAATCCTGGACATGATGCTGCAAAGCTTTCATGCATGTGGCTGCAGATGTTTCTCTGTCCTGACACAGATTGTCCAAGCCTGGGGGCTTGACTAGTCCCTTGAGCCTGGGGCAAAGAGCTGGGGAAGGCCCTCAGTTGGTCTCTCCATCCCAGTGTGAAAGCCAGGAACACTGGCTGCGGTGTTTCCTCATCCTGCTTGGGCTCTTGGCGCAGGGAGGTTTGCATAGGGTGTCTACCCCATCTCCACTCCTTGCCTGATGGATAGGAGGACTGAGAACCTAAGAGAGAGAGAGAAAATGTCTGTAAGAGAGTGGCTCTGCATTGCTCAGCAAGAGCCTTAGAGATCTGTTTGAGTTAAAAGGATGGAGAACAGGGGAAGGAAGGGAAATTACATGCCTTCATTAGCTCTTTACCTTCCTTCCGTGCTGTTCTTGCCAGGTAAATTGAGCTCCTGTGACTTTGCTCATGGACATTAGTCCACGCTTCACGTAGCTGCTAAACCTTTGTGCCCTCGTTAGTTCTGTATAGTGGCATGTCAATAAGGATGCCTTTCAGCTCAAATATCCATCTCTGTTTATCCTCCCACAAGGAATTCAAATTATTCCTACAAATGTGCCACTTTGCTTTGGAAGCAGGCTCAAACAGCAGCTGCTCTATGTTCACCCATCTCCTTGATCCAGTCTCCAACCTTGTGTGGAATCCCTGCACTCTGGGAAGGGATGCCCCTGGAAAGAAGGATGATATACACCAGCCATGATATCCAGGTGCTAGATGAGCTACTACTACTCTCTCTACAGAAGCTTGCCAAGAAGAGGAGATATTGTTTTCACGATCTGTTTTTATTGTTATCATTATGATTATAGCTTTGAAGGTCAACGAGAGAGCTGGACACAAATGACAAAGACATGTGGGAATGGACCTGCTGACATCTATCCTAAGCAATGGGCTGAAGGCAGTTCCCCAAACCATGGCAGGCACAGTGCACATCCTTGGCTTAGGAACAGAATCTGCTGCTGCCAGTGGTACTAAATGCTGCTATTACTTCAGCAACTGGTTGTGGTGTCCCCAGCACACCCAGCCAAGGGGTTACTGGCACTGGAAAGCACCAGCTACCATCCCAGACATCCTAAATTCATTCCTTTAACCTTCAGTTGCGGGCGGCAGCCTCACAGCTGGACTGCCTGGTTGTCCACAACATTTCTATGTGCAACATCTCACTGAAAAGGCAAATGCAGGAATGAGCAAGGAGGGGAAATACCACAACCCAGCACCCAGGGCATCTCATTAAAACAGCACAGTTCCAAAGGAAAATTTCAAGCTGACAGCTTGATACTTATTTACTTGGAACTGCATGCTGAGACCTGCTGGAAATTGTGTAATTCTCCTTGTTTAATAGGAATTCATGTAGCACTTGGTTTAATTCTTTATTAATAGAGTGAAATCCTTTATTTTCCAGCCCTCCACTTGACAGCTCCGTTGTTTGAATGTTCCCTGACGAGGATGCAATCAGACCCAAACACTGCTGTGGCTGGCAGAGGTGCTGTCATCACCCTCAGAAGTTCCTTCTGGAAAGCAGGTGCATCTCAGGGAAAGGGGCAGCTTGGAGATGGCTGTGGCAGTGCGAGCACACAGGGCATACCACATTCCACGCTTGTCTAATGGCACTATGTACATGCTGTTCACTTTGGTTTCTGCAAGCAAAGGGAGTACAAAGTACGTACAGATGTGTGTTCCTTGTGAAGTGGGTACTAATATACACCTGAAACTTGAAAAAACTACGCAGGAAAACAAATGTTGTGCATGGATTAAAAAGACTGTGTTTACGTACCATGGAAAATTGGGAATGGGCAATGCTGTTTACTCCTCATGATTCTGACAGAATGAAAAATTGAGCTGGCCTACCAGGAGGACAGTGCCAACAGCCTAGATAAAGAAATTCACAAAACATCTCAGTGGGAAAAGCAGAAATGACATCTAATTCTATGTGGCAAGTTAGATTTTGAAAGCACCACACAGCTTGTAGTGTGATGAGAAATGCTGAGGAAAAGCAGGCCAGAGTATAAAGCTGAATGAGTGTTTTTCCCTGAAAGATTCAAAGCAATCAAGAGGAGGATAACTTTTATGATGCATTGATCTGTAGTTGTGACAAGATAATACCTTTTCCAAAATATTGGCCACAGAAGACCCTCCTGTTACTTTCTGAAATCAATCATCTAGCAGGGAGAGTTGTGCTTTCTAAATCAAATTAGCAAATGCAAACTCAGATTGCTCTGCTGAACTGGGGCTTGCAGGGGGCTCACAGCAGATGGAAAGACTCAAAAGGCAGAGAAATCCCTATCTTCTCGTCGCTCACCATTTACCAGCCAGCTGAAAGGGTAGCTCAGCATGCTCTGGTAGAAAACTCTACATCCTGGTCTTTCTCAAGAACATATTTCAAAATATGAGAGAAAAAGAGGATTGCAACAGGCAAGGTCTATTTGTTAGCTAGATAGTTCCTGCCCTTCAAGTCTATTTGCATTGCCTGTGGATCTCAGGCATGGGGAAGTGTGTGTTTGAAGGCTGCGAATGAAAGAACTCACATCATTCTTATTATTAATATTCGGATTGTCATCTGCTTGGCTTGGGACCTGTTTTACCATCTCAGGAAATGACGGTATGTGCCTGAAGGAGCCTTGCAATGAACAGCTGTATTGCAAGAGGTCAATTAGACAACACCAGGAGTACGAATGAAATGAAGATGATGATGAAACAACTTTCTGGTCAGGAGTTAGCCAAATGAAGCACAGCTTGTCTCCTTGTCACATTATAAACTTGAGGCCCTTGCCCAGGGCGCCACCTGGAAGTGAATGACTAAGATCTAAAGCAGGTGGAGATGTCCATCAAATTATGGGTGAAATGTAGGAAAGGGGACCTGTATGACAGCATAAGGAGAAACTTTGTGAATGTGTCTTAAAAATGCCTGAATGATATACTCCCAGAGGACATACAGAAATATTTGGTAATACACGTTCTTTGGATGTGGTTTGGATTTTGATTTGCAAACATTACAATATGTTTCTAAATGTAAAGTATTTAGTACTTAGAAATGTCAGCTATATTTTCAGCCTGATTTTAAGGAAGGGAGATTGATTCACTTGGTGTATATCTATGTGTGTCTTTATACTGTCTGTATTTTTAACCTATTTATTGATTTATAGCAACTATGACCTATGCATAGACATCTCAGGAATATTATATTCTGCCAAATTTGTAAAAGTCAGGATGAGAAGAGAGCAACTTTATTAATGCCTCAATCATTTTTAAAGCATCTACCAAAAATTAATTATAGGACACATAAGAAAGCAGACTTCCTGCTGGTTCCATCTCTTGTAAATTTATCTTTCAGTCACTGAAATTGCAAAAGATTTTGCATAATGTGTATAATAATTTAATGTGTCACATTGAAGCAGTAAGAAATTCAAGAAAAATATTAACTAATGTGTCTGAGCAAATGGAACAGGACCATTAGACAAGAGAAGTGCATAGGCACAGACATGGATCAGGGGAGTAGCACTGTGCTAATCGTGAATGTTTGGTAAGGCTGGGCAAATAGTGTAAATGCGGAATGTCCCTAGCTAGTGCAATATTAAGCTGAACCTTGCTTAGTTTTTTACTGAGTGGAATAATCTATTCTGCTTCTATTCTGTTTACACTGCTTTTCCAGTTATAATTTGTGCCTTATCAAATTACAGTCTGAGCAGATCAGCACTTGGGAAAGTGCTGATGTTGTGCGCTGTAACTGCCTGGCTATTCAATGGCAATTACTGCCCCAGTGCAAGGGTTAACAAGTTCTGCTGAACACAACCCAGCCTGATGTCACTATCAATACTCCAGCTGTTGCACGGACATATCTTGGTCCAGGGAAGGAAACCTCTGAGATAACAGCGGGGAATAAGGAATTGCAGGAGAATGCAAGAGCTTGGGGATACTTTGTGGCTTTATGCTGGGCACACAACAAATGCATTAGCTGGTCAGACTCCCATCTGGACCTTTGATCTCCATCTCAGTTGTATTACAGAAATGGAGAAATGTCTTCTACTCCACTGGAGGTCTGCAGAGCTGGAGAACCTTGTTACAGTCCCTTATGGCTGGCCTTTAGGATGGCTAAAGCAGTGGAGACATATTAAACAGAAGTCTGTATCAGATGTATTTCTTCATAGCTTCGCCGAGCAAGTAAAGCTGAAGCACAACTATCTGAGAATAGTTAGTAGAAGCTCTACAAATTAGGGTAAATGTTGCTTGTCTTTTCTGGGAACTCCAGATGGTCCTGAAAATAGTTGTATTTTCCTCTATTTTTACTGGTACCTTTTGTTCTTTTAACCTATTGTTCATGTATGTACATGTATATCTTCTTTTTGCACACTCCTTCGTGCCTTATTCTTTCTTCCTTAACGGTTGTATTCACTGTGGTTTTGTTATACTCTTCCCACACCCTCTTTAAAGGTTCCAACACACATTTTACCAGTTTGCCTGGTTCCTTCACAGATGGTCCCATAGACTTTCCATTTGACTGAGGCATTCCCTGCCAGCTTCCAAGCTCACCAGTATAGCCCTATATTTTTCCTACTTTCTTCCCCTTTAACCACTGTACCAGTGACTTTATAACCACTTGCCTGGTAGCCACTATTGTGCCAGTTCCTGCTCTTTTCCTTCTGGAACACATCAAACACACGATAGCTTCCCTTTTGATAATAAAATCATACTTCTGATCTGATCTCTCTCTTCAAATATCACCTCTCTGTTCTTCATTTTCAATTTGATTTAATGCACTGTCAGAGATTTTTTTTCTATGGTTTCATTCTTGATCCCTTGCTTTCTTCCTTTATTTCTCCTTATTCTTCCGCTCTGCTGAATATATCCTTGCATGGACTCCCACTCCACTCCCTTGGACCATCTCTAATACCTCATTGTATCTTATTCCAAATATCATCTCTCTTGTCCCTCTGTGTTTGGAATCATTAGTGTATGTTTATTATTTAATTTACTTAACGGATTAATGAATAAACTTAGAATCCTGTTACTCTCTTCCCTTTTTTTTTCTCATTCCTTCCAATAACACCTCGACGAACCTAATGTAATTGTGTTTGCACAGTGTACAAAGTGGGGTCTCGGGCAGCTTGTATTTATTGTGCACTGCCAACTTGAAGTAAACCTTAATAAACACATTTATTCAGCATTTATTACATTATTATTATTGCATTTTTCATATTTTCTTTTTACAAATGTGAGAGCAACCTTTTTACACTTTTCCCCCTTCTTTCTCTCTAAGTTGCACATAATGCAGCTCTTTCTTGCTGCGTGCAAATACACATGCACGCCCCTGGTCCAACACCAGGGTCCTCCAGATGTCGTTTTCTATCCGGGACTACATTATCACTGCTGCACTAACCTGCAATTTAAATTAACCTGCAATTTAAAAGGCGGCTTGCATTACATTTTCTTTTTTTTTTTTAAAGAAAAGCATATATATATATACACACACACATTTTTTTGTTTATATGCATTATACGTATTTCTCAGTGTGCTATTGTGCTGATTCAGGCTACAAGTTTCCTGGAGGACAGCCCCCCTCCTCCCCCCGGCCCTGTCCAGCGCTCAGTCCCCGCCTCCCCTGTCTTTCCTTCTGCTTCCTCCTTTTCCTCTACCTGCCGAACAGCGGTGCGGCCGGAGGAGCAGCGTCTTCGGGCGCGGTTTGTCCCTGCGGGCCCCCGTAGCAGGCGCGCGGTCGCCATAGTGACGAGGCCTGGGCGGGGTTGTGGCCGCGCCGGGCGGGGGCAGCAGTAGGAGCAGCAGTGGGAGCGGCGGGAGCAGGGCTGGGGCGATGCGCCATGGCGTCAGTGAAGGTGGCAGTGCGAGTGCGGCCCATGAATCGCAGGTGAGTGGCGCCCGCTCTCGCCCTCTGTGCACGGAGGCGTAGCCCGGAGCTCGCGGAGGCGCCTCTGCCGAGCGCCTACTTCGCTCACAGGCCCGAGCTGGGGAAAGCTTCGAGCTGCTAGAGTGCCTCGCACCTGCGCGTGCCGTGCCAAGACGAGGGAGTCCGAGGGAAATGTCTACCCGAGCCTTTACAGGGCTCCCTGGCGCGCGGCGGAGCAGCTCTGAGACCCAGGAGATCCCTCGGAAGCTGCTCAGTCCTCTGCCTCTTTGGCAAGCTGAGAAATACCCTCCCAGAGCGCCCAAGAGGCGTGGCGCCTTTCCAGGGATCTTCAGGCTGCCAGGAGCTTAAGTGCTGCTTTCCGAAACCAACTTATAATGAAACAAGCTTGCTTTGATGCGAGTAGGAAGCTGCTGGGTGCCGGGAACTTACCCAGGGAAGTCTGTAAAGCACAAGGGAATCTGCTCATTTGTTTCAGGAAAGTGGCTGCCTGGCAGGCAGTGCAGGTGCCCAGCTCAACCAGCCCTCATGGAGCCACGGCAGGGAATATTTCCCAGCTTTGCCTTGACCTTAAACAAATGCTGCCTGGCCCGTTCAGTGTTTGGGCAAGAGCTCATCATCTGCCTCCTGAGATATGTCCAGGAAGTAAATACCTCCTATTTATTTTTTTCTCATAACATAAACGTGGAATATGCACAGTAAAGTAGCTTTCATTTTTAGTCATGTAATTTAAGAGCCATTTCTAGTAAATTCTCCAGACTCTACTGGCAATGCTGGTTTTGATTCTCTTGGTCTGGAATGAGGTAGCCAATTAAAAGCATTTTAAAAGTGTAAATGGACATGCTGCAACTATTCCTTTCGTCTGGACTGATTCAGATAGTTCTTAAAAGAATCAGCTCATGAAGTTCTAAAAAGTCTCTTCATTGCTTTTCCTTTGTTAGGAAGAGGCCCAAAAGCTTATCAAGATAAAATCCATGCGGGTTGGAAGATGAAAATATTGTAGATTAGCCGTTTCAAACAGTTTTCCTTAGTCTGGTGAAGTTGAGTAGTTAGAGGTCAGAGTTCACAAGCAATCTTGTTGCTCACTCCACCCCTCATCGGTTTAATGTGTGATGCTTACCCAGCTTTAAAACTATTCTGTCTATGCAATTCACTTTCCCTGGCAGAAGCTCTGATAGCGAGCAGTATAGGGTTTGAAGTATTACAAAGACTGATTTTTAATGTTTTGATGGTGTGTGGGTTTCATTTGAAGACTGAAAGTGCGATGTGTTAAGAGACAGAAAAGATGGTGAAATGAAGGGCATGTGGCAGAGTAGCAAAGGGGTGGTAGCTGTGCTGGACAGGAAATGCCAGCTGATAATGTGTGTGTGGAAGTCTTCAAGTATCGTAGCACAAGAATATTGTAGGCAGTGTCTCTGGGCCCAGTGTCTGGATTGCACACGAGAGGGTAGCTGGAACAGGGCTAGTTCAGAGCATAGCTAGAGAAAAGAAGAAAATGGTGTGTGATACAATGGAAAAAGAGAAGTGTGAGGGCAGGGAAGACAGAAGGCTGATGTGACAGAAGCAGCGAGCGAGAAGCTCATCCTTGGCAGGGTGCTCAGAGCAAGTGCGACTGGGCTGTGAAAAATGTTTTTCTGGACACAAAGAAGTTACTACCTTAGGTAAAAAACATGAAGAGCCTTCCAGGTAAAGCTGCTAAATCCTTGCTGTTCATAGGGTGGTGCTTGATGTCTCTAGAATGTCTATCAGACAACTGGATTCAATGACACAGGAAGTTTCCTCTTAGTCTTGACTTCTAGATGCATCAGTGGCTGTCTGGTGCCTCACCCTGCGCCGCAGACCACTTTGCACATCTGTAGTGGTGCTCTCCTCCAGCCAGTACCCAGCGGTGGGATATTGTGACTGCTTCAAGACACTGTAAAACTCTGAACCTAAACCTTGGAGGACTCAATAGCTTTCCCATTGCAACAGTGAAGGTCTTGTGAACCATAAGCCAGCAATCATCTCTCGCTCGCCTTAGTTTCCTTTGTGTGTGTCCTCCCCTAGGTGATGTTGTCCTTCCCTTTGTGGATTGTCACAGGAGGCACTGCAGTATTTACAAAAAAGGGATTTTTCTATCAACTATCGCGAAGGAACTTAAGCACATCCTGCTGCACTTGTTCTCGAAATCTTTAACATGGTATCGTGTGGGGTTACGTTTCTTTTCTTGTGTGCCTCTAAGTTTGCTTTGGTTTGTTCTGAGCTTAGTCATATAATGCATCTTGTTTCATGAGTCATTTTTAATTAGAGAAGATGGAGCTAATGAACAGCTGCTGGCAAGACTCCTGTACTAGGGAGCCGTTGTGCTGTGTGCTGCCATGGTGCCATTCCCTGCGCGACTGCTCATGGACCTGTGTCTTGAAATGAATCGTGTGGCAGGGGTTGGCAGGAGGGCGGCTTAGGGTAGCTTGCTATTCCCGTCCTGACATGACAAACTTGGATGGAGTCTTTTTCTTGTTCCTTTTCCTCTTCTGGGGTTTACTCTCCCCATCTTGACCTGAATTAAATTTGTTTCGACGCCATTTTGATGTCAAAGCCTTTGTCCATTTTCTAAAAATAGGTAATATCCCAAATTGTGTCACATAGAGGTTTTTGATGGAATCTCTGCCGTGTAATTCAGTCTGTCTAATGAGATTTCAGTTACTTCTTTGAAATCAGTTTTAAGTGCGAGGTTAGAAAGTTTAGTTAGTTTATTACCAACTATCCTTTTCTTTCGCTAATTCAACTCAGAATTCCAAGGACAGCCTTTCAGTTTGTGCTTGCCATATTAATGTTCCTGTGAAGAAGCTGCAAGTCTTCTTTCTGGAATAGAAATGTAGAGGATATTACATTGCGTGGTTGATATAGCTTATTTTGGCAAATTAATGTTTTTGGCCATTACACATTAATATATAAGGTTCATTTTCCAAAACAGTTGTTAGGCATGTTCATTTATCATTTTGTAATCTGGGGGGCTTGCTGGAGGATCCCATATCTGGTCTCACAAACTGCCAGCAGGATTGGTCATTAGTCAGAGCAACTGTTTTCTGGACAAAAAAAGAGAGATTGTAGGAAAGCACTATAGACTTCAAGGCACTCCTGTGTGTTTAGTGGGCAGACTTCTTTGAACTCTGTGTTACTGGACGCTGACTTCTGAGGGGTTTAGGATCGTGTTTAGTCTGTTCTAGCCCTGGTCTTTGTGTTATGCAGTATTTCTGCACAGTTCAAGTAAATACATTGCCTTACATGCATCTATTTAGAGTCTTTTAAGAAGCGGTGAGGGGGTATCCCTTTTTTTACTTTGGTCTTGCATCTAATTTTCTTTGCGTGGAAGTCAGAAATCAATACTCAGGAAAGCTACCTTTGTACTTCTTTTATCAGTTAAAGAAGACTATCTAGAAGGTACTGACTACATTAGAGAATGTTTAGAAGTTGAGTAAAAGAAATGTTACCTCGGATAATCAAATTGATAGTAATAATTCTTATGTTCCCCTGTTGCTTATACCTGATAGGTTTAATCTTAGTTTTTTAATTCATGAAGTAATAGAAGATTAATGAGGATCATATGCTTTCTATACCAGGAAAAGATGTAGGGGACATTAGAATGTAGGTTTGAACTACAGTAAACTCATGTTCCCTGTGCCTAAGCTGTGGTCTCAATAGCTGTAAGTATTTATTTAAATGAGCTCTATACACTTTCCCATAGCTCTGTCCTTATTTTTAATCCAAAGAAACAGAAAATTCGGTTTGATTTTAAATGAGCAATTTGTAACACTGCACGCACTCTCCTTGGGTTTGTTCCCTAACCAGAGCTGCCTGGTAGCGATGCAGGAGTGCTCGCCGGTGGCTGTAGAGCTCCGTGTGGTTACCTAGTCCTTTGCAGTTCCTATCCAAAGATTATCTGATTTTATGTTTGATATTGGTGAGAAATTGAAAATATGTTTTACTGCTTAGGCAGGGCTTTTGTGCAACTATGGGATTTGTTTGGTTTGAAAGCCATGCCATACTGATAAGGAATGTATTTGTGGATTATCCATTAGGCATGAGGATGTTCTGGTTGATTTTATGTTTTTATGCCTCCCAGTTAGGCAGCTCCTCTGCTTTCAGGCCTGGAGTCTGAGAACCCTGGAGCTGTAAGAACAACATTGTGTTATCTTTAAAAATAACTGCTTGTGAAATTCAAGCCTTACTATCAATAGCAGAGCTTCTGACATCTCAATCTAATATAGCAGCGCAAGGGACAGATATGCAAAACAAGTTGTTTCCTCCACAAGAAACTAGACTAGAGTGTTTCTAGCACTGTTCCAGCAGACAGAGATAAACATGAAGACAGTGAGAGGCAGAAGAAATCTTAATTTTGCCTTCTCATGCTTAGAAATAGTTTACTTACGAGTTTACTGATATTAGTGTTATCAACTTCACATGATATTTTTAAATTGAGAAGAGAAGGGAAAGAAGTAAGTGGAGAGCTCACTTTACAAGATTTTTAGTGCAGGAAAGAGAGGAATTAATTAGTTTCTTATGATAAATTGCTGTGTCTAAATACATGGTAGTATGGATATTTTTCATTTTCCTGAAAGAGGGAGTATTTTGATGATATATGTGTATACCTATAACATTGGTATAAAATAGGTAGAGCCAGAAAAGATGGAATGATTCCAAGCAAGGACACCAAAATTTAAATATATTTTGTCTGCACATAGTCAAGTTTGATGCATCTATTTCTGAGCGTTGATTGTCAGTCGCTGTTCTTAAGAAATGTCGAGTGTGATAGGAGAAACATAACTCAAAGCTTGAATATAGGTGTTGCAATAATGATGTGACTCATTTTCTGAACTACAAAACTGCTGTGTAAGGCATCTGTTAGCAAGTTCAGTTTGATGTTTCTTATGTTAACACTTTGAATTTTTGTTTTACTGGTGATGCTTGTGATTTGATTTATAGTCATCTAGTTTTTCTACAATAAAGAGAAGATGAAAGATCCATAAGGATAGTTGAGGCGCTGGTGTGCCTGGCGTAGGTACCTCTGTCTTGCATATTCCCTTATGTACAGGTGAGCACGAGTCCAATAAAAAGATGTAGACTTGGTGCTTAGCAATTGGTTCCATATAAAGTTGATGCTAAAAGGACATTCAGTCTGAAATTTAACGTAGTTTTAGTTTTATAATGTAAACAGAGGAGTATTTTATTTTCTATTTGTTACCTCTCATCTCTTCGGGAGAAACCAATAATAGAGTCTTGTTTTACAACATGGTCAATGTCACTTCCTTAGAACAGATTCCATAGTACCAGTAAAACCAGGGGAGTGACTATGAACAAGACTCCATTCCATTCCTCTACCCTTAATAATTGTGGTCCTTTAACCGAACCAAGATGTTCTTAATGGACTGGTTATACGTGTTGACACAGCGGTTATTGCCACGTTCCCAAGTGGAGTTAAGGACAATGGGCCTGCCCTATTAATCTACTAAGCACAGTGAGGCTGCCAGAGGACCTGAGTGAATACAAAAACCAATACTTTTCTCAACTTTTATGAGGAGCTACAGAATATGATCATTATTTTTTCTGTAGATTCAATGGTATGGCCAGGCTGTCTACTTGCTTGGAGTCTAGAGATTTGAGAGAAGTTAAGAAACAAAGGCACATGAGAAAAATGATTGGACCTACTCTGAAAAGACTGCCTGTCTGCCTGAGTTTGGTGCTATCTGACCACTGCTGTGGAGGGTTCTGCCTGTTAAAACTGACAAGAATATGTGTTCTTTAGGCACAGGTACCAACAATGATATAAACACTTATATAACACTTATATACCCTCGAAGATGATAAAATTCAAGTCTAGGAGATGACAGCTTGTAAGCATTGTCTTGCCATCTGGCACTTTGGAATGAATGTGCAAATGAACTAATAGCATTTGCTAGGAAACACGAGGTATGTATCGTGTAATCTCTGGATATTTGAAGAAGAGATGCAGTAAGTCATGTTACGAGGCTGCAAGAAGGCTGCGGAGGAGACAGCAAACTTTGCTGCTCTGTGCAAGGCAAATGGAAGTAGAAACCACATCTTGCTCTCAGCAGAGCATTCCCTGATACTTAGGTCTGGGGAAGAAAAACACACAGAAGAGCATAGCGAGCTGAAATAAAAGTCTAGTTAGCATTGATGACAAATAATTAATATGGTACTATAGGAGCAAGTTTTTGATTTTTTTTTTCTTTAAGGTAGTAGTACATTCAGAGTTCAGTATTGTTAATGTAGGAATGGAAGGGAACTGTGAATGAAGGGAAAGAAAAGCCCGGAATTATTTTACTCAGTTATATAAAGAGAACTTTGCAAATGTAAAACAATATAGTCACTCTCTTGAAGGATTTAAATAACAAGCAGTCTAGCCATGTGTTTCCTAAGGGGTGGTAAAATGGGATGTTAGCTGTGTGGGTTTAATGGTTGAATGAGAATATAGCTTTTCCTAACATGAGAAGTTAGTCTCAAAGAGAGGAGCCAACACCAAGGATGAGGGTTGGCTGAGAATGTGGATGCCACAGATCAGGATACTCAGGAAAAACTTGTTGGACTGAAGACTTCTTAATAGAAAATCCCAGGAACTCTGAAGCAAACTGAAACTTAGTGGGTAACAAGCAATAAAGAATGCCAGCAGTCTCTGGTGTTTTCTCACTTGCCTGTATCCCGTTGTTGTTAAAATACATGGCCTTCTGAACACCAGTGTTTTGTGGCTTAGTTTCCTCCTCTTCTCTTTCCTGCCCTTTTTGTTTGGAACCCAAGACTTTGAACCAAAGAATGGGATATAGTCATAGTTTGGTTCTTACTTCCAAATAATTCTCACAGCCAAAGACAGAAGTTGCTTTCCATATGTCCCACAGTGAACCTCTACATCAGTATCTTTTTAAGTTCAGTTTTTATAACTTCATTATCTCAATCATGTTGGAAAATATCACAAAAAAGGCTGGAGTCATTTATTCCAAGGAAAAAAAAAGTGAGCTGAATGTATGTTTTATATGTTATGACTACAAGAAAAGATCAGGCGATGAAATCTAGAAATATTTATAAAGTTTAAATGTTGAAAAGAGGAATTAATTATTTAGTTAGGGCTCCTTGGGAGCAATGGGATGAAGCTTATCATGGAGCAGCTTAAACTGTATCTAAGGAATTACTGCCTAATGAGATAGTTTAGGCTGTGGTATAGTCTCCCAAGGGGAATGAAAGCCCAGGCAGTTGGGAAGACTTAATTCCTTTGAAGAAAATCATTATAGAAAATGATCTTGCCTGAATATAAAGGTGAGATTATACCTAAAGGACTTGTTAAGGAGCTCCTGACTTTCTCTGCATGTTTCCTTTTTTTCTTTTCTTTTTTTCCTCCCAACAGGTGTTCAAAACAGGGCACGTAATAAGTTGGATGCATAGTCTTCAAAACTGTTATCTTTTCCATTCTCGTGTATAAAGCCGGATGAGTCAGGGAGGGAGAGTCCCAAATGCAGAGCTCTATCCTGCTGGTGAATGGCAGAGCTAGAGCTGACCTGACTGCTGCTGAAGGAGCTCTCAGATGTTTAAGCAAAATGCTGTGTGAAGAGTTAATGCCTGGAGCGACAGCAAATGCATGAAAGAACAGGAAGCCCACATATATCCTCTGTTGACATATGCTTGTTTTCCTGACCTTTTCATTTATTAATGCAAATGCTTCAAACTTTTTCAAGCATTGCAGGATTTGTCACAATTGCTATTCTGTTTCTTCTCTCCATGGCACTGAAGAACAAAGACGTCCCAGTGCTGGCACGGCTGGAGCAGAATAGCAGTGTGGGTCAGTGTAGTTGAACTTGCACCACTTACAAATTCTGATCTCCCAAATTTTACAGGTGTAAGCATTTTGATCTTGGACTGATTTGGGAGCAGAATTTCTGAGTTCCTTTGTCTCAGCATTATAAAACACATTACCAGGTTACCTTTATGTCTTGTTTCAATGACGAATGATCCAACAATGATTGATACCATCTGCATTTTGCTTTAAACTCTGCTTTTTTTGATGAGAATTCCCTAAGACCAGAAGAGGAGAGTGGATCTCTGTATTGTATCTTTCTCTGATGAAATGTAAGTGGGGAAATGTGAGTCTTTCAGTTTCCCAGTCTTTGTTTATTTGAAATTAAAACCAAATTTGAAATAAATGAGATTAGCACTGAGCTATCTTAACATAACTGAAAACTTGAACTAGAAGATTCTCATGAATTCGGGTATCTGAAAGGCAGGTTTTGTCAGTAAGAACAGCTGACTGAGTTGAGTCCTTTATTTTCTACCAGCTATAAGTACAAAACCAGTCTTATCTACTCAAAGAGAGTCTTTCAGAGATACCTAGAATAAGAAGGGCATATGTGGCAGTAGACATTGTAGTCGCTGATGGGCTAATATTCTTGCTGTTCAACTCTCAAATGCTTCAAATGTGCCCTCTCAAACTACTGAAGAAAACAAGAACATGGCCAGGCAACAATTTGATTTTGTTTGGGTTTTGAGTTGGCTTTTGCTGTACTCAGAATGTTAAGGAGCTTCTGTCTTTATGACTTAGAATAGCAAATAAAATACTGAATCAGAAGAAACATAAAGTATTAAAAGCAAAATATAACGTGGACTAAAACCTACTAGAAAAACATTATGATTACATAGTAATTAAACAGACCTCCAGAATGTCCTTCAAATGAAATTGCTTGCATTTGCCCTTATGTTCCACCTTGTTTCTGCTTTCTAAAGACTTGCGTCAGAAACATATATGAGGGGGCTTCACTTGAGGATATTCTACCAATCTGAAAGCTCTGTGGAGCTGAGGACCACTAAGAATAGAAAAGTTAGTCAAGATAGCTCGCTGCTTGAAGCTTAAATATTATTCAGGTAATTATGTGATCTTTGACCATGGCGTATGTGGCAATATACAATTTCTCTCTCTCTCTTTTTTTTTTTTTTTTTTTTTGATAAGCTAGCTCTGGAATCTTTGAAAAGATTCAAGAACTTGCTTATGTGGAGACTCGCTAATTGCTGAGAGGTGAAATCTACCTGCGATGCTGTTAGAAGGGCAGCTTCAGCAGGCAGGGCGAGCACGTGATTTAATGCACTGAACAATCTGTGTGCAGACCTTCCCGAGTAAAGCAAGATATCATTGCAAATAAGATAGAATAAGGACCTCTGTACATTCATTTTCCAGGAGCATGTTACTACTGAGGTTTAAAAGAACAGATACATGTGCGTTAATATATAAACTCAGAGGAAATTTCTGTTTCTCGAGATGTAAAATTCTTTCTATGTTCTTTGAGTTGTTTATTCTGGCATTTTGAGGTGAATCTTATGATGTTGCAGAGCCAGTCAGTTGGTCACCTATGTTCCAGTAACTTTTGAACCTACTGGCTGATGTTATCCAAATTTGACAGTGTGGTAGAGGTCTCAAAGATCAGTCGTGTTGTTTAGAGGAAATAGGAGGTCGGTAAAAGTGAGTCTGCAGAGCTCTCCTAAACAGTGGAGACTGCAGCTCTTATAGCTCTCAGCGATGTAGAAATGTGCCCTCAAAAGTAATGCATCAGTTTTTATTCATTTTAGTTGATATAGATCATATAGTTGTTACCTTTTAGTCTGCTCTAGTGCATAGGTGACTTCAGTAGTTTAACTATAATTTTGTGAATATCAAGAGTACTGGGTTACTCTGAGCTAAGGATATGTTGGCCTATGCAAAGAACTGTTTTTTTTTTTTTTTTAAGAAGAGAGAGAAAAATCATCTAGGACAGTGTTAGTACAGGTGACTCAACCCAGAATAGATTCCCAAAGTCTCAGAATTAAATCAGATTGTGTGGCCTGTTCCGATATTAATTCTCAGGCAACAGTGTGCTGGGACTTTTTGAATTAATGATGTTTAGGAAAAACATCTTTAACCTGAAGAGTTATGAAGATGTTTTGTATAGAGCCACTCAGGTTTTCCTTTTTGCTGAATGTAGGTATGTTTTCTTACTTAATATTCACATTTTTAAATGATTGTTTATAAAAATGTTTTAGCAAGTGTATTTAAATTAAACAACTCCCCCTAGATATCCAAAAAATGTGGTATTCCAGATTGCACCAGTGAAAGCAGCTTAGAACAATATTCAGAATAGTTGCTTTACTTCTCGGTGATTACAAAAGTAACAAGAAAAGTCCCTCTGCAGGGATTTGTTTGACTTTTTAATGAGTTTGATTGAATTCCCCTTTTAAGAGTTACTGGAACAAAGGAAAGTGCTCTTGGCCTGCGCAGTTCAATCAGGCATCAGGGCACAATGTACAACGTGAGTTAGGGCATGACCAAGCTACAGTAGAAGGCAAGTTCTTCGTGACACAGTTTGAGTTTGTTTTTTAGTCAGATCTACCTTGAATTCTCTGGGATTTTAAGCAACCATCATGCATTCACATAATGATCCCAGAAATATGCTTGGGTAGCGAGCAAGAAGAATGCTAAAATTGGAAGTTCATAACACTATGCCTAAGGATAAATATAAGAAGGAAGGGTGCTTTTTTGAAAGGAAAAACATTGAATATGGTTGAGTTCCTTTGCATACACCTGCTCGTCAGCAAAATTTTCTTCTAGTGGGTGTTCCGTTAGATGTCTACAGTTGAACATATTTCCAAGAGATTGTTTTACAGACCCTTTTTCCATTCTTGCACTGAGCATGAGGCCATTTATGCAGTACCTGTGTCCCTAAGCACAGCCCGTTGCAGCCTTGCAGGTATCTGTTGATGGCATTTTTCTTTCCTTCTTGGCTTTTACCCTCACTTTCTGAAATGTGTCTCATTTTTGCTGTTTTCTTCCCAGAAGTCACCCCTCTGACATCACAGCTCAGGATGGAAACCTAATATGACTCCCAGTGGGATAAGCTGTATTGAAGTACTCTAGTGTCAGAAGAATAGAGAGCAGATTAATGAAAAGTCCATCTCTATTTAAAAAACTTACTTTTCCTTTGAAGGGCCTTATAGGTGAACTTGGAAATAGGGCAAAAGTTTTTTTTTTTCTTTATGATAGTGTTTTTTCTAAAACTTCTCTTGTTCCTTTACCTCTGGTGCTTTTCCATGTCTCTCTCCTCTGGGGGGCGCCTTTAGAAAGTCTTGCACAGCACTAAGTGACTTAATGAACAGATGGAGCTGGAACTTACAAACTAGGAAGTTCAAAATCTGCAGGTACTGTTAACATTTGACTGCGAGTAGTCTGATTTGCACGAGATGCCTATAGAGTTGCAAAAACTGCCCTGGTTCTTTGATTTGCAAAGAGGCAGGGAGTGTAAGGGGAGGAGAAGAGAAGGAAAGAAACCTGACTTAGCTGGATCTACATTGCAGTTTCTTACATGAAGCTGCTGTGTTTTGGTACAACTTCGGAGTGGCCAGTTCTTCATAACCCACATATCCCATCTAATAGAAACGATTAAATCTTTGCCTAAGTAAACTGTCTCATGCTAGACTATTATAAGACTTGCATGATAGTTCTCTTAAGCCTGTCTTGTTACTGATACTTGTATTATTGATATTAAAATAAAGTGCCAGTATTACTTGAAGTAGTTTTTCTGATTTTTTTTTTTCCTCCCCCTTCTCCTTACCCTTACCTGCTAGATGATGAGCATACCAAGCAGACCACAAGTAGAGGGTTAATGGGATAATGCTAATTGGAGGTATTTCCTGCTGCCTGTGCCAAGCAGATTGCCTGCCCTAGCAATTTATCCTTGGGTGAGGAGCCAAAGGATCACGAGGTACAAGTTTAATTTCATGCGATCACCCAGCTTTGTGTGGTGTATGAAATAGCAGGGAGGAAAGCCTGGGGCTGGTTTAACCACTGGTTTGTGAGCAGATTGGGCTTCGGGGGAGAGAAGTTTCCTTGTGTCAGCAAAACATTAATTGGCAGCCTTTATGTTGCTTTGTAACAAAGGGAATGGAATTTGTGGGGGCCAAATGTCTTTGGTGGGCGACTGGTGCTTGTTTCTAAATTGAGATGTGGCTCGTGTTTTATACTGATGCTGTAAAAACTGCTGGCTAGAATAAGATTCTCCTGGCCCTGAATGTTCTCAGGAGGGTGTCCAAAAATTGAAATCCAGCAGTTTGCAGCTTGAACCTTTCAAAACTCTAAGAGCAATTCAGCCCACTGCTTAACCGTGTAAAAAGGTTGTTTTGAAGTGCTTGTCAGCGTGCAAGCAACCGTTTTCTAAGGGATCCTGTCCAACTATTCGTGTGCACAACAAGACTGTGTTCAATTGTTTCACATTATGAATAAACTTTAGTATTTGTTTTTAATGTTTTTCTCCTTTTAATTTTCTTCACTTGCCTCAGGTTGGCAACCTGATTCTGACCATAGAACACCTTTTTCAGAATGTCTTCTCCCTCTCATTTCCCTACAAAAATGTGAAATTCTCCATGTTACTGTCAGTATGAGCACAAAGATTATGGACTTGTAGGCTTCTTAAAAATAGTATGAGGGTATTACACTTCAAACATTTTGCCATTGTTTTTTATAATTAGCATAGTTTTCATTTTTGTAATGGCTAGGTCTAGGAATGAATGCACAAATACGATTGATTATTTTCCCCCTTTATACCTTGAATATGAAGGAATCTAGATATAATATGCTGGCTCAAACTTCATCCCACCTGGAATTTCGCCAAACTTTAACAAACAAATAACTGTTTTTTTTTTTTTTTTTAAAAAAAGGACATTTCATGATAAGATTGATAGGTATGCGTATGATGCATTACTCCTATCTATGTCTTTTTAAAAAGTACCATTGGAAATATCCACTTCTGTTCCCTGTTTATCACCCATAACTGTCTTCTAGTATTTCAGTGTCTAAATGTAGAGCTAGCTAAAGATGCTGAGGATGGAAACAACTGAAAGGTATCTCTAAAGACATGCTGCTAACATTCTTTTTTCAATGGTAGATCTAAATGCAGTTGTATAATTAATTCTGTAATTACTACAATTATATATTTTATTGGCTTAGAAGATAACTTAATGTGTTGATATTTAAATAAGCATTTTTATCGGCTTAAGCTTTATTCATTAATTCAGATTTTATGATGGGCTCTCATCTTTAGAATTTCTACAAGAAGCCTGAGTGTAGTTAAAGGGTAACTTTTCAGATTTTTTTGAGGAACCTGGAAGAAGTTGTTCAGTGCAAAATGTCACACTAAACAGCATTAAACTAGGTCTTCTGTTAAAAAATGAAAAAGAGAAACTTCTCATAAAGTTGACGTAAGCAAATATCCAGTAATTGCTGGGATATTGTACAATATAATACGACAATCCCTTTTTATATATATTTTGTCTTTTCTTTAAAGCCTTTCTTTTGTGCCGGTCAGATGTACTAGTTTATCAGGTGGCCATTTTTGTCGTTTTTATCTTTATTTTGGAAGAATGGTGGCTACTGACATTTGGTGGGTGAGGCTTCGGTGGTGGTTCTTCTCATGTGTGTTTTGAATAATGTAGGAGATGATATGCTCAAACTTGTCATGTCAGAGCAGCCTGTTTAATGCAAATATGGCTATAAAATGCACATTACACTTACAACTATGTATAAAGAAATTTAGGAAATTTAGCTTTAGGAAACAGATTGATGTATGCCGGCTTTAGTCTCTGAAACATTTTTTTTTTTTAAGTCGTACTTTAGAAACAGAAATAACTGATAAGACATAAATGTGTGTGCATGAGCAACGTATGAGGGACTGTAGCAGAAATGGATTTTTTTTCTCCTGAAGTTGTTGAATTCTGGGGAGCCGCAAATGCTGTATCACTCCCTCAGGAGTTAGAGCCTCTCTCTCTCCCCTGTGCCTGCTCTTTACATCTCAAAAATATGTTGTGTACCCCCTCAAAATTGGGTTTGAGTTTTTGTTATTTAGTCCCTTTTGCCTAGACACTTGGCTAATTTGGGACTGTTTCTTGCCACTAGGATAGTGATAAAAAGGCAGGATTTATTTTATAATACGGTGTTATGAAATTCCTTAGAACCATGTAATGAACTTCTCGAGGCTTTGGATCGCACTCCTTCAGCTTAAGAACAAAACACTTAATTTACTTGCAGAGTCAGACTTTCTAAGCAGGTTTTCCCAAGCTGCTTCTCTGTTCCTATATGAAGGGGTCTGTATTTGGAGGCAAGCCAAGGTGCTTCAAGTATCTGTAGTGACAATAAATAAACATCAAATTAATAAAAATATAAAATGAAATAAATTATGAAATGAAAATGAAATAAAAATGGAATCACTTGACTAATTGACTGTGGCAAGCAATTTATTGAATAGAAGTATGACTGAATAATTGTGATATGTTTTGTTTGACATACAAAAGTCTTGCCTTTGTTTTCAGGGAGAAGGACCTGAACGCAAAGTTTATTATTTCAATGGAAAAAAATAAAACAACAATCACAAACTTAAAGGTGAGTAATATTCTAACTAAATAGCTTCCAAGACTTGACTGGACAAAACAGTGGTGCTCACTTGCTACAGTGCAGTATGGAGAACATCCTTAGTTTTGTAAATACTTGAATTCATTCTTTGGGAAAACACATTAAACTGTTACCAGTTGTACCACAGTTTTATGAAAAACATTCTGTAGGTATCTCCTAGGTTTTTCTGAGTTTTTTATTGTTCTAGTCATTACTGAGATGGAAGTTAAAAGCCTAAAAGAAAGGTATATCCTCAGTAGCTAATATACCTTCAGGTGACTTGTAAAAGCAATCTCCTGGAATTTTCATGAAAATGAACTAAATCCAAAGTCCCCACCACTTGTTGTAATATTTTGATGATCTAATTTAACACTTCTCTCACCAAGAGAAGTCGTTCTCAACAAATATCTATTTGCAAGATAGATTTCAATGGCAAATAAACTGTGTACTGAAATTTCTTTTTTATGTATCTCTACTGGTTCAGATAGCAATATGCCTTAGCAACATACATCTGCTAACTGCCCTGTCTTGAGCATAATGTTAGCTTTAACCAGCAGGCCCATAAGACCAATTTAATTACAGCTCTGCACTGCATTTACAATGCAAAGGTTTCTCTGGCTCCTATTGATTTTATGTGAATAATCCCATACTACAAGCTGAATTTCATACACAGGTCTGATTTATGTCAGTGTAAGTATTGTGACAAAAATGCAGTGCTGTGTTGCGATAAGAAAGCTAAAATTCAAAGCAAAATTCAGACTCTGCTTATGCTTTAATTCTGAAGGCTGTATCTACTGATTTTTTTTCACTGTTCTTGAAATAATAGGCCAGCCTATCATTGTGATCTTCTTACTAGGTGTAATTCTATGTTAAATTTTTATTCTGTATAGTCGTTCTAAAACATTTAAAAATATTTAATTAGTACATATTGTACCAACTTCTATTTTATTTTATTTTAATAGATACCAGAGGGTGGAACTGGAGACACAGGAAGAGAAAGAACCAAGACATTTACCTATGATTTTTCATATTTCTCAGCAGATAGTAAAAGTCCCAGCTTTGTGTGTCAAGAAATGGTAGGATTTCTAAATGTTAATAATGGATCTTTTCTGCCACTTTTCTTTGACCTGAAAGCATTCTTTCCATTTGATCATCTTTCCATTTAAAATACTTATTTTCTTTCTCCCTTTTTTTTTTTTAATTTACCTAACACTGCTAACTTACCTAACATGGTTAAGTGCTTTTCTCATACTGAAAACTAAATGCCTTTTTTCTGGTACTCTTGTCTGATTTGTCTTGTGAGGTCACGTTAGGAAACTTCTTTGACCCATTTTGTGGGAGGAGATGCTCGATTTGTTTTTGAACAGATTTAGAAAAATCACTGTTGAGAAACAAGGATACATCCTTAACTCATGAAGATGGGAACATTCTTCTTGTGCAGTTGAAGTTATTTTCTGATCAAAAGATTTAGACATTGATGAACCTGCTCAAAGGAGGCTCATCTCTTTCAGTACTTTCTCTTGGTTTGGGAAGGACAAACCTGCCTTTTATCCTGCATGCTCACAGTAGAAAATATGATGTTTTGCATTCTTAAGTTCTAGGTTAGCAGTATCTTGCACAAGTTTAGAGGAGTGTGTTTTCAAAAAAAAAAAATTTTGTGACCCCAGCCGAAATTCACACTTTTGATGCCCCCATCATAGAGCAAATTAATATAAGAGGCAGGTTGATATGGAATTATAAATATAAATGGATATCAACCTGTGTAGTGTTCAGTTTCTATGCTTCTGAACCGTAAGTGTTAAAAGAGTTTCTCCCTTAGTAACACCATTTTGCCTCTATTTCAGAGTAGATCAGGTTGAAGATCAGGCAGGATCCCTGATGGCTTGAGGAAAAATATGGCAATGTAAGGATAGCTGCAGCAGCCTTTGGTAGCTGCAGCAGCCTTTAAGCCTTTAGACTTTAGCCTGTGAGCTTTATGCTTTATGGTAGCAGGAGCAGTATGCTGGCATCCTAGACACGTCTTAAATGTCCATATTCAATATTCTGCTATTATGGCATGTCTCCATCCCAAACTTCCTCTTTAGTCCTGACTGCTTCTCTTGTTCAGTCATAAAAATGCTTTTGTCCTTCTATCAAGTGTTGGATTAAATACCATGTGTACAGCGCATTTAAAACTGAAGGCATTTTAAAACAAAAGGAGTGCAGTTTCTAAGGAATTGCTCCACAAGCTATTGTTTTGCTTGTATTATTGATTTCATATTTAATTGAAAGACTTTGCACTTAAGCTCTTATCAGCTTGCTGCAGAAATTTCCAGCTTTCTGTACCAGTGACATAAGGAAGCATGCTTTTGTTCATGTGCAGCTTGCTAGGGAATAAAACTGTTCTTGAATACTGGTAGTGCAGATGTCTGGTGTGCTTTGCTTATGATTGTTATATTTTCCCATTTAAAGGTAGAAAAATGAGAAATGAAAGCCTGTTTAATGCTACACAAACCATTATTGTCCCTTGCAGATGTAAAATAGACTTTAATGCACAAAAATTAGAGCAGGAGTGGAAGTTAACCTTCAACAGAAACTAAGAGAACTTTGTTCAGTTTACTGCTCTTTTGTGACTAACAAAGTCCTGTGTTAATAATCTATTTTCTGATCTGTGTTTTAAGTTCTCGTGCACAAAGATTACTGACTGTAGTGGTTAGGGACACGTATACATAAGCATCACTGTGCATACTGACTATTTGGTGTCCTGCCTTAAGTCATTTAGCAGGTCTACAGATATTTTTAGGAGGGAATAGGCAGAGCAAATACATATGGCTCATTTAAAAGCAGCTAGGAGGAAGCTACTGAAAACCCTCCCAGGATGGTAGTACAATGATATAGCAAGAAACATGAAAGTAATGCTAGTTTTCTGGAAAGGTGTGGGTGAGAATTGTGCTGTAGATCTTCGTAAAGCACAGGCTGAGCAAAACCCACGCAGGGGTTTTGAAAGAGTATGAGAAGTTTCAATTTGTGCTGTGAGTGAAAAAAGTGTAAGTGGAAATGTTTGGGGAATCCTGTTTTTGCATCTTTGTGCCTGTGCGGGAGGACAGCTATGAGAGCCTGTGCACCCTGGGGAATTTGTAGCAGGGGCCTGGATCAGACTACAGGACATAAAGGCAGATGGGAATTTCAGGAGAGCTGCAGTCAAAACAGTAGTGCGTAAAGACGTGATCCAGACACTGAGATAAGAAGCCAGACACTGAAAAAAATGAAAGAAGGAAAAATAAATCTGTGAGTACTTGGGAAGAAGAATTCAAATGAGCTATTACTTTCAGATGATGAGAGAAAGGAAGATCATGCTTCTCAGGCTGATCTTTCTCTTTGAGAAGTATGACCGATTGCACTATTTTAACTTCCTTGCTCAAGGGAAGGTTGTTATTAAATATTCTACATCTACGACAGCACTTGAGCATTAATGTTTACAAAAATTACCTATCACTCCTCCAAGGAGTCCTAAGGAGGAAGGTCATGACTGCACTGTGTGTTTGCCAGGCTCTACTCATGCCTTGGACATGTTAGCTAATTCAAACCATGTACGCTGAGGCGTTGTGGCCAAGTCATGGGAAGCAGCTATGAGATTTTTGAAAAGCTTGTCTGTGTCGGGTGCCCATACTGATGTTTTCGCTTCTCTGTTAGAAGCGTTATTCCTTGCCTGAGAGACCAGGGAGGATATGGAAGGAAGTGAAGGGTAATATTGATGAAGGGTTAGGAATCTGGGAGGGAAACTGGTAGCAAGAGCTGAATTTGGTGAGAGCAGAGCCACATATTGTGTGATGTGGCCAAAAGCAGTCAGGAAAATAGGAGAAAAAAGAAAACATGAATAATGCCTGATGCGAGAGGAAACATTTCCTATTGAGAAAGAGGCAGGTATATGCAGAATATGTAAATTGGAAATGATAGAATAAGTAAGTAGATACTATGGAAAAGTAGTGTTTTTTGTGGGTTTTTTTTTTTTGGTTTAGTTTTTTGTGCTTCTAAATGTAAAGTGGATCTGTGAAAGAAGAGAAAATATAAAATGTATCATTGCACTGCTGTAAACTAAGTGTAGTAGCAAAATTTCTTTTAAGCATTGAATTTTTGTCCTGTAATAAATAGCATTGGTTGATGCCAATAGCTTATACTGTAGTATTTTAACATTATTATTGTTTACCGTTTCCCATGGAGACAGTCTTTCCCAAAAATCTCTTAGGTCTTCAAAACATTTTTTTCATTTGTTTCAGGTTTTCAAAAATCTTGGTACTGATGTGCTTAAATCTGCTTTTGAGGGTTATAATGCTTGTGTCTTTGCATATGGACAGACTGGATCTGGAAAGTCCTACACGATGATGGGAAATGTGGTATGTCATATTTTGCAAATGAACATTTTTATTCTTAACCATGCATTGAAATTATGCTATTGCAAGAGCAATGTCTTATATTACTGCCTATTTTCTCTGTGTCCTCACAACTGTCATTATAGCTTCTAGCAGTAATCTGAGATTCTAGAAGCTGTTTCTTCTATAGCTGGATCCTTAACCGTTGAAAGAACCATCTTTAGGAGATGGCCTGTTCTATTGGAGAAAAAGCTTTCAATTTTGCTGTATATCAGAACCAATACCCAGGTTGAGGCGAGAAAGAAGATACTGATTATGAGGGACTAAATGAATTTTTAAATGCTTAGAAAATTACAAAGAGTCCTCGACCCTTGCTTAGAAAAGGCTTTGAAGTGAAGAGTAGAACCTTGGAGTGAGAGAAGCTAATTTCAAAACACTGTTAATGGAACAATGCCGTGGTTTTGATTTGAAGGATTAAGTCATGCTGAACCCTGCAATGAAGAACCTGGAAGAGAGGTGAGATTGGAAGGGGAGTTTGTAGGTTGTGAGGCTAGAAAGGAGCTGGCACAATTGCTCGAGGAGGAAAAGAATTCCCTAAAGTGCTGAGAGAGGAGCATTTTATAAGAGCTGATGGATTGCTCCTGTTTGCAGATTTTATTCTCTTTTAATCCTTGGAAAAAAATACAGCATGTCCTCTGCCAGCAGCAATGAGAAGGGGAATGTTGCCACTTGTCCTTCTTTAGATAGACATTACTTTGGAACTGTAATAAGATTGGCCATTTTGCACCTCCTTGAGTTTAGAAGAATAAATTAGCTGTAAATCTTTTTTTTTTTTTTTTTTTTTTCCTCTCAGTTTTCCTGGAACAAGTAGCTTTATATTTGAACTTTTATGTATAGACTTTTGTAACCAGCAAAGGTGTTACGACCTAGATGTGTACTTCTATTTCAGAAATCCATACATGACATTTTTATGAGACTTCCTCACTAAATGTAATGACTGTAATCATCAAGAGAATTTGCAAATAAATAGATGGTGAAGTTTGTTTGACACTATTCAGTAATAAAGGTCTAATCTGTCGTCTTGCTGTGATATATATATACTTTAATATGGTACAAAGGGTGTGTAAAAGAGAGTCAGCTGCCAAGTTGAATGATGGCCCTATCGGAGAGACTCCAATGCTATAAAAAAACTTGAATTGGAAATAATTTTTCCTTTTTCTCCTGCTTCTATTCGAAAATATAAATTCTGCTATCCTTTTGCTTTAAATATCTAATGTTCTTGGCCCGGGAAGTCTTTTGCTGTAATACTCTGTGCAGCAACCTTTTCAAGGAGTTTGTGGACCAAGTCTTGAGCAGAGCTGCTGAGATAGTCAGAGACCTATAAAATATAATTTATCAAGATTTTCAGTCCACGCTTCCTTTCCTGGGAAAGGAAAATTGAGGAGGAACAAAAGAGTCTTAAGAGCCTTCGAAGATGTGAAACGCTGCTATAGAGAGAAAGGGAACAACTTATTTAAGGGAGATGAGCAAGAAGCAATAGGTCTTTAAAGGCAGTAAAAAGGTTTCTGATGAGATATTACACAAGGAAAACAGGCTTTTAATAAGTAAATAAAGCTCTGGAATAGGAACCATAGGAACCTGTTCTGTTCCTCTGAACTACTATGACTGAAAGAAAACTCAAGGAAAAAAACATGTTAGCGATGCGATAGACTTGGTTGAAACTGCCATGAAACTGTAAGGAGTGGAAAGAAAAAAAAAAGAGGGGAAAAATGTTTAAATTGAATTTCTAGTTATTGTTAATAAGATACACAAATCTTATACAAATAACTCAAACCCCGAACCCCAAACCCTAACCCTAAACCCAAACCCTTAAGCTTAACCCTAATCCTATCTATACAAATCTACAAAAGATATACAGATATACAAGATATATAAATTATACTGAGAACTACACATTCTTCCTTTCTCATCTCTCTAGTTAATGTTACTCAACTGCAGCTAATACTCCTTATTTTGAGACTTTCTTTGCAGTTGCTCAGTTATGTCAAATGCTAATCATTTGCCTAAAACTTTCTGTAATGGTTGTCTTTCATGTTTTTTTTTTTTTTGCCTTAAGCTTTAATTAAAACTCTTCAGAAGTTTCCAAGCGTGAAATGAATGAAAGAAAAGAATCACTTTTCTTCTGTTACCATGTTGAAAACAAACAAAAAAATGCAACACTGAAAGCTTAGTGGATTTTTCTGTAGATGTAAGTTCCTCAAAAACAGTCTTGAGTCTCTTGTCTAAGACATGCAGACAGGTGAAAGACCAGATATTGGAGAGAGGAGGAATAGATCATTGCTACGTTCAAATTAGTTGTTCAGCTCAATTTGTCCTACTTTGCCTCCTGCTTTGGTTACAAGGCCCCTCACTCTAAGCTAGACTCTCCCTTGCCTCAGCAGTGCCTAGAATGAGTCAGTCCAACGCAGCAGGTCTGTTAGGCTTTTTTGGGCTGGAGGCGAATTGCAGATGAGAGACTGTTTTGTCAGCTCCTTCTGACTTGGCAGCTCTGATCCCAAGGCTTGTCTGTACGTTCCTCTCCCCTTGCTGTGTTCTTCGTGCTATGTTTGCTTGTTTCGGCTCCACTGGAATGTCACCTGCCGCCTTCCAGATGTGGTGGGAGGAGGTGTGCTTGGCAGGCTCGCAGTGTCACAGAATCACCAAATGGCTGAGGTTGGAAATGGCCTCCAAAGATCTAGTCCAGCCCTCCTGCTGAAGCAGGGACACCTAGAGCACATGGTACAGGGTCACATCCAAGGTGAGATTTGAAGATCTCCAGAGAAGATGCTTCCACAATTTCTCTAGGCAGCCTGTTCCAGGGCTCTGTCACCCTCCACCTCTGAACATTCAGCACTCCACAGGAATGTACCAGTGAAGAGCATGCAGCTTCTTGTTAACTGGAATGACCAGCTTCTCCTCCTTCCTTCTGCTGCTGGGAGCAAAGTCCTGCTTGAGCTAAGAAGGGTGGCTGCAAATGGGTTTCATGGGAGCCAAGAGAAAAGGAGAGCTCCACACGGTGTCTGAGATGGTGGGATTGCTCTCTTGAGAGACAGGATCCATTGCCTGGGTCCTCAGTGAGAACTGTGTCTGCCAGGAGACCAGTGGCCTCACTGGGGCAAGGCTCAATTCTCAAGTGCGGGCTTAACCTAGAAGAAGAAATCTTTCCACGACTTGCTGTTTGTGTATTAGCTGATGTGCAAGGACCATTGCACTGTAGTAGATAGTTCCAGCCCTTCTGAGAAACCACACAGGTGCCTGTAGGAATTTTGTGAGGAATATGTGGGGTTTTTTTTTCAGTTTGCTCTTTCTGCATAAAAACTCTTTCATTGCAGAGTCAAGCATTCAAAAATTAAACATTAGATTAATGTGATTGCATTGTGGAATAAACTTACTATAGCTTTACTTTCACCATTCCATACCAATTTATCCAGAGGACCTGCTATATCTTTTGAGTTAAAGGATGTGCTGCGATCTGGGAATGAGGGATTTGAATGAGGATAGCTTGTGAACAGATTTACATGGCTATTGCCCCATTCATGGCAGACATTGCAATGTCTATAGTGAAATGAGGCAGATGGGGAGGTGAGAAAGGAAGCAGTGGGACAAAGTAATTATGTTGCACTGGAGGGCCAGATTCTGCCTTAAGAAGTTGGCGTTATTTGGAGCAAGTGAGAGGGATAAAATACAGCCCAATTGTAAGGAACTGCATCAAGTACATAAATTTCAAGGCATGCAGTGATTAAAGTGGCAAGATGATTGCAAGCAAATAGATGAAGAGAATATTTGTAGGTTTTCAGGTTTGTTTCTCACTGTTCCTGGATCTTGGAGCTCTCAGCTAGTGATCTTAAATATTATTTTTTTCTAAATATTGCGTATTTCAGCCTGGAGAAGAGAAAGCTGAGAGGGGATCTAATCAGTGTGTATAAGGATCTCAACGGAGGCAGCGAGGAGGATGGGGCTGGCCTTTTTTCAGTGGTGGCCACTGATAGAACTAGAGGAAATGGCCAGAAACTGAAGCATCAAAAGTTCCACAGGAACTTAAGGAAAAATTTCTTGACAGTGAGGGTGACAGAGCACTGGAACAGGCTGCCCAGAGAGGTTGTGGAGTCTCCTTCTCTGGAGATCTTCAAAACCCGCTTGGACACAGTCCTGTGCCACGTGCTCTAGGTGACCCTGCGTGTGCAGGGGGGTTGGACTAGATGACCTCTAGAGGTCCCTTCCAACCTTAAGCATTCTATGCTTCTATGTATGCATGCATATATAGCCTTACAAATAAGAATTGTTGCTGTTTCAGGGTGATGCTGGTTTAATACCTCGAATTTGTGAAGGCTTATTTAGCAAAATAAGTGAAAAAGCAAAGCGGAATGAGGCATCCTTTCGAACAGAAGTCAGGTAAGTCTTGGCATGTTATATTGTTTGCTGATTATCAAACTGGTTTCAGTTAAAACCACATGGTTTCACTTGCTGATTCTGAGAAAGGTGCGCCTCAGATAAGTTTTCATGCTTATCTTCGGACCTATAATTGATTTTTTTTTTTGAAGTTTGTAGTCAGAATGTGCAATATTTCTCACTTCTGTTTATTTTATTTTAAGGGCAATGTTTTTGCCATTAGAAAGTATCTTCCCTATTTTTACTCTTTCTTTCAAACCAACATTAGAATCTTTAATCGTGCTCATGTCTGCTGCCCTTCTACTTTCTTTTACTTCTACTTTCTTGGCTTTGTAGTTGACATTACTTTCTTAAGCTAACTTCTTGGATCTGTTTGCTTCTCCAGGCATCTTGCCTCCAAACACAGTCACAATTACTTTTTAAAAAAATGCCTTGTATCAATCAGCATGTTTCTTGTTTTTGTCTTTCAGTTATCTGGAAATTTATAATGAACGCGTGAGAGATCTTCTCAGGAGGAAGTCATCAAAAACTAATAATTTACGAATACGAGAACATCCGAAAGAAGGGCCTTATGTTGAGGGTAACAGCCCTTTTAGTGGTGTTGACTTGACCTTTTCTATTGTATAGTGCTTTTTTATCTTTTGAAATGCAAATTATGATTATTGTTTTCCTGTAGCATAAAAGTATTATGGTTTCTGTTTTATGGGCTTTTTTCAGAGTTGATTTGAAGTATTGTTTGAATATAATTTATAAATCTTTTATATTGGAGCTGGAAAAAGCCTTTTAGTATCTAATAGTCTTAATCCATCATCTGCCAGGGAAGATTCTTTTCTTTTAAGAGATTATGCATGTAGTATTCCAGTCTATACTTTAGGAAAATTGATTTTTATTTTTAAATCATTAGGTTTACCGTAAATTTGCTGTTTACCCAAAGCCTCATTCCTTTCCTTAAAAATGATAAAGCAGCATGACAATAAACACTGTAATTGCAGAAATACTTTCTCTTTTATAAAGAAAAGTGTACCTGTGAGCATACTGTAACACTTTTTTATTTTCTTTAGATTTGTCTAAACATTTAGTGCAAAATTATACTGATGTAGAGGAACTTATGGATGCAGGAAATATAAACAGAACTACAGCTGCAACTGGAATGAATGATGTCAGTAGCAGGTCTCATGCTATTTTTACAATCAACTTCACTCAGGTAATAAAGAAATGTTTTATAAGCCTTTTTTCTTTCTGAAACTTCCTCTTTTACCTCCTCTTTGTATTCCTGATTCAATGATGTGAAAAAAAATGAAGAAATTTAATGTATTGTTTTCTTTTTTTTTCTTTTTTTTTTTTTGGTTTACGTGTAGTAACCTCATTTTTTAATGTCTCGAGCTGTTTGCAATTCCTGGGGTTCTTTTTATACCACCCAAAGATAATTTGCTAGAAGAAGAAAAGATAGCATGGGGACGGTTTGCTCTCCTCACAAATTTTTGCATGTTTCTCCCTAAAACTAAACATACACAAAATCCCATGCACTAATCTCTGCTAAAATCCTCATTGTAGACCTATGGGAAGAGAATGAGAGGCAGGCATCATTACTGTTGTACTGTAAACAGTTGCCAGTTGAATCATTGTACAAAGACAGATTAAAAGGTGTGAGGAAATCTTAGTTAAAATCATAGAATAAAATTGCAATTGCTACTTAACTCAAGCTGGGGGAGAAATTGAATGTAGGTGAGTCTTAGTGTGTGTGCGCATCTTCAGCAACGAGCAGTATCATTAAATATTAGTTGAAAGTGTACTAATATGAATGTAGAAATAAACTGCCTGTGCATCGTGTAACTATCGATCCACAGTTTTTGGTGCCTGCACATAAATTGTTTTAAAGTGGCAAATAGGACAGTCTAAAAAAAGTAACTATTTGAGTATGAATCATGCAGCAAGTCATGATCAAATGCTTTTCTGTGGCACCTCTAGTTCACTGGTCTTCTAAAACTCTGCTGTTGGAAACTGGTTAAATTCAGTCATGACATGGAAAGGACAATTAGACTGAATTCAGTAAGATTTTACAATACGGTAGCTTAATGCATTTTTTCTTTCTTTCTTTCTCATAGGCCAAATTTGATTCTGAAATGCCTTGTGAGACTGTTAGCAAGATTCATTTGGTAGATCTTGCTGGAAGTGAGAGAGCAGATGCCACTGGTGCCACAGGGGTTAGATTAAAGGAAGGGGGGAATATTAACAAGTCTCTAGTTACTCTGGGAAATGTCATTTCTGCCTTAGGTGAGTGTCTTTTTTTGTGTGTGTGTGCTTGGCTGTTTTTTTGTTTTGTTTTTAATCATTGCATACATTTGTGTTCCTTTAAAGTTTGTATTGCAAAAAAGTGGCCTAACATGTAGAGTTTCTGAAAATGAATGAAAATACATTTATTGTTATTTTCTCCCTCCTCCCACCTTGCTTTACAGCTGATTTATCTCAGGATGCAACAAATCCTCTTGCAAAGAAGAAGCAAGTATTTGTGCCTTACAGGGACTCTGTGTTGACTTGGCTGTTAAAAGATAGCCTAGGAGGAAACTCAAAAACTATCATGATTGCTAGTAAGTGTTTTTAAATGACTTTTTGCATCCTGAACACCTCATGCTTAATAGGATTAGCTGTAAATATTTAGATTCCAGATGCTTCATTAAGACAGAGCATTGTTTACAGCTTTTAATGATTTATTTCTCTCTGAGCTTTCTAGTAATCCTTTACCTATACTCTACATAACATCTTATACAAACATTGTTCTTTGACAGTGAATCAAACCAGGCAGCAGTGAAATTAAGCCTGTTCTCATGGCATGTTTAGGGTTGATCCCGTTTGTTCAGTAACGTCGCAATCAGCCGCGTGCGCCTCCAGAACGTGAGAGTTTTGTCTGCGCGTGTAGATCCTGCTTGTCCGTGTGCATTATGCTGGGTGTCTTGACTGGTCACAGATGTAGCAAGGCACCCACACTGTGTGTGTACAGTCAGTAGGCGTTTGCTTGTGTAAGTGAGGGCCGCCCACTTGTATGTGCCTAATTACTTGCATCTGTTCTGACACCGAACTCGCTTCTGTGTCCCTCCTTCTGCCTCGTGCCCAGCGTAAGTATTAGCTAATCTGACCAGATAAAGCAAAAGCTGCTGCTTCTGCTTGCTATCCATCTGTGTTGCAGACAGCTTGTCCATGCACACTCAGGTTTGGGACCTAGAGGAAGTCTGGTGCTTCTCTGCTTTTACACCTACCGCCCTAGTAAAAAAAGATCTGGCTTTGTGCATCTCGTCAATCTTGATGCATAAATAATTTTGCTTTTCCCAAACTGTTGTTTTTGTAGCAATAGTGGCAGAAACAAGCTCGTCTTTTTTGACATTTAGTGGATAAGAATGTGCCATGTTCATGTGGCCTACTTTTTGGATACAGACAGCATTTTGACTTTGTGTCTGGATTTAATTATTTATGATTGATTTTTGTGCAGAATTTTCTTACAGCTTTCTTTTGAATCATAGAAAGCTCAGTAAGAGGCACTCAGTAAGAGCTTACCTATGGCATAAATATTGCAGATTTTCAACAAATTGGGGTAGGAATTCTATTTGCAAAAGATAGAGGTAAAGCTGTGAGGACCTTTCAGGGGAAGAGAAGGGAGGATTTGGGATGTTGGAGCTGCAAGATGTGAGGAACAACTCTGAGGTTTTTCTCAATTTTCCGTTCAAATAAAATGCAATCCAAGGGATGAAATCTTTTCTTGTGCAAAAGTACATTAAGTTTTGATCTATCATGTTTATATAAAATATCGTATCTTCTTTCCAGAAAGAGAACAACAGAGTAGTGGAGAAAAAAAATTAATTAAAATAAGGTAGGAGTGTAGTATTAGCTAAGGGAAACACAGTCTGTTGGCAGGTGCGTTTTCCCTAAACTTGGGAGCCACTGCCACATTTTGAACATTTGTTGCTGTTGAGAGAATGAAGAAGGATGGATATTTGAAGTCTAATTTTTCAGCATTTGACTCTTCTGCTCTCTTTCACTCTGATTAACTAGGCTTCTAATCTCCCATCATTTCTGAACTATGATCTTTTCTGTGTTTTTGGTATTTTGCAGATCTAATTATCTTTTTAATTTGGAACATTTGTACATTACTAGAAAGCTTTTATGTGAAGTGTGTATGGATAGCAGTTTATTAGAACTCCCTTGTTTTTAACGAGGAAGTTACCTGCGAAGAAGTAACCTGAAGTTATCTAGTTTTGTTTTCTATTGTTGCACAAAGTGATATACTTAGTTTACCAAGTAGTTTAGCCTGTAATGGCTCTGCCTGCTGCCAGACACCTGTAGCTCAGCAAAATGGCTAGATTTGTAGGTGAGTAATAGAAACTCTTGTCTTGTTTTGGTCGTCACATCTGCTTTTTGCTTAAATGTTGCTTAATTTACCTTCAAAACTGAGACTAGGTGTATTCTATTTTTGCCTAAAATGATGTTTACATTGGATGATTACATGGATGCTTATGTTATACTCATTGTTTTTTCCACTGTTCTTTTAAAAAGAATTGCACAAAAAAGCATATGAGACATGTTTTTGTTTGCTAGAGAGATGTAACGTTAAATAGATTGAGACCAAGATTTCTTTACAACTCTTGATTAATTGGTCTGCTTATTCCAGTACACAGTGGTGCAACTTGGTTTACTTAGGTAATAATGATACAGAAGCAGTGGAGTGAGGTGAAGGATTGAGACAAACCATAGCCATAGTTTTTGATCATATTCGTGCCTTTTAGTCCATGTTAAATTTATCTGACTTTTAAGAAACAAACCAACTTTACTAAGTGAGACATATGGTGCTGGATAAATTGTTTCTGCTTTCAATCTCCTCAGCTATTTCACCTGCTGATGTCAATTATGGAGAAACTTTAAGTACACTTCGATATGCAAATAGAGCCAAAAACATCATCAACAAGCCTACTATTAATGAGGATCCTAACGTCAAACTGATCCGTGAACTGAGAGCTGAAATAGCCCGATTAAAAGCCTTGCTTGCTCAAGGGAATCAGGTTAGTTTTGCTTGAAAGTTATGTATACTTTTCATTGAGCTATAATAACTCTTTGTAGAATGTAATGAGATAATTATCTTTCATGATATTGATTTGAGTAAACAAGCTGTATGAGGCCATGAATGAATATTATTTTCCCGATTGAATCAGTTTCTATATGGCTGGTAGATTACCTGTTTTAACATAACAGGGGAAAAATTACCAACTCAAAGCTTTTAGCTTTGTCTGAATAAAATCAGACCTTGATTGCAATATGCTGTGAAATAGGTGGTCGCACAACATAAGATAACTGAACAGCAATATGTTGGCTGTATCTAGTCTGATGAGCGGGAAGGCCCCTCAGATGGTTCCGTTAAGTAACAGAACTTACAAAGTAATTTTGATGTTCAGATACAAAACCGTAGGAACATGGACAGGTTTGAAAACATGATGTTTTATGCACAATATGTTAGAAAGCAGGTAAATCATAGAATCATAGAATCATAGAATGCTTAGGGTTGGAAGGGACCTCTAGAGATCATCTAGTCCAACCCCCCTGCATACGCAGGGACACCTAAAGCACGTGGCACAGGACTGCATCCAAGCGGGTTTTGAAGATCTCCAGAGAAGGAGACTCCACAACCTCTCTGGGCAGCCTGTTCCAGTGCTCTGTCACCCTCACTGTTAAGAAATTTTTCCTTAAGTTCCTATGGAATTTTTGATGTTTCAGTTTCCGGCCATTTCCTCTAGTCCTATCAGTGGCCACCACTGAAAAGAGACCATCCCCGTCCTCTGCACTCCCTCCCTTGAGGTATTTATATACACTGATTAGATCCCCTCTCAGCCTTCTCTTCTCCAGGCTGAACAGGCCCAGCTCTCTCAGTCTTTCCTCATAGGGCAGATGTTCCAGGCCCCTGATCATCCTTGTAGCCCTGCGCTGGACTCTCTCCAGCAGCTCCACATCCCTCTTGTACTGTGGAGCCCAGAACTGGACACAGTACTCCAGATGCGGCCTCACCAGGGCTGAGTAGAGGGGCAGGATCACCTCCCTCGACCTGCTAGAGATGCTCTTCTTAATGCAGCCCAGGATCCCATTGGCCTTCTTGGCCACGAGGGCACACTGCTGCCTCATGGTCAACTTGTCGTCCACCATGACACCCAGGTCTTTCTCCGCAGAGCTGCTCTCCAGAAGGTCGGTCCCCAGCCTGTACTGGTGTCTGGGGTTATTCCTCCCCAGGTGCAGGACCTTGCACTTGGCCTTGTTGAATTGCATGAGGTTTTTCACCGCCCAGTTGTCCAGTCTGTCCAGGTCCCTCTGGATGGCAGCACAGCCCTCTGGGGTATCGGCTACTCCTCCCAGTTTGGTATCATCAGCAAACTTGCTGAGGGAGCACTCTGTGCTAAGCAAATATGTCAAAGTTTTTTCAGTGTTAGATTTATCTCTCAGCTGAGGGAAGGTGAAAGAGTGCAAGGGGGCACTGATTTTGGTAACTGTCAATTTTAATGCTCAGGTAAATATCTGATTATATCCCTGTGCAATATAGAGTAGAGCATACATAATACGCAGTGAGTGATACAAGTGAATCCAAAAAAGATAAAATGGAACATTTAAAGCTTTTCTGTGACTTTTGGTCTTGACTTCAAAAACTTTTAACAATTATTTGATAACTGTTCAGCAACAGCAAGGTTAAATGAAGCAGCAGGACATGATAATGATACTGGTGATTGTGAGCCAAAATGCTGTAACGCACTCAGACTGGGAATTAAGATGGCCAGATAGATTTGTGACAATAGGGCAAGAAATGCTAATACTTAAAAGGGGTATTATTGTTATGAGTCATTTTTACTATACGAAGGGAGTGTCTGCTTGACTGAATAAAATTTGTTTCATTTTTGAAGGATGCTGATTTGGCTCGTGCTTGCTCTACTGAGTCACTGAATTACTGATTTTAGCAATCAGGAAACTCACTTGTTATTATTTACTCCCATATGCTAGGAAAATTAACAAAAAAAGTTGCTCCTGAAACAAGTATAAACCTTTTTTTAGACCTTTAAGGACATTACTTGATTCATTGACAGGCAATCATTTGAATAAACACAGGAAAACTGAAGAGTTAGGACATATATATGTATATAAAAAATACATTTTTCATATATATTCATATATATGTAAAAGAGTTAGTAGATGTCAGTGTCACGACCACGCTGTTCAGTTCATATCGGGCTGTACATGTGTATGGTTACTTTGCAAAGGTTTCACTCTGGACCCTGGATACACAGAACATTCTTCTGCACAGGCATTTTTTGTGAGCCAGTAGTTCCTCTTTGCTTCTGTTTTTCACAGTGCTCGTGTTTTTCTGTCAATATTATCCCCTGCAAACATTTGCTGCATGAGCTCAGTTAAGCTCAATTTCTTCATCTGCACTGAGGATGGCGAAGCTAAGCTAACAATAAAACACACTTGTCTTGAGGCCAATTGTCTCTTCTAAGTAAAGCTACTTGGGGACTGCTGGCTCATGCTTGAGCAGATAGGGTTTGGGAAGACATTTGAAATGATACTTTAAATTTATTTCTAGAAATATCTAATTTTATTTTAGTAGAATCTGCAATGTGTCAGTTGAACACGCACGTTCTTATAGACTTCATCCATGCAACATTTGGTGAAGAAGGAGATGAGACCATAGTATGAAACAGGAAGGGGCCTGCAGATGATTGAAGAAGGGGGTTCTGCTGTGTTGCAGACAATTAGAAAACTCCTGATGGGGTTGAATTGCTCTATTACACCCCTGGGTTTTTCTCATATTCTTTGCCAGAGGAAAATAATTTTATTTTTCTTTCCAGGGTGATTGTTTTGGATATATGGCTTGATTTAGAGCTAACAAAGTAGATATAACATAGAGCCCTTTGTAGATCTAATGTTTTGACTCCGTTCTAAACTGTAAAACAGCAGCTATTCCAATATAAATCTGGTTCTGTTGCAGGATGTGATGGATGGCTGTGTGGGAGAGAGTAGAGCAGTAGGTTAAGTTAATTGAATTTGCGATGATTGGTTAAAGAGCAGCTGGTGTTAGATATACACAAGAGAATATAAATCCCTGCTTAATTTCTTCTGTGGATTCCCTTTCTATTTCCAGAATTTCATGTTGCAAATGCTTCCATAGATCACTGGAAATGCTGTTTATCAAAAATACTGTAGAAGGTTATATAAAAATGAATGATTTAAATGTGTATATTTGTGTGTGTGTGTTGTGTGTTACTTTTTCTTTTTTAAGATTTTTTTTCCCAAATAAACAGTATACTTATATGTTCTACAGCAAAGTACTGAACCACACAAGGCTATTGGTATATAATAATTTTTCATTTTTAACAGAAATGTAACAATAACTGTATCAGAAAACTGCTTGGTTTCTGTGTATGGCAATGTGCATACACAAGGAGTGAAAATACCCCCAACCTGCTGGTTTTTATTCAGAATATCTGCTTTGACAAAATTCTGATTATTGTGATTATACGCGGTGGTTTGAGGTGATATGTCATATATTGGAGTTGAAAATATTCTGTACTAAAGTATTAAAAATGTTGAACTTCTTTCATTTGATTACAACAAGGTTTATTTTTTGGCATACTCATGTTGACTTTTACAATTTTAGATTGCCCTCTTGGATTCTCCAACAGCTTTAAGCATGGAGGAAAAGCTTCAGCAGAATGAAGCAAGGGTGAGTTGTTTGATACATCAAATCAGAAAGAAAATGGGTTCTCAATGCAAAACAAGATCGTTTTCTCATTTTTGGGGGGGGGATAAATGTATTTTGTTTTCCTTTCAAACAGCATTTTCTTGGTCTTTAACTGTATGTAACTCTTATTTTTGTTGTCCTGTTAATGCAAGCTAACATTATAAACAAATTGTGCATCTTTAATATTTAACTTAACTCTTTTGCTTAAGTAATCAAAATATATGATCTCAAGCCAGCTTGCCTTATTTAAAAGGTACTTAAAATATAGGAAGGAAAACCCACTAGCTTTCAGTACTAGATTATAGTAATCAGAGTGACAAAGAAACAGAAAATGCAGTAGATGCTTCTGGGGGAACTGGTTGACTAAGTCACGTTTTCAAGTAGCTTGTTCCGAATGTTTTCCGAAAGTGCCGGTTCTCAAATCTTACAGGTGTGTGCCAATAGGTTTGGTGCCTAATGAGACATGTAATTTTTTGTTTGAGTATTGGGTGGGTGAATTTCATAGTGTGTCTCACGGCAAGTGCTTTCAGTACCCAGCCCAAGAGACCTGTTGGATCATGCGAAGCTTCTTCATATAGGTACGCTCATATCAGTCCAAAAGAATACAGATATAATGGTATTCTCATTTGCTTAGCTTACAATCTATCATTTTTAACTTGTTAGTATTAATTATTCTTATTTTAATAATAGAAATGTAAACTTCATGCTTTATTAATGTATTTTAATATTTGTTAAATATCAATATTTAATGTTTTTACCTGTTTTTAGCACTGCTGCAAAGTTTTTTTTTTTTTTTTAAAATAATGTTACTAAGGTTTTGGGAAAGGATATGGAATTCTTCAAATATGTGTTACTGAATTTATTTGCCATTTTTGGTTCTGAATATTGTCAATGAGGCTCCAATCAAATATGGATACAGATGTCTTTACTGAGTTAAATTAAAAGACTTCACTGGTTCTGCTTTATGCTTACAAGTTCAGCACATTACATTTGGAGAAATGTGTTTTACATACTTAATGGATGTCAAAAAAAACTAGATTCTTTTGTATATGTTTGTACATTTTAGGAATCTGGTTGTTAATACCAATTTTAAAGACAAGTTGGAAACACTGATTTATAAACTGACACTTTAAAGTAAACTTCATGACAAGTATTAGTAAAATGGATGCATTAGTATGAGCTGTGTTATGAGCCTTAACTGCAAAATAGACTACAGACTTCTCTGTGGCAAAATTTCTGCTAGGGACACATTTTAAAACTGCAGATGTGCAGAAACTCATTATGTTGCATGCAATACTAAACACCAACCTGCATAACAGTAATTCTAGCCTTCAACTGTAAGTTACTTTTCTGTATTCTTATCAGGTTTTTAAAGCTCAGTCAGAGTTGAATGACAATTTGGTTTGCATGTGTAGCAGGCTATATTTTTGTGAGTAAAAACATAAACCTTCTATGTCAGTATAATTGCATAATATAAACTGCTGATTATGTGCTAACTAAGGGATGTTTTTCAAGCTCTGCTTGTCCTCCTCAGAAGTCTTGGCTTCTCTGCGGGGGAAATATATTAAGCATATTTTATTATCTTTTGTCAACCTCATTAATAGGTTATGTGATTACTATATAAGAAAATTGCTACAGACACAATCACAGAAAATTCTTAGTAAATGTTGCAGTGGTTATACCTTTTTAGAATTAAATGAATTCAATAATTTGTTTGTAGAGATCCAAGGACTGTATTGCCATGTTCAAATTATCTGACAAATATATGATAGCTTTCTGTAATGAAGTGTCTTGTCCTGCTAAAAGAATAATTAAAATGATTTCTTTGGGATAAAAATCTTTCTGCTGTGGTGAATAAAAATATGATAGACATTCCTTAATATTTTTAACCTTTTAGTTTTTCTTTTAACATTATGATTGGGAGCATTGTGACATAATTTTAAAAAATGACAGCTATTTCTCTTTCTCTTTTGTGTTCCTGAGGTATAGGTAGAAATGAGAAGTTCCTTTAGTTCATATAAGTTAATTGGCAGCTGACCTGCAAAGGCAGGTGGGATGGTAAGCAGGGGGTTTCAGGTGCCAGGATATTTGGAGGAGCTGTATAAACTTAATGGGACTGGCTAAGCACTTTGTGAAATTACCCAATTTCTCTAAAAATATCTGTCATTATTTTATGAGGCCATTCCTGTCCTTTGTTTCCTTTTGTAAGCTAAATAAAACTTTTCTCGTTTCTTTTTGAGAGAGAAAAATTCTAAGAACAGTCAGTTAACCATTTGTTTTCAGACATATGTATTAAAGGAGAAAGCGTCAATTCTACCATTAACGAAACTGGGCTATGTTTTGTCAAGGGAGATTTATTAGTCTTTAACCTTTTTTGTGTGTGTGAAGATGGGAGAATATTCTAGAACTGTTGCAGGAGGAGTAATGCTTCTCTCGATCGTTGTTTAAATCTCAAATTTTGCCAATACTGGAACAGAGAGGTTATGATTTATTTTTTCAGACATATGTTTTCTTTTATAGGTACAAGAACTGACCAAAGAGTGGACGAACAAGTGGAATGAAACCCAAAATATTCTGAAAGTAAGGCATAGATAAATACATATAGTCATTTTGTCTTTCTTCAGCTTTTTTGCTTATTTTTTTTCTGTCTTGCTTTAGTGTATTGCAAGTAGTTCATTTTCGGGAGGTTTTTAGAGTAAGTATGCATTCTGATGTTTTGGAATAAAATTAAAAATAATAAAAATAGTGCAACTCTTTCTTTGACATGCCATAGTGGACCTCATGCTGCAAAAATGTTAGTTTCTTACAAAGTTTTTAAATACTGAATATTTTTTGTGGATTGCAAATGAAGGAAACATGGCATGGGAGCAGGTAGCTCTCTCTTCTCTTGGCATTTGGATTGGAGTATTTACAGGTCTGGCTGATGCCCTTTATGTTGCATTTGGTATCTCAGTATTTAAGCCTTCACATCCTGCTATTCACACAGAACCTGCAGTGGTTTGGAGTGCAGTACATACAAGCATTTAGCATTATTTTTTTTCTCCTTGTCACTAATCTGAGATCTGTTTTCTGTAATTGATTTTTTCTGTGTATCACTTTGCTTTTTTCTTTTAATTATTATTCTTTTTTAAGTTCACCTCTGTGTCTTCTACCAGACTTCCAAATAAGTAAAATGGATGCTTAAAATTGAAGCACAGAGAACAAATAATTTAGAGTACAGAGCAGGATTGGTATGGTAATTGGCTGGCAGATGGCATGACAGAATGGACTGTTTAATGTTTGTGCAGATATATGGGACTGGGAATTACCATTTATGTATTCCTCAGAGATGTTTTAAGTCCAGTTTTACACTATTCTTTTTTTTTTCTCTCTCTCTCTTTTGGATTATCTATATGTACATAGTTCTTCCTTTAACTCTCCTTCCCATTTGAAAAAAATACAAAACTAAATTCTTGATTGGAAGAGTCATTGTTACAAGGAGATTTTGTGAATTTTAGTCAGTTATGAAGTGAGCATAATGTAGCATATGGAAAGTCTTCACAGATTAATGTTGGAAATGCACTGATTCTTCCATAGAAATTATGGAATTATAGGAAGAATTGAACAATTGCTATAAAGAGGATAAATTATAAGCATGACAATTTTTGCTATGTGGCTGCAAGACTTGAACACAGAAGCCAGGCTTGTGATATTCTAGTACCAAGCTTTTATTATTTTAATTCTCGCAACTTCTGTGTTTTACATTTTTATATGCTGATATTTCAGCGTATAAGTAGAGCTTACGTTATAGGTTAAAGGCAATTGGTAAAACTTTCTTGGCCATTAAAAAAGGGAATTTTGCAGAAGATTTATTGGTTCCACTGCTTTATTCTACATCATGTTACTGAAGCTATGCATATTTTTATTCACTTCGTTTAGTGACTCTGGAAATCACTGCTACCACATGATTAGGAAAGGACTTTTTGAAAGTTTGCGGGACTGAGTAGCTCAAAACCAAATTATAAACTGTAGAAAGCAGTGGTGGTTAGTGTAATTTGAGTTATGGTTGCTAAAAGATTGTCTAAGGTGCTCACAGTTAGATGAGGCTTGTTTATTATCAATCAGTGAAAATTTTTAAATATTTTATAATTTCTTCCTGCAGTACATTTAAAAAAAAGACTATAGTGCCAAATTTATTCTTTTCTGACCCATTTGCAAGTGTTCAAATACTAATAAAAATTTCATTTTGGTTTACTCAAATAGTTATTGAGATGGGATCTGATGACTTATTGTTTGGAATTTTCAAAGGGATTTCTTGCAGCTATTTCATTTCACTTCGTATTTTACATTGCATACACACACACACACACACACACGCAGAAACACATTCTCTGTATGGGAGTGCATATTTCACAAATGGAATGCGAACTGTGATGTGTGGAGCAGGTGAAAATTAATATTGCAACAGACATCTGGCTTTTTTATAGGTTTCTGAGGTCATTTGCTTGACTTTTTTCTTCTAACCAGTTTGGAATTCACTTTCTATACTTAAATAAATGCAGAGCAGGGTCGGCTTTATCCCCAAACCTGCCAAGTTCTTTTTTGTTTTTTGTGAAGAATGCAGAAGCAGGTAGGTTCTTGAGGCACCTAATCAGCACTGAGGATCCATTGCAAATCTTCTGCTAATACAAACCCTTGGAGAAATTAAGAGTTGGGAGGGCAGTGCCACTGATTTCCAAATGTTAGGATATGTGTTACAATATCTAGCACTTATCCTGAAACCAAATATACCAAGTAGTGAGTGGCATATTTGGTAAGCACCTGGGGAGGGGAGAGCAAGATGTTTTGAAATAAGTTTCTAGAGTTTAAGATTGAAGGTGGGGAATTGTGGATTCAAATTAAAACTCTTTGGTCCAGAAGTCACTCTGGAGGAGCAGAATCAAAGGTGTTTTTTCCTGTACAGATGGCAGGGCTTGCAGAATCTGGTGTAACTCAGGAAAAGCCTAATCATAAAAAACCTTAAGGAAGGAAGAACAATTTCAGTTTATGACTTTGTTGTATCTGTGTTGGTCAGTGTCTTCATTCTGTGTGTGTCCATCTCTGCAGCCTTTCATAGAAAGGCCTCTTGGGCGCGTGGTAGGAGTGGAGAGTCTTGCCCGCACAGGGAAAAGCAAGGCAGAAGCTGGAAAGTAGTATCTGGATGATGAAGGTCTGCAATCTTGCCTACCTTTGTCTCTCCTGCAGAAAAGAAAGGGGGTTAACTGTCTATTTCCTCCTAACTTCTGTTTTGTCTGGCCTTGTTAAGAAGGGTAGTTGGTGTTTAAGAGAATGGTCCTCCTGGTGTTTTCCTTTCCTCTGCCTTTGGACGGAGTGTTCCAGTGCCTGGTTTGACTCTCCTGAGCTAGTTCTACTAAAGGCTATTCCTGACCTTTAGTTCTTGCTCCACAGCAGCCAACGCCACCAGGCTTGGAGAATCTGATCTCCTTTTGCCCATTGGTCCCTAACACCTTTTGCCCCAAATCTTTTAGTTGATTATGAAAATTCGTGTAACCAGATAACTACTACTACACATATGCCTGCCAAATGTAAGCACGTTGCTACTGACTGAATGGCATTTCACAGGTCACAGGCATTTTCACACTTGATTCTGAGTATCAGAGCGCACATGTTTTTGAATTATTTTCACAGTGCAATGCGAAAAATCTGTAAGTGTTTAAACTCCCAAACAGTTGAAAGGATTGTGCATGAGTCTTGAAAAATGCAAGAAGTGAGGTTTGTAGTGCGTGGTAGTGTATTTTATTAGATCAACAGATGTGGCTGGAAAAAATTATCTAGTCTTTCTGAATTCAGTGTTTTCATCAGGCCTAACAAAGATAATGCATTCAAACCTTATTACTGTTTTGTGAGGAAGATGTTTTCTGAGATTCTTTGCTCCTCCCAGTAATTTTCAACTTTTAAATTATACCAGCAAAAGCCAAATGCTACTTCATATTTTGTCTTTTTTTAGTTCATCTTTACTTATGTTTTCCATCACAGTGTGAGTCTTCAGGCTGAGTGTGGATTATGAATTTGGGCTTGGAGTTTGGTCTGTATGTCTTAAGGCTCTGCAGATTTTTTATGGTTCTTCAAATACACCATTGCCTTCTTGGACACATCTTGGACTCGTGATAGTAGTATTGAAAGCATGTTCAATTTCCCACATTTGGGAAAAGCACTTTTGGAGGGAGACTGGGGTTTCTGTGAAATCTGCATTGCTGTTGGCTCAGTTCTAAAGCCCCAATCCTCCTGGTCCTCATAATGGATCAGGACCCAGCACTCTTTTTAAATTGGGCTGACTATAAGAAGTATCCATTGCTGCTTAGGATGGTAGCTGCTTGGAATTGTTAATGTGGCCAATGTGCCGAGCAGTGTTTCCACTGCTGATGTTTCTCATGCTCGTTCTCATGCTTGACCTCTTCTCTATAATATGGCACGACAACCTGACTTTACTGATCTAGCATTAGTCTGGCCTCTGGGCCTCTCTTTAATTGAAGGGAAGATATTTTAATGCTTGAGAAACCTAATAAAAGATATGTAGAGTGATGCATAGTGTGGTGTGAAAGTGCTGCTTTGTGCAGCTTTGAAATATTGTGTGATTGTTTTTAAAGCCCATCTGGTTTGGGTCATTTCCTCAAATGCCTTGAGCTCATTTGAACTTTGCAAATACATTTTCTTCTCTCTCCAAGTGTCCTCAGCACTTGTTTAACACCAGGATTTTGCCTCCATACTGTTTTCACTAATTTCTCTACATGTTTTTTTCTTTTTTCCTGTTAATAATCTTTCATGCATCTCTCTCAAAAGAAGGGGAGGAGAGAAGAAAATCTGTTCGCACTTTTCCTTCATTTAGTCCTTTTATATGGTCCTGTCAAAGATCAATCCGAGGGTCTATAATTTCTTCAGATGGTTTCTAAGATGGTAGAGTAACCTATCCTACTTTTGTTTTTTTTCCCCTTTCTTTGAGACTTTAATTGGCACAGAACTTTTTTGATGTGACTATTACATTTGAGTGCATGTGTTGTCATCCTTCTAGAGATCTTTTTTATTAGCATTTTATTTTTTTTTCCTCTTTTGTGAGTGCTTCAATTCCTTTCCCTAACCTTTAGCAGCTTTTCTATTAATCTTTTTAAAATTTGTTTTCCTTTATATAATTCTCTGAGATACTTTTCCCTTCCTTTCTTTTAGATTTCTTTTCTCTGCTTTACTGTTTGTGTAGAAGTTTGTGCAATATTTTGAGCCTTTTGCTTTTCTGATGCATGTCATTCTTGCCTACTGCACAGATATATTTAGGTGCTCATTTCCTTTGGTGTTAAGCAGTGTTAGAGCTACCTTGCATTTCATCGATCCTGCTGTTTGATTCTAATCATTTAGTTCACATTGTGTGAGAGAGCTCAACTGCTCTCAAAGAATGCAGAGATCTGTCTTTGCAGAGTCCATTAAAAGACAGGGTCCTATCTTGATTTTTTTTTTGTGTAATTCTTACAATCAATAATTTAACTAGCAGCTTCTTCTGACTCTGTCTTGTTGGATTTGGTGACACAGCCTCCTCACTTCCATAAATAGTGCTAATTCTGCTGAAAGACTTTGCCACAGGTTGTGCAAATATGTTATTGCACATAATGTTTACATGGCCTTTTCCTTTCTTGAGTCCTTCAGTGGGCTAATTTTTATGTGTTTAAGATAGTCATCCCTTTGGGCAGAAGAAAGCTGTTGCTTGTATGTTTGTCTTCAAGCATTAACATCTACTGGTTCTACCGGTTTTTAAAAGCTGTGTCTCTTTCTGAGGTAGATTAAATCATCAGACAAGGTCTTAAATTAATATTTTAATGTTTAATTAGTTTGTTAATGACAAACTAATGTCCAATGTCTTTAGCAAGCAAAAAATCCTCTGTGTGTGTGTGTTTTTCCCCATTCCATAAGAAGATTACTAAAACATTAGGAACCTAATGCATGATGTGGTTGTCCTAGATTCCTAGATCACTAATTAATAAGTTTTATTTATTTATATATATATATACATATATACATATATATAAAATATACACATATATATATATATAAATTATGAGATGGGCAAAAGTAACAGCTTGTTATTAGTAATCACTCTTACCACTTTAATCATTTTATCACTGGGAAGTCTGTTATCAAAGGATTTTGTGAAAGATGCAGCATATTCTTTAATCCTGCCCTTTGACTTTCTGCAAAATCCCATTAGAAGTAAACATGGCCACATGTCCTCGGAACACGAGTCCCAAAATGTTATAGGTTGAATGGAAAAATATGGAGTTATGGAAATGGTTTACAATTATATGCAAAATGATGTATGCATGATATTTTATTTAAACTGTTTGCTTTCAGCTTTGACATATGTGTTTGTATATTTGGCAGGAATAACACATTTCTAAGAACTTTTCCCATTTCAATAAGTAAGTGGTTTGTTTTTGTAAAATTGTTGCTGATTGGTGTTGCGTTTTGGTTAAAAAGCTTGTTTTTGGCTTAACTGTGCTTTCAATGAGAGATTTAAAACAACTTTCATCTGAACAGTATTTGCTAATTTATAGTTTTTGTATATCATCTGTATTAGCACTTTTCATGCTTCCATTTTTTGTTTCATTTCTACAATCTGTATCTTCTGCTTGAATTTTAAGGAAAGGGTTTAATAATGACTGTAGATTAAAATAAGATTGCATACCTATGAAACTGGCAGGAAGAATTTATATTATTCCTGATTTTGTCTTATTTTGAAAAATGAATGGAAGCGTTGTTTCTAAGCTTGCTAGCTTTCTCAGGCCAAGCAAATAGTAATGTAAGTACATCTATCAAACAGGATTGTATGTCCAGGTATGAACACAATGTACACATTTACATTAAATGCCTTCTTAATATTATAGGTAATCAGATTCCCTTCAGCTGACTTGTGAATGTTATGAAAAGACAAGCTATTAAAAAAGGTTTAAAGGTCTTGATGTTAATTTTTCATGCTTATATTTCTCCATCAGAAATCACAAAATAAATTCTAATAGCTTCTCTTCTGTCTAGAAGCTCATTTAAATGAGGTTTTGACTTCTTGCACTAGATGTCACTGCAGATTCAAAAATTAGCTTTGCCTACATGTTTAATTAAGAAAATTTAAGGTAAAATGATTTGCCACAGTGACTTTCCTTGCCATGCAGACATAGTAAAATAAGGATATGAGAATGCCAAAATATTGGATTAGGGTCAAGTCCTGGGGAATCTGAGTAACCGTTTTGGTAAAAATGCTCCTGAACAACAATTCACAGGTGGGATGCAGGGCAAAGTGAGGTCGTATGTGCAGGATTATTGCAATTATTTGCTGGTGCGTTTTTCAGCAATTTATCTTTTTCAAATTACTGTAATATAGCTAAAACTTTTAAAATATTCTTGTTTTCCTAACCTTATATCATTAATGTTGTAAGGATATGAGAGAGGCATGATTTGTGGAGTATCTTCTTATTTAATCAGCTGATACAGTTGAAATGGCAAACAGGTTTTTGAGCACATGGACTTTTCATCGGACCCTTCATCTATTTTATTTTTCTTTCAGCAGATCTTGCCTGGAAAAGCCAGTGGCTATGACATTCAGCTTCCATTTTAATTTTTCCTATTAATATTTTTCTTTTCATCAGTCGCTTCTGTGGGTTTCTAATTGAATTTCAGTTAATTAAGATTTAGTCAATTTTTGTTTGCTCAGTCTTTTTTGATTAAGTTTTCCTATAACAACAACAACAACAAAATTCTGTATCCTTATACAATATTCATCCACAACTACTTTGCCTGGCTCTCAATTTTGTCAGCATTTGTTTTCTTATATTTGGACCATTGCATCATTTTATTTATCTATTTACTGACATGAAAACCTAACTATATTTATCTATATGCTTTTCGTATCTGTCTATATATTCTCTTTCTTCTCACTGTTTGGTAAGGTGTGTAAAGCGAATGTATTAACATCCCAGAATCTTTGTGCAATTGGTTGGCATATAGAGTTTTGAACAGATCGTGTTTTGTTTTTACCTTAAGCAGAAATTGTTTTTTGAAACTCAAATGCTGATCAGCTGCCACTACTCAGGTGATTATTTCTTTAACTGATCGTGACCTTGCTTCAATCTGGTAATTGTGTCTAGGCCTGGGCAGATCGAAAAGAAAGAACTCTATAGATAGAATTATCTGCAAAAACAAACACATAATAACTTTTTAAGGGCTTATGTAGTTGTATTAAAGGGCACATGGATTTTTCTTCAGGAGAGCAGTTCTCATCCTCTGCACTCCCCAAAGCAAGTATATTTTTTGAGCGATTTCTCTACTCTCAGCTTTGTCTTCTTATTGCAAGAGAAAGAAAAAAAATACTAAATTGGGAACTGGTGCTCCTGATCTTCTGTAACTCTTTATGTAATAGAAACATTATTGAAAGTGTCCTAGCCACCTGGGGAACTCTGAATGCATCAGTCAAAAGTAGATTTCAAAAGAAATAGCTGTCTGATTCCAAGTCCATCCCTGCCACCTGTCTATACCTTGTTAAGAAACCTACTTTCTCCCTTGTAGCCTCTTCAGCTGCTTGCCGTGGCACTGATCTGACCACTTTTAACTTTGCTTTCTACTAGAAAGCTGCAATCAAGAGGTTTCTAATGCTACTGATTATTTTTTAGTTCAATTTTAAACAGTATTTCCAACCTAAAATCTCCAGGACCATCAGAGAAGCACAGTCAGGGGCTGCAGCTTCTGAGCTCACCCACTATGGATTAAAGCAAGTTGAATTGAATATTTTAGTTAATATAGGCTGTGTGGTTCAAAAGAGTCCCTTTGGTTTCTAGCAGAGACCATTCTCCCAGGTATTTCCCTACCATCTTACCCCTTATACCTGAGGCCCCCCATCTGTAGATTATTTAGGCCATGCTTAGCCATAATCTATCATTGGGGCTGGTAGGTTTTTTCCTCAAATGACAGAATCAGAGAAAAATGCTTTTGATTTTTTTTTTTTTTCTGCAGCTCAGGTGCCACTTGTTAAACAATTTCTTCTGGGCATTTGTTCTGCTTTTCTATTGTTTTCTTGTGGTAGGGAGGGAAGCTAAATTGAAAGCAGAGTAAGGTGTTGATTTAGCCTATAGAAGAAAAAACGGAAGAAGAAGGAATAACCTCTTAAAACTATTTTTTTCTGCAGAATCTGAAGAGAGATAGTGAGAGGAGCAAAGATGGAGTGTAAAGTTGCCCCTTGGTTATGGAAGGGTAAAGAAACCTTCTCATGTCAACATTTTGGAAGAAAAATGTAAATGACTCCGAGTCTTTCACAAAGTAACCGTTTTTAATAGCTCTTTCAATTAGCAAGTTTTCGATTAGCAATAATCGTGCCTCGGATTGACCTCATTGGCTACGATACTCTTTGGAAATATGTTTTTGATTTGAAATGCTAAAATAATTTTATTTTTCTGCTAAACCAGCATATTTAGAAATGTATTTAGCTGTTCATTACTCCATAACTCCAATTACTGTTTTGACTCCACAGGACAGTTGTGCACCTGATATGTCTTAATCAATAGCCGAGCATCGCTGAGATCCATCCAGCGATGCTGTGGCAAAAATGCAGTGGTGATGATGCATTTCTTCTTTATTTTCCCCAACCACAGAGAGGTATTTTTGTTGAAATTTGCTAGAAGAGGTCTGCAACAAAGATGGCAGTACACATGTGCTGCTATTACAATCAGACCATGTTCTGGAGCAAAGGAGATGGCAGCTTGAGTTTGACTGCTGTATTTCTCTCTCCAGTTGCATTTACTCCATACCTCAGTAGCTGGGTTGAGGGTCAGGAGTGCTCTGGCAACCAGACTTGTGCTGCTGCTTCTGCTGAGGATTTTGCTGTTGTCTTGCTATCTTGCCAGTCCCGAAGTCTGTTTTCTGTCCTTGGTACGCTCCTGCAAACCAGTATCTATAGCCCCACTCTTGGCAGTTTCTCTCAGTAGTGATCATTGTGTTCGGACCTTGGCAAGGGGACTAATACACTTAAACTAATCTGCAGGAGTGAAGATGAACTTCTAGGTGGATAAATGAAGGCGAAATGCAGACAAATGAAATGCTTCTTTAACTCTCCCATACCCCAAGAAACACAAAAAGTGAAGCAGCTTCTAAAATGAATAAATGCATTAGCTAAGAGACTGGTCTCTTTCCTCCACAATTCCATGACTCATTCATCATCCAGCTTTAGCAACAAATGAGGTAGGAGCCTTGTAGATAATACAGTTCACTGTATTCTCTTGATTCATTCCCAGAGTCTGTGGAATGAATTATTCACAGGTCCTGTAGAAAATATATGATCATGTAATTAAAGACTGTATCATAATGCATATGTGAGAAGGGGGTAAATTAAGATTGCCTCTTTCTCTCTGTTCCAGCCAGGCCATTTTATATACCTGCATGGAGGGTATCCAGAGAGCAGTTGCTATCTTTTAGTTGGAAGGTATAGTGCCTGCTTCTAGGATCAGCAAAAGGAAAAATCCTATTTTCTCCTCTGAATGCTGGCACTAAAATATGCAGATTTATTTTGCTCTGGCATTAATGATTGCTCAGTCTAGGCCCAGAGAAAAGCTGTGAAGAGGTGAAGCCTGTCTGCTGGAGAAAGTTTTACCTGCAGAATACTCTGTGCGCGTCATTTCTTGGTACAGAAGAATTGTTTTCCCTTAAACTCATGCTAGCAAGGGCACAAATCAGCCTACAGAAGATGCATCAGCCTAGGAAATGGCTGCTTGGATGGCTGAAGTTTTATAGGCCACTGGAAAACAATATTTTATAGACTAGTGTCCAGGAAGCTTTAGTGGCAAAACGGGCAGCTATGCTTATAATTAGACAAATCCTGTAGTTCTGTTTGGGGAACTTCTGCTCCAAAGTTGGTGCTCCTTCTGTCCGTACAAGGTGTGAAGTGTCAAGAAGGCATCCAGCTTATTAGGTTCATTCTTGTAATTCTGGGAACAAAGGCCATATTTCCTGAAAAGTGATCCTGAATTTGCTAAGGCTTCTAACAGAAATGCTTGCAGCACATTACATATAGTGGTGCTTTTGGGTGCCACTGAAATAATGGGGTTTCAGTGTGTTGAAGTGCAGCCGTCTTTTAATGGCAGACATTGGCAACAAGCTCTGAGAGATGCAATGAAAAATAGAACAGGTAAACTGACCTTATGAGACTAATAACTGATCCTGTAATTCCTTTGTATTTTAAAGGACTAGCATCATTAATTTCGCATCACTTTAGCTTCATTGTGCTCATAGTTGCTCATTTGGGCCATTCTGCATTCAGCATCTGCCTTTTTAATTGACATTCTTTTCAGAGAACTACTGATACCTGTGTGGGCTGCCTCCGGAGCACCTGCATTTTTAAAGTGAACTGTTCCAAAACAAAACTACACTTTTTTTTTATGTTGGTTGTTGCAGGCACTTTAATGGGTTTTCTTGATTGATGAGGATAGTGTGGCGTAGAGTTCTAGGAGACAGCAAAAAATCTGATTAGGAAGTTTCTTCTCAGTTGTGTTTTTCTTTGTGGCTTTGAGAGGTAGAAGTCTGTGCCTCTCAGAAGACTGAAGGATCTTAATTGTACTGTGACTTTTTAATTGTACTGAAACTGGCTCTGGTAGCCAGAATGATGATGCTATTTCCTTGTCCTGTTGACTAAAAGGAGACAATGTGATAGGAATTTTGCACCATATTTAATGTATGATACATGAGACAATAAGTAATCCCTTTCTTAACGAATGATGGTATAAATTGTTGTCCTTTTGCTTGTAAAGGGAGAACATATCCTTTAATTTTCAAAAATAGTTAATAAAATTCCAGCAATCAACCAAATTCAAGTTTGTTCACAGTTTATAAAGTGTTTGCCGCGCTACTAATGATGTACATCATGTTTCCTCCTCTCTTCCCCTTGGCCCCTAAGTAGCACTTGCTTCCATTGTGCCAAAAAATGCAAAATTCATCTTGCTCTTCCAGAAACTGGATCTGTGTCATTCTGAACACAGTGTAACATAGGACAAAAATTCGATAGCACATGCACAGTTTTGTAGAACACAGAAAAAAATTATTTAACAGACACCAGCTGATGAGACAACCATCTTCACTGATACAATACAGAACAATTCAGTTTTCCCTAGCTAATGTGTAGCCTATCATGTTAATGGAAATCTCAAATATTTCAAAGTTGTTTTCTTGGAACAGATTTTTGTCTACTCTGGAATTGTCTGGTCTGTCACAATGTGACAATTGAATTTTTTTCAGCTGCAGTTTCGTCTTGGCTTATTTCTTTGTGGTGTGTATCTTCTAGGAGAGAAAGCCTGGAGAGCAAAAAAGGTGTCTATGTTACAAGTTCCCATTTAAAACTCCAAAAGTTAGATGCTAAACTCTTCTCCCTTCATTTGTTTTTAAAGAATTGTTATTAGGAAACCAGAAGCCAAAAACAATTTTTGCTTTTTTTTTTTATATTTTTCTTTTTTCTCTCCCATGCTTTATTCATCTATTTAAGCACATTGACAGTAACTGGCAGTAACTGGTTGTTTACTGTAGAAAATCTTTTTTCCTTTTCTAGTTCTGTAGTTATAATTATGCCTTTACAAATCTTACATTCCGAACAATCATATAGTTTTCCTAATTTTGACATTGCTGGATAACCTGGAGAGTTTAACCCTTCAAAGCAAATGCAGAAAGCTCTGTAAGCATCTTTGCCTTGTTTCTGAATCACTTTTCTGCTGTTAACTACAGTACTTCCCCCAGTTCGTCCAGAATCAGACAAGAATATAGGTAGAGTATATTTATTTTTTTCTGGTATGTTTATATTTTCCTCTTGGAGGATGTTATCGAACTATATAGTACAGAGAATGTGCAGCTCAGACAATCTAATCTAACTTAATATCATTCTTTTTCCGCTCCCAGTCTTCCTAGAAGAAAATCAAAATCTTGTGAGCAATCTTTGAGTGATGCAATGGAGTCTTTAATGAAAGAGAGAGGTTCAATTTTATTTGTGTCAGACAGCTTACCAGTAACTTACTGGTAAGCACAATGTGGTAGGGTTTCATATGATCCTTATATTAAGTAGTGATACATCAATTAGTGCTTCAAAGCATCTTTAATGCCTGATTTTAAAACACAGGGCTTTAGACAGAATTATATGGGATTTTTAAAATTATTATATTTTTTTTATTTCTTACAGCCCAACTTCTTTTGATGTGAGAGAAATCTTATTGTTTTGCAGGAACTATTTGGGTATAAGATTTGCAATGTCAGTCAGCTACTGACCTAATATAATAGTAATGTAATAATAGTTTATGCATAAATAGCATGGTTTATACATATGGAGTTTTTAAATCTTACAGATCAAGCAACATAATTAGAACTTACTAGCCCACAATAGGTCAATCATAGAGTTATCTACCTTCAAAGTGTTAACTTGTTCTGTAGAGCTTTCAGTTAAATGTTTACATTTAATCTATTGAAAAATCTGTTTTGCTGCACTTGGACAAACTGTTAGGAAGGTTTTGTCTGAAAGTGTTTCATTCAATTCTTACATTTCCTATATGGCACGTTTGCTTAGAAAGCATCTTCCTGCATGAGCAGATCTTAAGATCTTGGATTTTCCAAGTTTGTAGGTTTATTTTGTTTTTTTTTGTAACTCGTTTTCATTTTCGCTCAAGTTCTCATTTTGTGGCTACATTTGCTCGGCATAAAGACACAAAGCTGGAGATGGATTCGTTATCATAACTTCACACAGGATAGCATTTCAACTTCTTATAGTTTGTAGGTACTGAAGAAGGTGAGGAGGCAATCTGGGGTGTTATAAGGAATGAAATTAGCTCATCAGCTCTTCCTCTTTAGAAGCTCGTGCCCATCCTTATTCTCCTCGCTAGACTTGCTCAGCATGCAGACTTCTGATCACTTGTCTTTTTGCTGTTGCCAAGTAGATTCCTCTGCAAACTGAGGGCTGATATGCTTTAAAGGGTAAAAGAAAAAGCATAGAAGGACTGAGATGCCTCTTATACCTGTAACAGCCGTTTGCAGTGAGCAGCCCCTTGATATTGCTCCTTCTGTTAGTGGCTACTGGCACTATGTGGGATAGCTTCATTGTGTAGGAGGATAGTCTCAGTGGGAATTTCCATGGCTGCGTTCAGGTTACTGTGTCAGACTTCCAATTCCATGGCATGGTCAACAGTAGCGTTTGACAAAATTATGGAAGCTGAGAAAGGTGCTGCCATAGCTCATGAAAACACCCTCTTTTCAATTTGGGAAAAGGCAGTGAGTCTCCACTGTTTTTTCTGTTGAATCTGGACACGGTTGTTTTGAAGATAAGAATTTCTGGTTAAGGGTAATAGTTCAAAATCCCATTTCTTGGTCATGATAGGAATCTTGACTGCTCTTAAAAAACAAAAACAAAATAAAAAATAAAGGCAAGGTGAGCTGTCCCAAAACAAAAAATTGTGGGTTTTGCCTGAAGGGATGACATGTCCTTAGTGGTTTTTTTTTTTTTCCAGGGAGATGCAGTTGTGTCTGCTTTTGCAGCTTCTGTGGTGACAGCGGTGACAGCTCTTTAATGGGAAATGGCAGAAAGGCAGAGTTTGGACTAATGATATAGTGGTTTCTGTGCAGTACTTCACGTTCATTTGTTTATTGATTGCATTCTGCAAGGGCACTCTGAATTGTAGGGAAGTAAAATAAACATACTTCTCAGAGGCTAGCTACCATATAATAAACAATTAACTATTTTAAGTTGGGAAAGGAAGAAAAGAATAGGTTTTCACTTTTCTGTTCATATCAGTCATTTATTGGACCCTGTAGAAAAGCAACATCCATTTGTCATTTTGGTTAAACATATAAAATTAATGTTGCAATGGAAGCTTTTGTCATTGGAAAGGAGATCTGATAATGTAGCAACTATAAAAGCATGCTTTTGGCCAGCTTACCTGTCTTTAATGCCATCTATGTGAGAAAGATAATGAATAGGCAAAAAAAAAAAATTCTCTCTCCCAAAACCCATCCCCTGTTTCAAAAAAAAAAAAAAAAAAAAAAAGGCAATTACCTCTTTTTTTTTTTTTAACCCCTCTTAAGGAAGTTACCTTATCTTTGTAACTAGAAATATTTTCATTAGCTGAAAAAAAGAGAATATTTCAAAACTTAATGTTTTCTCCATGTCTAGAGAGAGAATGGTTCAAGAGAAGACCCAAACTTCCTGACTCAATGAGCTCTGTATCCAATTTTCTGTGTAACTGAGATCACCATGATATGCACCACATATCACAGGGAGCAGGAGTAAGTGAACATTAGTTCCTGGAGTATCACTCAGATGGAAAAGAAGTCATTATGGAGTCTCAGTGCTGCAAAGTAACCAGCTGCACTGCCTCTCCCCTTTCATACCATCCTCTCCACAACTTTTATTTGCGCATTGGTTTCCTCTGGTGCTGTAAATAACCATATCCTGTGGATGTGTCCTCCTTCTCCTGTCCCATAACGGCTAACAGTGACCTCCCAAGCTCAACTGTTAGGGAATTTGAAGATTTATGTCCTAGTGACACTGTAATTTGAAGTTTCCCTGGAGTTCCACTTATTTTTCTGGGCTTTCAGTTTAAATTAAATAACTGAAGCCCAGGCAAAGGACAACTTTACAGACAGCCTATCCCTGCAGTCTGTAGGTGCATGTTAAAACATTTAGTTTCAATGCTTGACCCCTTAGCTGTAAGTGGCAGGACTAAGGCTGTCCATGTAACCTGTATTTAGTTTACCTCTGTTAACACACTTTTCAGTTATGTGGTCACATAACGATTTCCCATTATTTCTTTCTTAACTTTCAATCAGTGGAGGGAAGTATGCAAAATCCGACAAACATTTTGGAGAATGTGAAGTAAAGGAAGCTGTGGCCTGTTGGACATTGTTTTGTATTAGTATGAAGTTTTCTTTGTATGCAACATAACATATTTAAATGTTTAAGACTATAGATTGTTTTTGGTAGAGAAATACTGAAGTTTGTCCTGAACTTAAATAGTTTTTTGGAGGTCATAAGCTTTTATTTACCATTGGTCTTTTTTTGGCTTAATCCCACGTCAACTGCCTCTAATTATAAAGGCTATTGTCTATGTTAAACCGACTTCGATGTGACACAGATCTGTAATTTAAAAGTGCAGTAACATTTGCCAGAAATCACTGGGAAATGATGTGTTGTATAGGGCTGCCCTGTTTCACAGTGTTGCTGCACTGATGTATTAAAATCTCTCTTATAAAAATAGCGTAAAGCATTAAGTCAGTGAGGATGAAAAACTAGCTAAGTATACTTATTACAGTATGTCAATTCAGCTGCTTTCATATTTCTTTTCGTTACCATAACTTCTTTTTATTCTTACTTTGTATTCATTGATACAAAGTGGGCTCATGGAGATTTTTCTGAAAAAAAAAAAAAACAATAGCTGACAGTCGTCCCGCTGAGGGGTCAGGTAGATGAGCAAAGTGTGAATGCCAGTGGTGGTTTCTTGAGTTTTGGGTAGATTGCTCTGCATTTTATTCCTAAGGATGTGGCACATTTATGTCTTTTAAGGAAACTTTTTTTTTTCCAGTAGTAGATGCAGCTGCAGTAGTTGACTTTCATAGCCTAAAGAGAGCCTGGAATTAAAAAAAAAAAAAAACCTGAATCTGACAAGACTGCCCACAGCCAAGAATATTCTGTAGTCTAAATTACAGAGATTAGATGATTCCCCGCACCCTGCAGTTATTTCCAGTTCAGGTTTAGTTGACCTTATCAAATGGAATGTCTATCTTGGAATGTCTATCTTGGCTGCGAAATCTGTTTTAAGTAGTTTCTTTTTGACTGGATGTGATATTTCTGATGGTCATTATGTTGGAGTCTAATTTATTAGATTATAGATTTCACATTATAGGTTGTTTTATTTTTTAAGGACAATTTCCCCTGATAGTGCCAGTTTCTGGTGATTATATTTTAGATATGATAAGTCTGGTTGTCTTGCCCTTTGTTTCTCTTTTATGTTATGTTTAGCATTTGGGATCCTCTCATGGTGTTTCTTTAAATCATTTAAACAACCGTACCAGGCTATGGCAAACTAGAATGATTTGTTCATTTTTGTTTCCTTATTAGATCTGTGAAAGAAACTGTACTTTCATTAATTGTACTTAATGAGCATTCTCTAGGTCTTTTCTCTGGCTTTTAAGAGATGTATTGAAAATGCTGTAATTTAAAAGAGTTGTTGAACAGGCAGTATACTGTACAGTTTATATATTAATAGCGATAGAACTGGAGTCTGTGTTAGAGGAGATTTCTTTTCTGGAATTTAAAGTGAGAGAAAATATGCACAGTCCATAAGAAAAGTTTATTTTCCGACTGAATTGACCAGTTTTTCAAAAGAGAATCACCAATCATAGCCCTTCTATTACACTAGTGTCAGCTTAAAGCACCAATTATTTTATACTTCAAATTGATACTTTTTAAAGGCCACGTTTTTCCATCTTTTTGTAGCATCCTCAAATGTTTGACTTGAGATCGAAGGCTTTTTTTTTTTTTCCTGGTTTTTGTTTTTGCCTATTTTTGATCGTCTAGTGGTCCGTTAGTTTGCATTAAAAACTTCACATAAGTGATGACTGGTATTTGCTGTCAGAAACCCAGTAAAAGTGAGCAAGTTATTTTCTGGGTGAAAAAGATAAGGCAATAAAATACCATCATAATACCTTTAAAATGAGGACTTCTTTGAAAGGACGTGTTTATTTTTGTCATAAATATGATTAATATGAACTAAAAAAAAGTACACATAACTGCCTTTTTTTTTCTATAAGCCTGTTGTTTTTCTAATAATTGTCTCTTTAGCAAATATTTATGAACTTAGCTAGTTGGAGATCATTTCTGGAGGTAGCTGTTAGTGCACATAGCTTGGCCTGGATATGACTGTTGTCAGTGTCTGTATTGGTGAATAAGTACCAAAGAAGGTGTATAATTATTTCAGCTAAATGTCAATAGTGATGCAAAATATAAGTAAGAAGTAAGTTCATGCTAGATATCTGAAATTCTTTGCAAAATTGCAAAAAAAAAAAATTTTCAAAGTTTGTGTAAAAAAAGAATTGCATGGTGGAGGATTTTGACCTATCTAAACAGGTAAAATATCGCATTTTAATTAAATGGGGAACAACAATGATAAAAAATATATTTCTGTTTGTATTAAAAGCACTCATCTTTTCACAAGAATATTTGGTTTGCATGGATAAAGATATAGATCTACTACTGTATGGAGGGTGATAAAGAAAAAGCATCAGTTATACCATTTTCCTGCATTGTCACTAGGATATTACTGAAGATAATTTAGAATTTTATGGAACGTGCATTCTGTAATAAGGTAACATTTTGTTAATCTGAGTTCCTGATTATTTGATAAATTAGGGTGTCAAAACAATTTATTAAAATGGAAGATTGCAGAATAATTTAGCTCGTATACTTCAATGTTTGATGAAAGCCCTAGTCATTTATTTAGCAAAACAGTTCCAGGGTTTTATTCTGTAAAGCCTCGCTGATCCGTAGTTTAGATTGTTTGGCTTTAGACTGGATGACGACCTGCAGCTAAATTCAGAAAGGATTTACAAATTAACAAAGTCAAAATGAAAAATTGTTGGTGCTAGTAAATTAGGATTTAGTTTCTTTAGTCAAGGGGATAGTTCATAGATCTGCACAGGATTCTTTTGTCTAATGCAAATTAAGTGCTGTGAGTTTTATCTAATAGGTTAAGGTATACAGAGCATTTTTTATTAAAATACACCTCTATGAATATAGGTGTAACCAGTAGGCTTACCATACCTGCTTATGCAAAAATTCAGGAAGTAAGTTGCACGTTTGTCGACGCAGGGGTCTCGGACACCACTCACACGATCAATGTGATCAAGCAGTGCCAGTTTATTCAGGGTTCCAATCGCGCTTATATGCAAGACTTCCCTGTACACGCGAGTGCTTCTTTACAATGATTGGTCAAGACCCCACGTCCATGCGACTAACTATACAGTGTGATAGGCTAACAACAGAGGCTAACTAACAGTGCCCACGTGTCCTCACATTTAACAACCGTCCCCCTCTACCTGTTTGTCTTCAATTCTTTGACTCCTTATCTGATTGCTCCTTATCTTTTATTCAACAGTCTTTTCATCCTTTTAGCTAGGTCCGGCACCCTGGTGCTCCCCTGGCGCCCATCTGCCCTTTTGTCTAGGTTTGGCGCCTACCTGGCTTGCTCACAGCATGACCACTGGCCTTCAGGAATCCCACACACGTTATTAAAGGAGATCCCTGAATGAAGACATACTAGTAAGGAAAAGAAAGCACTGGATAAAGAGAATAAAATTAACCCCTGAAATAATTTTTCTTGTTTTCTGCAAAATGAATCATACAGGGTTTCCCAAATTTCAAAGTTGGAATCAGGAAAGGAGCCATAAAAAAAGCGGATAAAAAGCAGCCAATGTGAATGAGGAAAGTGTTTTCTGATGTCGGTTGTAATACATAATAGCAGAAGAGCTCATTATGTAAGGAATTACTAAAGACCAAAAAAAAATCAGTACCCAGAAGAGACTGGAGCTTTCTATTATAACATTTCTAAAATGCATTTATAGGGTGTATTAGATACCCCTGTAATTGAGCAGCATTTGTTCAACACTGACCTGTGTCGGAAAAAGGTAGTGGTGGCAAGCGGGCAGTGATCGTCCTGCAGGAAATTTACTCTGTTCCCCTGGGGTTCTGGGACTAGACCCTTGTACAATGAAGGCTGCTCAAGTTTCCCCTCCCTTCCTGACACTACCTGAACACCTGCCATACCTTCGTTGGCGTTGCCTTCCTCTGTAACTTCTCTTGTTTTCCTCTTAAAGAGTCATTGCACTTTATCCAGGCACTTCTGTATTTTCTGGTTAACCTGATTTTCCTCTATACTTTTTTTCCTTTTTTTCTCTAGTTGCCTCTCTCTCTCTTTTTTTCCCCCTTCTTCTAAAAAAAAAGGCATCTTTACCTATGCAGCGCTTTGCCCAGGGATGCGCCTAAGCCTCTCCTGAAAGGGTTGGCATGGAAATGCAAGCACTAGAGCCCTCTTGGAGCTTGCCAGGGCCCTCCGGCTTTGAATGGTGCCATTCAGTGGTACCAGCCCTCAGCTTTGTGGTTTTGTTAAAAAACTCCTCCTCCTTCAGAGCTCTTTACAGAGGCCTGGAACAGGCTGCCCAGAAAGGTTGTGGAGTCTCCTTCTCTGGAGATCCTCAAGCCCCACCTGGATGTGATCCTGTGCCACATGCTCTAAGTGTCCCTGCTTGAGCAGGGTGAGTGGACTGGATGATCTCCAGAGGTCCCTTCCAACCTAAACCATTCTGTGATTCTGAAATTCACCATCCTGGGATGCATTTATCTAAATTGCTGATTTCAGTGAGTTGAGCCCTGAGTTTTATCTTCCACTCTGGTTGTGGAATGACCAGCTAAGGCTGTTGCATTTACATTTCTGCCTGTTTCTTTTTGTAAAATCTCTGTAATTCTACCTATTTGCTGGGTTTTGAAATAAGCCCTTTTAGGTGCTGAGCAGAACTTTGAACGGCATGGAGTGTTGCTCAGAGTGACAAATACGAGTGAGGAAATGAAAACTGTCCTGAATATCTGGCGGAAAAAAAATTCAAGAATTAAGAACTTTCTTTGTGTACAGTTTCTGTAGGTATATTTTATAGAGAACTTTGTACTAGCCCACTGAGGAACTTTAGGTATTTTTGTGAATCCACAGTATAAAAGCATATTTGTGACAAAATCAAATGCACCCAAGGTACCTTTTAGTAAAAGAATTTGCTTTAGTTACAGAGTTTGGTTAAATATTAATGCAGAATTTCTGCTATTACCTTTTTTAATCCATAATTTCTTTAATTAGATACTATGCATTATTGCATATTTTAAATATAGACATCTGGACTATTGGCCGGCATAATATTCTGTTTTTAATAAAAGCATCCTCACTGCTTTCTCAGAACTCCGTGCCAGCAGTTAGCTGTTCAATATTTAAATGGAAGAATTGAGCTTTTGCAATGGAAAGCATAATGGAAATTAAATTATTCCAAGAGATTTTGTTCATTAAAAGGGTAGTGTAATAATTACATATACCTATTAATGTGTGCTGAATCAGTAGCAGTAGAAAACAGCAGAGGTTTTGCTTATATTTCACTGTATTGGTAGATCGGTCCATCTAGTGTACTAGAAATGTCTTTTGATATCTATTTAGCGTATCTGCTTTTTGTTAAGAAGGTAAGCTTTGTTGATGAGGTTTTCAAAATCATATATATATATATGCTCCTGCATACATGTATTTATATACTATGTATCAAATGCACCCTTTGTAGGCTTTCAACCCATAAATGTTCTTTGCCATGGGTGGTTTTAGATAATCCAGCTTGATTAATTGTTAGGTCCAAATATGTACTTGACACAGACATTTTGTTTCTGAACCCTCTGGACATCTCTTCCTTGCTGGCTTAGAAATCCTTCCATTTCTGGTTAATATGGCAAATTGAATACAGCTGTGGAGAAAGGATGAGATTTCATAATAGCTCTTACATCTGTCACAGAGTTGTTCACGATTACATCAAGATATTTCTGACTCCTGACTCAGAACTGAATCTCAAAAAATCAGCATTTAAATAATCATTTTTTTTATTTTAGCACTGAAAAGTGGTTTCTTATGTGGCTAATCAGAATTCTGTTCTGTCTCTTCAAATGAGCCCATTTGATCTAGCGACTGCAGAAGAAGGATACTCGGTTCTCCTCACACAGTGACGTTTCAGAGGAGCCACTTAAATTCACTGGAGCACTCCTATCTGTATAATACTTGATTTGCTTTATTTTCCACAGGTTATGAATGCATCTTAAATACAGAGGGAGTCACATACACTTTCTGGGCCAGGGATAATTCAAAATAAGATGCGTGCAATTCGTTCAGGCTTCATAAATAATATCTTGAGTTTTCTTAAATTTTCTGAATTAGTATTTTTCTATTAGCGACAATGGATTTTTCCATTCTTGTAATTTCACTTATGGATTCATTGCTTCTTAAAATTCTGTTGTATAGACAACAATGAATCAAATTTTGGATTGAACCCAATCAAAGAAGGTCTCTGCCCTTCCTATGGTAGCAAGGGTAAAAAAGTGACAATATAACTATGTCTTTTTGGACTTTTTCGTCTCTCTCTCTTGTTTTGAAAGAACACACTTAAAGATATTTTCTGAAATTTAGATTTGGAGTTTAGAGTGTTCATGCAGAAGCTTTTGAATCTGGAATAAGGGTTTAACTCATGTGATAACTCCAGATATCTGGTTCAAATTAAGGATTTTTATTAAATTATATTCAAAGATAAAAGCTAATATACAGTAAGGATTAACAGAAAAAAATGTAGTTAATCTCAGCTATTGCCTGTTACACATGTTGCATTTGCAATGCTTCCATCAAAAGGATACATTCTGTGTGTGAGTGATAGTCACTTACAAAGTAAGGATTTAGAAATGCAATTAGTGTTCTTTGGTTTTTACATCTGAATAAGCAACACATCAATTTAAATAAAAATTGCACATGTTTTTGAATAGACAGAATATAATAAAATAAATATAATTAATATTAAATGAGGAAACATTTTTTGCTTTGTTCTTAATTATTTGTGATAGATTTTTCTCACTCGGTGATAATTTCCTTACCTCCTGGAAAGTCTATTTTTTCCTCAGTTAGGGATGCTCACAAATGCTTTGTTATGCTGGAAAAAAAATGTTTAGCTCTTAATATTTTTCAGCTCCCATTGAGACAAAGGTGACAGCGGCTGTGTAAACTGCCACTAGTCTTCAGTATTTTAAGTCTTCAGCCTTGTGATATAGGAGCATTATAAATTATGTACAACAATAGATGCCACTCAGTAAATATTTAATATGTGAAGGATATTTTTGCCTAAGTTACTTCTTCACTCGAACAATGTTTTAAGCTGTGTTTTTTGATTTTAGGGGATGACTTTTACAATATCAAGGAGTAGCTGAATTCAGGTTGAATGTCAGAGTTGCAGGACAACATTAATCACAATGTTTTTTTGGTTTGTTTTCTTTCTTTTTTTTTTTTTTTTCCCTGAACACTAGAAAACTTTTATTTCATCCATTAGCAGAGCATTTCTTGTGTGTGTTTGGGGTAACATTGGTATGTTGTGCCATCATCTCAGTTTGCTCGCTTGTGTATATATAGTTCCAACAATAATTATTATTTTATTTTTTTTTTTTTTTAACGATATCAACCTTAACAACACTTTATGCTGTGCAGGGAAATGAGATCCTACATCTCTCTTCTTTGTTCGTGTTTGTCAAGTTGCTGTGCTTAGGCAAATGTACACTGCAGTCTGCCCAGGTTTTCTCACAGACATCATGTTGTCCTTGTTGGCTCTGAGCGATGCGTATTGATGACTTGGAAAAGCAGTAGTCACAGCGTTGTCAGCAAATTTATTTTCTATGTTTGCTAGCACGAGGAGAAAAAAGCGTATATACATACACATAATATGCAGTGGTGATGGTTGTGTTTGGTACCTCTCCATGCTGAATTGTCAGTGTTCCTTAGCTCCTAATGGCTTATTGGCGTAGGTAGAAAAAATGGACTCATTTCAAAGGGTGATATGTGTAGAAATTCACAGTCTCTATGGCCATTATCTTCCCATGTCTAGAAGCCAATAGCATTTGATGTCAATGTGAAAAATGAACTTTATAAGCGCTTAAAACTTATTTCAAAGGTGTATTTAATCTCCTATTTATTGCACTCCTAATCTAATAAATATTACATCAAAGGTATTACTAAAAATGATTTTTCATTCAAGGTTAAATTAGTCCATTTGTACTTCTGCTGAATGATACCTTATCCTACAAGTAGCTGTCGCACAGTTCGGCCCAAAGAAATTTTGAAAAACTGAAGTTTTTTGAAAAACTGCAGTTTTGAAAAACTGCAAATACATTGTATTTTCAGTATAATGTATTATATTTTCAGTATAATGGGACATGTTTTAACTCTTTAGGCTCTCCAGGTGTCCAGATTTTTTTTTTTTATGGAGGGGATTCCATTTATTTAAAGAATTGCCAAGCAAAATTCAGGTTTACGTTCCCTAGTTGTACCAAATTTTGTGTACATTTAAATTCTGTTTACCCATCAGGCAAGGTGGTGGTGTTTGCTTTTAACCAACTTGCCTTCATTGTTCTCTTGTTTGATCTTTCTTATCTGGTGTAAGCAAGCTGTTTGTTCTGGCTTCTTTCAAGTAACACCTTCACAAGCTTCCTGAAACAACAGCCTTGGAATACTCATTGGAAACACAAAAAACACCTGCAACACGTCTCCTGCTTGTGTTTTTTTGTGATACATAGATGAAGTTTTGTTAAACATGACTCAGAAAGAGAATAAAGAGCAGTATTTCTTGAGTATCTTAACATTCTTTTCTCCACTACAGGAACAAACCTTGGCCCTTAGGAAAGAAGGGATAGGTGTTGTGTTGGATTCTGAACTGCCTCATCTAATTGGCATTGATGATGATCTCCTTAGTACTGGTATCATCTTGTATCACTTGAAGGTAAAAACACGTAGTGTTTCCAAAGCGTTCATGTGCCTGATTTTTGGAGTAGACAACTGTAATTATAGTATTAATTTGTTATCTATGTATAGTAAGTGTTCATTGCATGTTTCCTCTCTGATTAGATAACCTGTTAAGAGGTTGTAACTGATTCGTATAATGGGGTTTGTCAGTTTATTGCTTAGATTTATCCTGGAGTTCTACTGTTTTGCTGAATGTGTACAGTCGGATGTAGAATATTCCTGGTCATATATATTAGTTTCCTCATTCTTGTTGTAGAGTTTAAATTGAAATCCAAACCTAGATTGTCACAAAAGTCATTCTGTGCAGGACAGATAAATCTTGAATTTGGCAGCAATATGCTAACATTAGTGCTCTATGAAAGCATTCTGAAAGTTTCGTGTATGTATAAACACATAAATGGTCCAGGATGCTGTGGGGAAGTGGGAAGTTAAATCATTTTTTCACAGGGGAAGGAAGAAGTGAAAATTATGTATATTTTATCTTAATTAGGAAGGCCGAACATATGTTGGCAGAGAAGATGCTATGACAGAACAAAATATTGGTAAGAAAGGGTTTTGTTCCTTGTTATTGTCCCTTCAATTGTTCTTACTTCATATGATGTCTTACCATGTGAATGAAATGTCATCAGTTTCCTCTCCTTTTCAACTGGTTGTTCATATGTGCCTGCATGCTTTATTTTTTCAAAATCTTGTAAGAGGTATGAATTATGTGTGATTTACCCCAAAAGGCATATCTTCTAAAACAGGCTGTGGGCTTAAAATATGTTCTTATTCATGCATGCTGAGGTTTGCTATTAATCTATTTGTAGACTTTAAATAGAATTCTATAGAACTACCATCGTTTTTCATGCAGCACTGTCATATCTGATGTATAATTATTTTCTTAACCTTTATGTAGTGACAAGATTGTTATACTGTTATATCTAAAGCAATCTCTGGACTTTAGATTCATGTTGATGAAAATTCTGCAAATTGATGAAAAGTGGGTAGGCTTCTTGCATTGATTTCTTTATTTATTTGATATAAAAGCAAAGTGACAAGACTGGATTGCCTTGGCACATGTGTTATTTGAATGGAGTTTCATTAAATAAGTTACTTTTTTTTAGTTCTCAATCAGAAATCAAGAGCCAAATAATTTAGTTCAATGTGTTTTTTGAACACAGGATGTCAAATTTAAGTTTCAAAATAAATTCTATGAAACTAGAGCACACATGATTTGCTTTATAATGGTAGAGAGTGTATACTGTTGGTGTACAGTATATAAAATTTATATAAGCAGTTTATATGCAGGTGTATACATTTTTTCTCTGTTCCTTTTGTTTCTGGTGAGAATGAAAGACTTCTGCAGAGATAGCCTTAGAAGAGTTAAAAGAGAGAGAGAGCTCCTGAAAAGGAGAAAAGCAGCATAAATGATTGATAGAATGCCTGGATGTAATAAACCACAAGAACCTTATTTCAGCCACGCTTAATAATCTTTAATCATGTGTTGCATCCTGTCTCATCAGATTTAAATAAAACTGCTTTAAGGTCAAGATTTTTTCATTATTACTCAGTGAAACTGATTTTTAAAAAAAGTTTCTACAGGTGTGTGCAAATAAACATACTTTAATCTGGTGCCATAATATGGGAGAAAAGAAGATTATACACACACAAAAAAAAAACCCCTAAACAACAACAGAAGCAACTTTTTATTAAAATAAAGCAATAAACAGCATAAACCTTCAAGGTATATAGTTGCTAAAAGATAGCAATTGATGAGGAAACGTAGAAAATTTTATCCAAAATAGAGAAAAGACTTTTTTTCAAAGAGGTAGTGGTATATGTTCTTAATAAGTTAATTTCAAACTGCTAGTCTTATTTGTTTTAAGAGGCTAATTATATTATTTTATTCCTTTATATTTTAGTTCTTCATGGCCTTGATTTGGAAAGTGAGCATTGCATCTTTGAAAATCTCAATGGTACTGTGAATCTAATACCACTGAATGGAGCTCAGTGCTCTGTGAATGGTATTCAGATCACAGAAGCCACACAGCTAAACCAAGGTATATGTAATTTTTATACACCATCTCTTTTTTTTTTTTTTTTTTTTCTGAAAACTCCATTTATATACTAGGGGTTTATTGTAAAATTCATTTTAATTCTGATTCCTTGTGTTCTTTTCTCCAATTAGAGGTTTTGTTCACTCAGAGAACTGCCATATGGTGAAAAGAGAATTCTTTACTAGTTTAAGCTACATCTTTGTGAGTGGGAATTGATAATTATGATTTGATTTCATTCAAAATTCATGCTTAAACTCCATGCCAGATTTCTTAGTTTTGGGTTTTTTTTTAAATATTATAACAGAGTCAGATATCTTTTTTCCTTTCCTTTCCCTCCAGAACTTCAGGCTGACCAGTCCTGCCTAACACTCAGTTGTCAAATCCTCTTGTATAGCAGCAAATCCAGCTAGAGTATCTGTTAACTGAACGTTCAGTAAAATGACCTTAAGGGGAAAACCAACCCTAATGGAGGAAGGTTTGAGAATTGTAATTTCAGTGCAGAAAATGCAGGTGGAGCAAGTTAGCCTTGGGTAGAGGGTTTTGACTCATGATATCGGTAAAGGGTTGGCCGCAAGTTGTTATCACTGATATTCTGACATATACTAGCGTCTGGGACAGGTGCCTGTTGTACTCTCAGACCTAGGCGGTTTCCACATGCAAGAGAACATTAAAGAACAGGATTATGGAGAAGGTGACAGATTCTTCAGCTGCAAATCTAAGGTGGTCATGTTTTTCAAAAGAACTTTCTGTGCGGAAAACCCAATCCTCTTTGTCTTACATTTGGGTAAATCCTGTTGATAAATGATTGGCATTAGAAGCATTGGCATTAATGGCAAATAGAAAGAGTTGCAATTTCAGTGAATCATCTTTGCTTTAGTCTACCACATTTCAAAGGCAGGAAAGATTTGATTGACCTCAGAAGTAGGTAAGAGTTTGGATGTTATTTCCTTCTAGCAAACCCAATGTGTATTGCCTGATGACTTGGCTTTGTCTCATGAAGAGTGGAAGCCCCTTTCTCCGACTGCTTCTCAAGAGTTACTAAATTGTGTAAAAACAGCTACTTAAGCTGCCCTGTAGATTGTCTAACCAGACTTGAGCCAGCCAGACAGTATCAAAAGGGAAGAGCCATTGAAATAACCACATTAACACCTTGTGCTCGGTACACGGATCTGAGCTGTGATAGCATTCGGTCTCACAGGATGAAATACCAGTGTCTTTAAATATCTGCTGCAGATATCTCTAACTGCTGATATATTTAAATGTTTCTGTTTCTTATTAATAACACTGAAAATGTGTTAAGCTTTTAGACTGTTTATAATGTAGATTAAAAAATATAAAAAGGAGACATAGTAATTAATACTTCCTTCTTCAGATTACTTCCAGCATTTGTAAATTCTCATTAATATGCTCTTTTTGTGTAATTTAAACTCTCTACAGTATTTTTCCGTTTGGATTTCTAAAGATAACTGAATTAATATATCATACACTAAGAGTTTATCCTTTTCTTTAAATTTAACTTCAACCTAAACTGAATTTGCCCTTTTTAGGCCAAACTGCCAATGCATCTATTCACTAGTTACAAATAACTTTTAAAATATTAAGGAGATTAATTATGGACACACACGTTTTGCATAGTTCCAAAACACTGATCAGTGTGATGTTTTGTGATATTTGATCTTCTTACCTATTTCATGGTCACTTTGCTTTTTGGCGAGGAAAGTAGCTAAGTTATCTGGTAAGAGTTCCTTAAATGATACAGACTTCTTTATTGCTTGTGTCTGTGTGTGTGTCTGTGTGTGTGTCTGTATGTTCTTACGCAGGGGGTGTATTTTTAGTAATATCAGTATATTTGATGAACCTCTTTTTCTTTGCTGCTTACATTAAAGAAGAATGGGAATTTTTTTTTCCTGACTGGAGAAGCAGCACCATCACAGCCTAAGTTCTATTAAATGTGAATTAAAATCGTACAGTTTTCCCTAAAATTCTGGAATAAGATAAAAATAAAAAACATACAAAGACATAAAGTAGCACCATGCAATAGTATCTGTGCCATGCATACGAAAGCGGAACTTATTGTGGGGAGGAGCTATAATTCCTCCTCTAACTGGTATGTTTGCTATATTAGTGTACTAAATACTTCTGTATCATATGACAGGCACATATCTCTTCTCTTTCCTCCTAATCAGACATATGTCAAGTCTCCTCCTACCATAGTATTCAGAGCTATACTAAGAGAGAAATCCAAGTCACTGTTAATTTGATCAGTCATTTATTTTCAAGTGTTAACATACTTATATACACTGTTTGCTTTTATATTTGTGAAGTTAGGAACAGTCAAATATATTTGTAATCACTCTGAAATTTAAATTCACTCAAGTTGTTTTCTTTTAATAACATGTTCCAAAATGGTTACGGCTAATTATTTTTATTATTATTTTTATCTTCTTCCTATGCTGAAGGAATTTCTCTGGAATCCATGTGGCTAGAATAATCAAAATCCCCCTCTGGGCAAAGAGCAAGAGTGAGAGATCCATGTTTGGGGAAAACTATGAGCAAATGAAGTGTTTGTGGAATAAAGTGTTTTACTGCTTTTACTAGAGCAGTCATGACCGACAGGGACACTTTTTAATAGACTTACATAAAAAGTATGTCCAGGGCACTTCAGGAGGGAAGAGACAACCTACTGTATCACGTAAATTACAGAGATGGTATTGGATACCTTTGCAATTCTAACCTACGCACAGATTTGTGAGAGATATGTCTATTTAAGGTTAGACTAAGCTAAAATGTTAGTATGATCCAAAATTGAGGTGTGATGTAGACAGCAAGGAGTGACACTGTGACTACAGCAAATTTTGCCATTAATTTTGCTGAGTGGGTGATCCTACGTGGGTTGATACTTATGACAAAGCTAATTTTCAGAGGAGCAGTCTTAGCTGAAGAAAATATTTCATTCTCGGTAACAATTTTGCTTGTGGTGAGCAGTGTAAGTGCAGCCCTCTTGTAGACTGTAAGTGTAATAGCAGTTCTTTTTTTTTTCTCTTAAAATACCTCCCACTGACAGGTAATGCCTGATTCTGTGGTGGTTAACTTGGAAGACTTCGATTTTTGGGATCGCAGTGAGACATCACTGACTATCTATTTTTTTAGGTATTAATCTTGATGCCAGTCTCTTCAAAATACAATAGTGCCAAGAAGACATTATTTGTGACCTATGCTTGTATTTGATTAAATGCTATAATGGATGTTTTCTGAGCAATCTAAACTATTCCAGTTTTTTCCCCTTGAAAATAAATATTATGTATAAAATTCTAACAATTCTGGTTCGGGTAGTGGTAGGTTTCAGTATTTTTCTGTATAAAGGTAAGAAGGGTAAGTGAGAGTGCAAATTATGGAGAAAGGGAGTTTGTGGTGTAGGAGAATCCAGATCTGCCTTGGAGAAATAGCAGAGAAGTGCAAGTTAGTTTGTCCTCAGCTGTAGTTATGGACATACTCATTTAATTTGGCACATGCTGGTTTCTAGCCTCCAAGGGAGCAGTGTTGAGAGTACATAAGAAAAGTTTGGGTTAAATGCTGCTGTTGTTTCACCTGCTTCATCAGCTGATCGACATCAACATGACCCATCTTTGTGTGCATGAGTATGTTTGCTTTTTGTGCTTTAATTTTTTTTTTTAACTAGGAACATGAAGAAATGAAGATATATGCACAGCAGTTAACATAGCTGTGATCATATATCTTTATACTCTTTAATTGTTTTATTACTTTAAATTCTAAGCTGTAGTTCTTTATGAAAGCCTTTGCCTACATAGGGGATGAGTGAAAAATTTGGCATTTTCTGGTGCATGTTATCAGTAAGTGTTTTTTGTTTTTTCTTCTTTCCCTCCCCGCATAAGGTGCTGTTATATTGCTTGGAAGAACCAACATGTTTCGCTTTAACCACCCTAAAGAAGCTGCTAAGCTAAGGGAAAAAAGAAAGGTGAGATTGAATGAGCTTTTTTTTTTTTTCTTTTTTTTTTTCTTTACATAAAGATACTTCTTTATTCTTTATTTTCATCAGGTGAAGGGAAGACTTTTTCTGAAAGTTTTTTGAAGTGTCTAATGCTTTCATTTTGTGGTCTGTTGTCAGAGTGGGCTGCTGTCTTCCTTCAGCTTGTCTATGACAGATCTTTCAAAATCCTGTGAGAACCTGTCAGCAGTAATGCTTTATAATCCAGGGTGAGTAAATTCTGAAATGCAGGTGTATAAATTGCACCAGTTCTCCTTTTCAGTGGTGTGAATGCTTCAAGTGGCAGTAATAGAAATTATTTCATTCTCAAGTTAATACTACATTCATGCTAAATAATAGGCTTTTGAATGACATAAGAATTTATCAAAAAATTTATTTGAAATATTATTTCAAATCTTTGCTGGAATATGGCATGAAAGGACATTGAGGAGTTTTCTATCGTGCTGAAAACCTGCTCTTGAAAGGGATCCACTTCTTAAATGCAAGAACAACAACTGCATCAGCACACAGATAGATCTTACACTAATAAAGTGATAGTGCCTGGATTTCAGGAGAAAAAGTTTGGCATTAAAACCAAAGAAGTCCAGTACAATTATGATACTGTAGATTTTACATTTATTTTTTCTTGAGAATTACAGGCTATTTTTTTCCTGAGCAAAATGCATTGTAAACTGGAAATTAAAAAAAGACTCTAAAATTCATTTAATACCGATAAAGGCATAAAAATGCCCAGAAATTAGTGTCTTAGGTTCTCGTCTATCTACCTCTTAGTAAGTGGCTAGGGTAGGATAAGGAAGACAATTTTATTATACAGTTAAAAAGAAATAGAGTGCTTGTTGTAGATAAAGTGTTTTTAATGTTTTTACCAGTGTTCTTAAAGTGGTTTAGGGTGCTTGGTGGTGATGTGGTTAGTTTGTTTGATTTTTTTCCAATGGCTCTGTTTTGAATTGAGAGTGAGATGAACCGCCTTACCCATCTATATGCTTTTGAAAAATAGATCATAGATTGAATTACAGACTTGAACAGTGCAGCTTTATTCCTAGATTTATTCCTAAATTTGGATTGCTCTTTGCACATTAGAATTTAGGATGATAGGACAGATAATGCCAAATTCAAGTTAAATAATGTGTTGTGGGCGTGTTTAATAGCATTGCTTCAAATGTGATTGTTGCTGTCTTGCTACTCAATTACTTAAACAACTCAAGTCACTGAACTAGTTGCTCATAAATTTAACCCATCTTTTTCTCAGAAATGAAAGAGAAGGTCAAAATGTAGATTTTTTTTTTCTCTTTCAGCCTTTTCAAATAGGTTGATCTTCCTCTACTGTTGAGAGCTAGAGAAAAATCCTTGCTATTCTGTTACATTGTGAATTGCAAATTGTGAATTTGCTGCCTTCAGCTCTTCCCAGACTCAGAATGCTGTTATTAATAATAGCCCAATATCAACCTTGCCTTTGCAGTCACTGTGGACGAGGACATATTGTTTCAGCATCACTTCAGCTGTAACCTTTCAGATTTACAGTCAAACATAGCAGCACGGGCAAGGTCCAATTGAGTGTACACTTAAGAATTATTTCCCTGCCAGAAGAGTTGAGATCATGTCAAATCATATTTGATAGGACTTTTTTTTTTCCTGTGAGCCATATAAAAATGCATCTAAAAAGTTAATTGCCTCTGGGGTGGAATAGATAGCACCAGATTCATTTTGTTTCTGTGTGTTTTGTGGAAAATACCTTCCTGCTTCCTTATCAGATCTTAAAACACTTCACATTGCTTTCCTGGAAAGCATACAGTATGTTTAATATCTTTATATTATCAATTAATATTTTTATATTATCAATGTACTCAGCAATTTTTAGAAACACTGCCATTCTTCCCATTTAGCAGTACTCATAATTTTTATTTTCCTCCTGTGTCGTTATGAGGGAACTACTCTTGTTGAAACTGAGGTGAAATAATCCTCACATTTCTAAGCATACCTGAATTTTACTAGACATTAAACTATGAGCAGGGAGTTAATTATTGATATTCTCCTGCTAGTCTGCATTCAGTTAATCTTTGTGAGCTGACTCGCATGAATGGGCGTTTTTGTCTTGCTTAATTTGTAAATGCAAACTAGGATTATGCTTAAGGCTTGTTGATGTAACACAAGTTTGCCCGACTGTCACTTCTTTGTGAGCAATAAAAATTGCCTGTGGTTGTTCCATTGTCACTGTTCTGTTACCTTTTTTTTCTCTGAGCAAGGATGCTCACAGTTGTGTATTCGTAATTTAGGCTCTTATCCCTATCTTCAGACTCTTTAACAATGTTTAAAACAATACAGGGCACACCTAATAAAAGACACTACCCACACAGTGCAGAGGCTGTCTTTGTTCTAACAGCTCAGTGATTTAAAAATAGTAATAATTTCAAAAATGACTGCTTTTGTCACTGCTGCAAGAACAAAGTAGGCTGTAAAGTTTGCTCTGCTGCTTAACTGAGCCAGGATCTTAGAAATCAGGGGAAGAAAACATGTTCCATCACTGATGTGTCTTTATGGACTGCAGTTTGACTACAGCAGCTTTTCAGCTCAGGCTATGGTTCCATGGCAATGTTTGATTTTTACTGAGTAGTTGCTAACCCTGTCTTCTTTCTTTCTGCTTCTTTGGGGCAGCGCTGGGGCTTTTTTGATCATATGGTGAGCTTGTCCAGAGAGGTAATTCTGCAGAAAATGTCACTTCAAGGGCGACAGATGGCTGCGGTCATTAGAGAAATAAAAACATGTATAACATGCTTGCAACATAAAGTAGACTACAAATGCTTAAGGCATAGTAATAAAGACAGTGAGGTTGTATCCATAAGGAGTTGGACGTTGTTCAGAACACCTGATTCTGGACCCCCAGCTGGGGATGCTGCTGAACCAGGGCAGTTCAGCAGCAGTTGTTGCAGTTGCTGTTCCGAGTTGTAGTTGTTATTCCGAGGGGGGTCCATGTTCAGCTTGAGTAAAACATATTCAATAAACCTTATCTCTAGAATTCAAAGGCAAGGTAACTGTAGCAAAATCATTAGGTGATGAGGGGCATGCTGCTTTTTAGGAAAAGACAGATGGAAAAAGACTATCCTTCAACAAATTTGGCTTGGATTTTATTGTTATTTAAACAGTAGGAGCAACATATGACTTGGACTACATGGTTTATTGTGATTTTTTATAAAAGGCAGTACTAACTCTTCGCTCCTGTGTTGGCCAGTGCAGGTTTCCTCAGTTCTTGTAGCTCTTTATAATTGTATTTTCATATTGGTGTTCTTTGTGTGTAGTTTTTGTGCCTCTAAGCTTGCCTGTTGATTTCCCGTGTGTGTATGTAGGTACACAAAGTTTTGGTTTAATATGCAGAATTCCTTGTACTCCTGGTTTCCAGTCTTTGTCATTAATCTGGTGTCATGTAACATAGCTTCAGTTAATAAGCTTTGAGTAAGTTTTGCTCATAAATTTATTTTGAGGATTTGTGGATTTTTCCTAAGTTCTGTTACACTAACTCTAAAACCACTCATGGGAAGCCTTAGTCTTCTCATGGATGGAGCTTATTTATTTATTTATTAATCATACGACTTGGTCTACTGAACTACTGTTGCATATTTGTAGTCTTGCCAATATTCAGTATTTCCCAATACATGTACTAGCAGTTCACACTTTTGTTCTGTGTAAATCAAGCTACTGCAGTATTGTGCTAATAAAACAGGCTTCCTTTTCTCTGTAGCTTATCTACACTCTTACTATTGCTAGATATGCCACATTTCCCAGGAAAACGTTGACTGTTTAATTCTACACTGATCAGATTAAGTTTTTTGTGTCGGTTCTACAAAAGAAGAAAGAGTAGATTTTGGTTCTCGATATCTGTTGTAATTTCAAGCTAATACTTTTGCAGCGCTTACATGTATTAAAGGAGTAGAGGTTATGTAAGAATGTTTTTTATTAAGCATAGACTAAAAGAAAATACATCTACTCTGTAACTTCAGAACTGATAAGTAATTGGAAGCAAATACTGCAGAGGGCTAATGATCTCAAAAGTAGAAAGCTGCTAAACATATTGTGAAAATGGGCTGCCAGGTAAGGAAAATGGCCATTGCTAGTGTCCTGCTACTATAAAGGCTGCATCTAGAGTGCTCTTGATCCTCATGGGATGGAGATGCTATGATTGACCCTTTGGTAGAAGAGCCTTCAGTGGAGCTCAGACCTTCTTGTGCATCGGAAAGTCTACACAGCAATAAAACCCCAAGGTGCAATAGGCCCTCAGTTCATAGGACTACATTTTAGTCATCCAAAAGGCATTACATATATATATATGTATTTTTTTTCTCATTTGTTTGGCATTTGAGAGCTGTGGATTGCCAAGAGACGTGTTCACAATAATCCATCTTTTCTTTTCTTTTTTTTTTTTTTGGAAAGAGCCATATTCCCTTCAGAAATAATCACTTCCACATTGTTCATTCCCATCTTCATAGCTAGCTTAATTCATTTTTGTTCTACATCTTGGATAACTTTGTGGATTTTCCACTGGGGCTACAGAAATTGTGATTGAATTAAAAATAATGAGTGCTTGTCATCTCTGCTAATGCTGTAAGCTTGACCTTAATGTAAATGTGAAAGGGCTGTTGGTAAAATATTTATGTGAAAGTGCTGATTGTTTTGGATTATGTATTAAAAAAAAATGCTCTTCTGGAAATGGGCTTGTGAGAAATCAGAGAAAATGTAGATTGTTAAACTTGTGTTTCTCCATTTTCGAAGTGGATGGAAACATCCTTTTTGAGTATTTATGAATGGAAGTTCTGTTATCTTGTTTTAGAAACATGACACTGCTATATTTTTTCCATATTTTCTGAGTTTTTCATTGCCATCATAGACACGCGTATGATTTCAGAAAGACATATTAAATGTACCCTTTTTAAAAAAGCTGTCTACAAAATTGCATTCTTATTGCATTTTTGCTCTTTTTTTATTATAATTTATAAGCTTGTTCACTAACTACAAATTGGTTGTGAGTCTGAAATGACTGTATCTGCATTTCATTGAAAATTTTAATCTCTCTATATAAATGTACTTAAAAGAACTGATGACTTTTATTTTAAAAAATTGCTTGTGAAAACATGGATTTTTCAAAGGAAATTAAATCAAAGAAGGAGTTCTTTGCAACGGCAATATAAACTAATATTAAAAATAACAGAAAATCCTCTCTCCTAATTATTCAGCACTTTGTGAAACTAATTGCACTAAAATCTCAAAGTATTTTAGACAAATGGGTTTGTGCCTCATTCTGTGCTTGGATATTCCACATTGCATGAAGTTTGAAAACGCTGCTGATGACTTTAAGCTGTAGTGTGATTGACTGCTCGGTTTAACCTCTGATCAAGCAAAATGTTGAATTTAAAATATTCTTTATTGCTAATGTGTGTGGGTTTTTTTTTTTTCCTATCAATTCCTTTCTTAATCAATCACTCTGTTTCCCCCCACCTCCCATGGCAGTCTTTTCCCTGTGAAAGGACCGATCTGTCTAAGGTAGAGAAATTAAATTTTTATGTGTTGATTGCCATGTCTGCATGTAGCTAACTTGCAGAGGCTATGCTAATCATTAATCTGTCTTGTTTATCTCCACTTTTTTTTTTTTTTCTCATTTAATTTTGTGTTCCTACACAAGTGTCAGGCAGCATGGTATCTAATTTGTAACCCTAATAAAATAAATATTTTTCAGTTATTGTAGACAGTAGTTTTATAAAACCTTTTAATTTCCGTCATTATAATAATCTTTTAAACTGACACCATGAATTGTACAGTATCTTCATTTTTTTTGATGTGCATTTTTTTCTGTAAAACAATGCTTTTTATTGTTTTTTTTTCTCCTTTGTTTAGGCTAGAATTTGAGAGGCAACAACGAGAGGAGCTTGAAAAGCTGGAAACTAAAAGGTAACTATTTTCTGTAATTTTTATGTGTGCATGTATGTGTGTGTGCGTGTCAAAGTATAAAAATATATTAAATGTAAAAATAATTCAAGTATATGTGTGTGTGTATATTAAATATGCATATATATCCTTGTGGGCTCATTTAAACCATTAATTTTGAATCACAGCACTAGTCAGCAGACAAAGAATCTTGATTTAAATAAATTTATCTTGTTTTCCTATGGAGGTTTCAAATACCTTAATTGTTTTCTTGAAGAACTGTTGATTCTCACTGATTAGTAACCAGGTAGACATGCTGAGCTGTAGCTAAATGTGATCTTTAGCAAAGGAGATGTAAGTATCAAGTAGGTGTGCTATCTAAATGCAAGTTGCGGTTCTCATTCCTAATTTCCATGGTATTATTTTAAAAGATGGCAAATGAGTTTTTGGTTTTTTTTGGCTTGAGCTGCCTTTGGATGGACTCTTGAGGGAAAGTAGAAAAATACCATTTCAAACTCTGCTTTTTTAAAGTAAATAAAACCGTAGTCATAGTATTATTGTAGAAATTAGTTTGAAAGATAAAATAAGATCAGCTGATGAACTGAACTGATTTTTCTGGCTCATCATACCTACTAAGATTTTTAGAAGTAGTTGATCTCAGCATTTTGCAGATCACGGTCTTGCTTAGATAAACTGAAAACGTCTTTCTGCCTTCTCAGCTTCAGACTGCTTTCTCAGTTTTGAAACATCTGCCTATATAATTGAACTGAATTATGTAAACTCAAAAGAATAACTCTGAGCCATTAGAAGCAGTTATCTTAAAAAAAGATATAGCAAAGACACTGATATTTTTCAATTATGTTGATGTGATTTGAATTCAGATTACAATGACTTTGCTTTGCTTCTGTTTTAATTTATCAGACCTCCACTTCAAAACTGGCACATTGTCTTTATCTGTGCTCAGGCAATTTTATTAATGGCAAAACTGTAACATACCTTCAAGTCTGGAGTCTCCTTTCGCTTGGAACCCGTTAGAGAGTCTAAAATTGTATCACAGAGGACAATTATGTCTTAAGTGAAATTACTTCTTCTCAAGTGAATCTGTTCACATCTATGTGCATATGTGTGTAAATATATGTGAACTTGTATTTACTCTTTGCTCATATGTGTGTGCTCATACATGTTCTATTAATATTTTGCTGGATTATTCTACCAACATAAATGTCATTAGGGTATTTTCTTCCAATTTTGTATATCCGTAACTGCAGGGGTTGATAAAAACTGTTTTAATGTCTTTAGCATTTGTCCCCAGTATGCAGCCTATTTCAGGTAATAAAAGATCGTAAGTGCTGATACAACAAAATTGTCCAAAAAAGTCACTTTAAACTGTTGATTGTGATATATATTACAAAATCCTTGTCCAGATCTTCTTTCTTTGAATCTTAGGGGTATGCTGTCTTTTGGGGAGAATAAAAGGAAAATTTTGAAATCTCCTGTGTAAATATTTTATTGTAGGAAACAGATAGAAGAAATGGAGGAAAAGCAAAGATCTGACAAAGCAGAACTTGTAAGAATGCAGCAAGAAGTAGAGTCTCAGCGAAAAGAAACAGAAATAGTACAGCTGCAAATTCGAAAACAAGAAGAGAGTCTGAAACGGCGAAGTGTTCACATTGAGAGCAGGTTGAAGGATTTGCTGGCTGAAAAAGAAAAATTTGAAGAAGAGAGGTTACGGGAGCAACACGAGATAGAGCTTCAAAAGAAGAAGCAGCAGGAAGAAATCTTTGCCTGCGTGAAAGAAGAGTTGCAGCGACTCCAAGAACTTAATCATAATGAGAAAGCAGAGAAAATGCAGATTTTCCGAGAGCTCGAAAAGCTTAAAAAAGATAAAGATGAACAATATATCAAGCTGGAATCAGAAAAAAAGAGACTTGAAGAACAAGAAAGGGAGCAGGTGTTGTTAGTGACTCATCTAGAAGAACAACTTCGAGACAAACAGGTCATGATAGAGCTACTGAAGAGAGGAGGTGTTCAGAGAGTTGAAGAAGAAAAAAGAGATCTTGAAGATATTAGAGAATTTCTTCTGAAAGTCAAAGAAGGCCGATCTGAAGGTGATGAAAACTGTGAAGAGCTAGAAACAGCACAGCATAATTTCATAGAGTTTAAAAAAAAACAACTAGAACAGTTGAATATTTTAGAGAAGGATTTAGTTCAACAAATGGAACACCTAGAAAAGGAAATAGCGCACGGGAAAGCAGCTCTGGACCACTTAAAATTTGCGTACGAAAAACAGTTAGGTACTGTCAAGAAAGAGGATGAAAACTTTGTGGATGTTGCACTCAAGTCTGAAGAGTTTGAGAAGATAAAGCCAGCAGAATATAGGCTGCAATCTAAAGTACGTCAGCTTGAATACCTGATGAATAATCATTTGCCAGCTCTGCTGGAAGAAAAACAAAGAGCTTCTGAAGTCCTTGATAGAGGCTTGTTAGGATTAGATAATACTCTCTATCAAATCGAGAAAGAAATAGAAGAAAAAGAAGAGCAGCTTGCCCAGTATAGAGCTAGCACAAACCAGCTGCAGCAGCTTCAAGAAACATTTGAATTCACAGCCAATGTAGCTCGCCAGGAAGAAAAAGTTCGGAAGAAGGAAAAGGAAATCCTTGAGTCAAGGGAAAAACAGCAGAGAGAGGCTCTGGAACAAGCTGTTGCTAAGTTGGAAAGGAGGCACTCTGCGTTGCAACGTCGTTCCACGATAGACTTCGAAATTGAGGAGCAGAAACAGAAGCTTGCAACCTTGAACAACAGCAGCAGTGAACAGGCAGGTCTACAGGCTAGTCTAGAAGCTGAGCAGAAAGCCCTTGAGCAAGACAGGGAACGGTAAGTGTTGTGATAGCAGCAAGTTACTGGAACCTATGTGCAAAGAGTGCACATAACCTTAAACTTTAGATTTTGAGAGAGCAAATTGTTCTGCTTGGCCGTGTTCTAGTTTCTTGTTGGAGCTTTAAGTAATTTACCCAGAATGGGGACCATGCATTGCTTTTTAAAGGATTCTTCTTCTCTAATTGCTTTCTGTTCTGTTCACATACTTATCTCATCCCCAGCAGCATAATCACTGCAGTATTTGAATAGTATTTTTTGCCTGCTCATGAAGCCAAGGAAACGTTGCTATATCTTTTTGTAGCTATTTACACTTATAAAATCAATGTATGGTTGTTCAAGATTTATAGCCTGGTAGTTACAGGAAGGCAGCCAGCTGACCTCTCATCTGATGGTGTGCTGCATACTTGTAGTATTCAGAGTAAACAGGTTTTATTTATTTATTTATTTATTATTTTTTTATTGGTTTCAAAGCTAAAAGACTAGCCATAGATCACTGTAAAATTTGATATTAGCTTTGAGTTTATTTGATAAATGCACAGATGCTTCAGCACAGGTCTGTATTGACAAAATCTTTTATGTACAGAAATGTCAATGTCATCAGTTACATATGCAGTAGCTATAGATTGCCTTTCAGAGCATGGGAGAGTCAGAGAGCGGTATTTCAAGTAAGGTTGAGTATTCCATTGCTGAAGATGAGGAAGAAACCTTTTTGCCTTGCTTTTGGCCCAAGTGATAATCCACTGGAATTCGTGCAGTGAATTTAGGTGGTATGGAAAATGGGCAAAATTGCTACTTTTTAAAATGAGATTTTCAATTTGATAATTTTCCAATTTGATAATGCTAGAATTTTAAAACATTGCATTATTTGCACAGTAACGACTTCTTCTTAGGATAGCATTTGTGATTTGTTTTTTAATATTACAGTGATGATGATTTAATTTTGCTTTCATACACATTTCAAACAGCTGCTTGATTAGAAAAGAATATTCTAATTAGACCCAAAATAAACTTGCCTGTAAACAAATTGATGGGTTCTTTTGTATCCTTTTTCTTTTAAACTATTGTCAGAAGATAGTTTCTTTGTATATCCCATGTAGAAGTTACTGCTTCTCTTTACAGAGATACATTGTGTGGATCTTGGTTAAAAAGTCTGTATTGAAAATGCTTGTTTTCTTGCGGATATTGCCTTTATTTGTCATAATTATCGTGAAAAGCATATAATCTAGTTTTGTACACTGAGCATTCGACTTGAATAACATCGTCTATAAACAAAGAGATGTTACCGAAAACAGACAGCTCTTAGTCCTGAAGAGACTGCTGGATTGTGTGATGATAAGTATATAAAAAAAAAAAAAAAAAAAAGCTGTACTCAGTTACAAGACTGAGATTTTAAAAGGACCCCAAAGAAGTGAAGTGTTATTTTTTTCTTTTCCTTCTTGCACAAACTATAAAAGAACTTTTAGTCTTCGAGTGAATGGCCCAGGGGCCCACAAAATTCAGTTCAGAATATCATTTGTACACAGGGGTAGTTGACTTTTATTTTGGCAGGAAGAAGTCTGACAATACATAATAATATGTTAAATGTTTTGGGCCAGCTATATCATTCTTATGCATGGGTGTTTTCATTTACAATTTGGAGTAAATTCAAGCCTGTGACTTCAATGTTTTGGGCATTATCATGAATAGATGAATTGTATGTTTATTTCTCTAGATGTTGTGGGTGATGATATATTCTAGAAAGAAAGGTTCAAATCAGTGTTAATCATCAGATTATTTTTAAAAACAGTATTCATTTGACATTCTGTGCAAGCCTAAATCCATGATACGTGGATAAAACTGTTTCTCTCTGGTTTGAATAACTTTTTATTAAATAAACTACCTTGAATTCTCTCTCACCTCCAGGGAGGACCCCCAAAATGGTAACCAGGAGTTAACTTGTATTAGATTTAATGCATACACATTTTGTCTTTATTGGCATGAGATCTGTGGCAATAGATTGAACATAAATCAAAATTAGAGTTATCTTTCAGGGTCATATCACTCAAAAGTAACAAGGTGCATCACACAGCTGGTTAAGTTTATGGCTGTAGTAAATGATATATTTTGGTAGCAGGTTGTGTATACAAATCAAGAGAGAACCTATGTTCATTTAATGTAATTCTGATCTTTACAGCTAAATTGATTTTCCATAGACGCGAACGCTCTCATTTCCATCAGCCATCTCCCATCTACTTTCCCTGCAGGACTGTCTTGCTGCTAATCAAAAGGAACAGGTGCTTCTAGCTCTTCTAAACATGAAGTAATGATTCAGGCGCCTTCACTCCAAACTAAACCTCTCCATTTGTCCTCTCCCTTTTCATTTTTCTGTTTTAACTTCCAGGATAGAATAAAGTAGTCATAGAATCATACTTCAGAGGTTATGTGGCTAAAAAATTTTGATATATGCAATTTTGTGTAAATGTGGAATGCTGATTTGTATAATTGCCCTTTCTTTTCTAAGAAGTTATTTTATGTTTATGTATACATATTCTGTAATTTTCAAGTAATGCCTAAAAAACAATTACCTGCAGAGACAAAAATTATAACAGAAGCAGAGAAGGCTATTACTGTGTTATTAATCTCAACTACAATACAAGTGAAAAGTGTCTTCTGCTTATTACTTTGTTATTATGTAATTTAATTTAACTAAGTGATAGGTATTGCAAGAAGTGTTTCTTGTTTTGTGCTTGATACATCAAGCATTTTCAGCAAAATACATTGTATCAAATCTTAAATATTCTATCATGTACATGAATCTGGCTAATGTGAAATTTATTTGTTGGAGAAAGTGAGAGATTTACATTTTGGAAGATTTTTTTTTAGGTGTAAAAACAAATGACCAGACATGGTCAAGTCAATTTTCAAAAAAAATACAAAAGCAAGGAGTAGCTGGAAATTAAACAAATTTATGTTATTTTACAGGTTTTCTTATAAATTTGTTTTTACATTATTGTTTTAAGTTGTCTTTTCGGGGGAATTAATATTATCTTTTGAAGATTTTTTCATTTATCCGTTTATTTGTCATTAGAAGCCAAATATCTGAGATCACTGGAGTTCTGAAATAAGGGAAGCTTATTCAAGTGATCTTTGTAGGTATGTTAAGTCTTACAAATTAATATTTTGTTAGATTTCTCTTTCACTAGATGTTATTGAAAGATTTTTATTTAATTTAAAGTTGCTGTTGTATACTGTTTGTCAATCTCGATTATGCTATCTAAATTTGCTTAAAGAACAAATAGGTATTTTTAAAGCTTCATAAATATTAATGCATAAGGTCTTACACAGAAGTATCTCAGCCTAAGTACAGTACTTGCCACATGCACCGCTGGGAGTCATTGATATTTTAAAACAGCCAAGACTAACATTTTAAGATCTCTTTATAGCCTGGACCAAGAAATTCAGCAGCTGAAGCAAAAAATATATGAAAGTGATGGTGGACAGAAGGGAAATCATGGCATGTTAGAAGAGAGATTTTCTCATACCAATTCCCCTACGAGCCCAATGAATCCACAGCCATCCTCCATTCCACTAGTTAATGATAGGTAGGTAGCCTGCATATGGGCAGTATTTTGTCACAAATTCAAACAAGAGCTTTGGAAAGAAATAATTTGAATGATCATTATGTCATGATTGGACTGTAATTAAATGCCATAACTGAACTTAGGATAGCCTAGACATAAAATTAATTTGCTATGCTTTACTTAAATAACCAGCAATCTAATCTGTGGTTCTCATGCAGTTTGTTTTTGAGTAGAGGTCTGCATAACTATAGACTTAAATGCATTCAAATTTTTATGTTCTTAACATTTAGAGTTACTTCCAATGGTATTGCTTTATGCATGCTAAAAGCGCCCCCCGAAATAAAATGGTAAATCACACTAGCAACAACCTGAAATCACTTTAAAAAATATTTTATTTTTTACTCTCCATTCATTTTACCCTTATGCATGCAGTAATTAACATCAACGTTTGGGACAATCTTTTTTTTTTGAAGGCAAGGATTTTCTTATTCTAAGTTGCCCGTGTTGCAAAACTGTTAAAAGCAGTAACAAACTGAATCGCAGCCTTCTCTTTCCTCTTCATCTCTCTAACCCATAATGATGCTTCTGTATCGATATCTATGCATAGCAGTGGCTTAACCTGTGGTCCATTAAATTGTCTGATGGTGTTTATAAATTTTTAACCTTGGCATGTTGAATAACCATTGCTGAAGAGCCCCTGTTCTTTGCAGAGGGATAAAATTGGGCTAACATTAAGCTTGCCAGTTAAGAATTGTGCAATGTTTTGGTTCCTAACTTTTTAAACAAGCTCTTTAACCTATCTTTCTTTTCCTTTTTATTTAAGAATATGCTTAGAATATGCCTTTTTTCATGTATCTCATAGGATAAATGCCTTCATTGAACAAGAAGTACAGCGACGGCTTCAAAATATTCATCAGAGACCTGAGGATAACCATGCTGGATTGTCCTGGTCTACAGAAAGTGTGAAGGTGAGCAGAGCTGAGAAGGAAATACAGGATTTCAAGGCACCTATGCAACCAGTGATTTCATTTCACTGTTCAATAATGTTGATCTTCTGTGTATTTATTTAATTTTGTATATTTATTTACTTTCCCAAAAAAGAAAACGGTGAACTGGAGATTTTAATTACAAATCTAGTAGTGTTTGTAATGAAGACTGGATAAATGACAATAAGAAGTTTTTAAACAAATTCAAAACATTCATTCTATGCTTTTATAGCATTGAATAAAATTCTACTGAAAAGAATAGTAACTGTTTGCCAGAGCACTCCTTGCACACAAATGCTTTTCTAAAAAACTGGCAACCTGATTAATCAGAAGATTGGTTTCATTCAATTTCAAGACAGTTTTTAAACAATACAACATAAATAAGAAAATAGTCTGTATCTTCCTGTAAATGAACTTGTACAAAAAAAGCACTTTGTTATTACCTGCACCTTTTATTTTCTTAGGATAATGAGAGGCTTAATAACAACACTGTTCAACGCAAGCTGAAGTATGAGGTAGGTCATAATTTGTCAGAATGAAATGATTATCTTAAATTATGGCATGCCTGCTAATTAAATTTCTTAACATTTAGCTGCATAATTAGAATTTCAAATCATAGAAAGATTAATGGAGAATAGATACAGCAATGTATTTTCTGGCTTAAATTTTAGCAGTGATTTTTGAAGGTTGGGCACAGGTTTTTCCTTATTTGAAAGGTGTGTTATTATGGTGAAGGCTTCTTCCTTGTTTTTTTATAATTCTTTATTTGGAACAGTATCCGTTTCCCATTTTTAGAGAATAAAGGCCTCTAATGAGGAGGAACTACATTGTTTGAATTCAAAATACCGTTTCTTATTTATGACTTACAATGAGATCTCTGCTGGAAGGGTGTTTAAAGCATTAGCAACACCAGGGGGATTTTGTGAATATGCCATGAAGGGTTAATGTGTAGATAATTTTGTAACTTTTCTTTCAAACTGAGCCTTAAACCCCTCCCACAGTATTTGGTTGCGTGGTTGCCTAACATTTTGAAACATATAGCTAATTAAATCTTAAATTGGAGAGTAGCTTCTAAATATCTTTCCAGATCTGAGCCTTCATTATAGGAGGATGGCCACCCTACTTTTTTCTTTTGTCTTCTATTTTATGAACCTTCATAATGTTTTGAATTGTACATTATCTTAATAATGTAGGACTACATTTTCTTTTCTTGCTGTAGGAACTTAATATTGCAATTTTGTGGAGGGAAAGAAGATATCAACAGGCATATAAATTTCTGCTTTAGCCTTTCATTTACTTGCATTTTTTGTGTACAACAAATATAAACCAAGTGAAATGGATACTGTACAAAAGAACAGCTGGGAAGATCAACCATTCCTGAATCAGTTTTGTTGGATTTGATCTCTCAAATTCTGGTTTTCAAACCCAATCAAAATTAAACTTGCATTAAGGAATGTTCGAAATGGAAGATCTCTTTAAAGGTATTTGTTTTTTTTTTTCTTTTGAACCTTTTAACAGAAAAGTCAACAGTGGCAGCCACATTATGGCTTTCCGCTTTTATCTAAAGATGACAGTGGTGCTTCCGAGTTATGTGGAGAAAACACAGGAATAAGAGACCCTAAAACACAGAAGGAATATGCAGAGATGTGGAGAATATTTTCTAGTGATGGAAGAATCTCCTCTCCTTTTACATCAGAAGATGCATTTGAAAATGAAGGGAATAATTCAGAACACAAGAGCTTTGTTTGTCTTTATGACACTGAAAGTAACTTTGCTCAGACTGAAAATACCAGTCCTTTAAAGAGGAAGAATATTCCTTATCAGAATGTTTTATCTACTTCCTTACAGTGGCATGGCCTAAATAGTGTGCCATATTCACACTGTGGGTTTGCGAATTTCAATCATTTTGATGATAAAATTAGCATTTCTCAGGATCATGGCAGCTCAAGACCTGAGTCTGATTGTTTCTACTTGCAAAATCTGTCCCCTTTAGGTCCTTCAACATGTGCTAATGGACAGGTTCCTTTTAACAGCAGATCTCACCTTGTCTTTTCTCAGTCTAACACAAATTATGAAATAGCCTGTAAAGAAAACAATCCATTTAATACAGTGCACCGGACCATCCAAGGCCAGTCCAATAATTCTCAGCTTTCAGCTGAAAAAGCTCCTGATTTGATCTCTTCTAAGTCACTAACTCCTTATTCTGGCATGGGGCCAGAACCAACCTATGGCTTGGGATACCTTTTCAGTAAGCTGTCCTGCTTTTACAAAGATACTGGTACTTACCTTTTCAACAGTACCATGATTTCTAAACAGATTAAGGAGCTGGGGAATTTGTGTGACAAAAGCAGGAGATCTTCCCAAGTGGTATCATTAATAAAAAACCTCCCATTTGTAAGAAACCTGCAAGTAGACATACTTTTCAATTCAGGTGCGACTCAAGACATATCCCGCTCTACAAATGGCACTAAAGCTCAAACTGATAATGTCCTTCAGCTGGAGTCCCCTGTGCAAGAGCATATCCCAGTGGGTGCAAACACAGAAATCTTAGATGTGTGTGCAGGAAAGCCTACTGAAGGATTTGTATGCCATTATGAAAATGAAAAATTCGAAAATAGTCTTGTGTTAAGACAAAACTTTGTGCATTTTCCTGACATCCTTTTGAAGCTCCAGGTCTGCTCTCTGGAAAAAGTGCTGGAATATTTGACTTGTGCCTTACCTCAAATTTGTATTGGTGTAGAGGAGCTGAAAGGTATATATTGGCTTGCTGTTGGCAATTGCACCAGCCCTGATCCAGAACCTGCTTGCTTGCTTTTGTTCCGTTCTGTTTTGTATGTTGTCGTTCTGTCAATCAAGCAGGAAGTTGGTCAGAATTCCTTGGAAATATTTCATAAGGTTCCAGTTATCACAATAGAAGAGATTCAAGTTGGTTTTGCTGGACAACATATTAGACTTCTGTGTTCTACTGAAGATAATTTACTCACAATATTTACCTATGACAAACACTTCACTCAACGAATTTGTCATGACATACTGAGTGTTTTGATCTCTGCAACAGATAATACTGTTTATTTAAATCACCAGCTTTTGGGAGGTGATTTGTTACAGGTTTCCCTTGACTGGGCATCAGAAGTGAATGACTTGGTTTTCCCAAATGGAGTACGATTGTCCTGTAAATTCAGATCTGTGTTAGCTGATCTGGTCTACTTACTCCATGAAAATATGGGAAGCAATAAACCTTCATTAGGTGATGTTTGTGTATTGCTGTATACCACAGTGAAAATAGACTGTTTTAAGCAGGCTGTATATAGATCTCTGGTTCTTACAACTACTCACATAGGTGTCTTGAGGGAAAATGCCTTTTATTCTGCACCAAACGTTTTGAATACTTCATCACAGCGATCACAGTTTGACAATCTTCAGTTGTACAGTTTGAATGATCTCCGATGTGTAGTTGTGCCAGACAAAGAGAATATGACGAAAATTGAGCTTGTATTTTCCAGAAGCAAGGTTGGAACTGATTCAGGAACTGGTTTTTCTAAACGCATTGAAAAAGAAATAAATCCTCAGCTGACAGTCATTCCATCATTTCTTCAAAACAGTTTGCATCTCCCTTCAGAAATCTGGAAATTAACATTCAGCTCGAGTGAAGAAGCCATTTGGTTGATTAGGCATCTGACTAGGTGTTGAAAACCAAAAACATTTAGATACATTCAAAATAAGACGTAATGAGTGCTAGTAAAATACTCTTATCAATAGGCAAAACAGTCCTTTGAGTCTTTAATGGAGTACCATGGGAGATGTAGACACCAACAATCTTACCAATAATTATTATTTGATTGTTTCTATTGATGACACTGTAGTATAATTGTACAAACATTTCTTTGAGAAGATGAGGAAATTAAATGCTTCTATTTTATAGGTAGGTGGTTCAAAGCTATAATTACAGCTGAATATTCACATTTTTATTTTGGATGTTTCTGTCTCCCTCCTTTTCTTATCAATCTTAATTGTGCCTTCTGCATTCCTCCCTGGTTGCCTTTTCTTTGATCTTTCTGACTGACTTTGTTTTTCCCGGTTCTCATTTATTTCATGTCCTTGATTTCAGTGTTTCATGAGATTTACAGTATATTTTGTACACTTGAATTGCAAAGTGTTTAAGCATACAGTGCATTTATTGTCTGCCGTTAATACTAAGGAAGTTTGTAGTTTTCATACCTTGAAATTTTGGAAAAAATGTCATTGACAAGGAATGTTTTTTTTTCTGATTCAGAGTTTCACATTCTCTTTCATTAAAGTTTATCACAGGTGTAAAAGGAGTTATGTGTGCCTTATTCAAAATCAGGCTGGTTGTACTTGCAGGGACTGATGGATTTGCTGTATCTCTTTTTTCTTGGGTTTGCTGCCTTTACCTAGAGCCAGGACATAGTAGGCTAGGGTGAACCATGGAAGCAGCAAAAGAGCAGCAAAAATGAAGTGAGCATCCAAGACTCTATTTACTTCTCTTTTTACAAGGAAACAACGCATAGCTTGAGTCATTCTTTAATCTTTTCCAAATAGTTGACTCCCTTGCAGAAGAATGAGTCTGTAAAGTCGCTTGATGCAAGTTCTTGAGGAAAATGTGATGTGCAAATGAAGGTGGTTGAGGCGCAAATTTGCATTTTGATCTTTGCTCATGCTACTAAAATTGAGGTAGGGCCAAAAGAAAAAAATCAGGGTTTGTCATTTGTGTGCATTTTTTCTCACATTGTTAAATGGATAGTTAGCAACTGAGGATAATGCCTATAGCATGGAATAAGTTTAATGTATATGTCGTGTCACATGTCCAGCAAGAATTTTCCCTTTTCTGCTTCCTTACTATGTGGTTGATCATGCTGAGAGATTACGTCTCTCAGTCTCTTAAACTCTTTATTTTTATTACTATTGAAAATACAAGATTTCAGTTGTCAAGGCTCTTCGAAGCTTAGCGAAAACAAAAATAACAACAAACAGATATAAGCTCTTCTCTCTCATCTTTTGCCTCCCCTGAAGCAGGAGCTGAATACCTTTAAATCCCATTGCTTGAATGTGCCATCTGCTTTCTTTGAGGAAGATGGCCCTTGGCAGAAAAATGGTGGTATCTAATCTGAAATTCTAAACTCTATACACATATTGCCAGTAGACATGCAGTCTTCTGCCAGACAGAGTTAGACTTCTGTCTGTCTATGCATGTAAAAACATTTCCCATTTGTTCTCACCGTATGTTAAAACATGATAATGTAATTTATTTGGGGTTTAAAAAATCAGCTACTGCTGCAGATATGGAAGTTGTGGCTAAAGAGAAGAAAGGTAGTTTGGGTAGAGAGTTATGATTATTTTTCATAACAAAGGAATTCCTACCTTAAGGGATTCCAAAGAAAAGAGCAAAATATGTTATTTTATTTTGAGGTACTGGGATGTTTTCTTTTAATGAGAAAGCCTATACCAGCATCTCGTAGAACACGAGACAGGGTTGTTCCTCATAATTTCAGTAAGGAAGTGGATCCTTTTTTCGTATCATGAAAGCACTTCTGAGTCTTGCTGTATGTTAAAATTAATTAGCAGTATCTGGGAAGACTGTCTTGATGAAGGCTACTAAATGAAGTGATTACTGCAACTAATTCTTTTTCAGATTGTATTCTAAAGTTAAACATGTTTGTGCACATCGTGTTCCACGTACCATGTTTTTTTTTTCTGTTTTAAATTTGTTTTCAAATCTAACTCGATGTATATTCTGCACTTTTGTGAAAAAAACTGCATTATAACATCTTCTATTCCACTGCAAATTAAGCATAACCAAACAATGAAAACATTATTTAATCTATTAGAACATGTTTTTCACATATATTTTGCTTGATTTTTTTTTTCTTTTCTAACTATTAGCTGTTGTTTGTAATAGCTTCATGGAAGTGACTGAAAGTAAATCACATGTGACTTTACAAGCTTCATAGTTGTTTTAAAACAGCATATAAATATTGTTGCCAAGGCAGTGAACTTTTCTTTCTTTCAAAAAAGGAATTAATTTCATTTTAACACCCCAGAAAGCTAAGTGTTACTTAAAAAGTCAGTAACTTGGGGAGAAGCGAAAGAAAGGCAGAACAGAGAGCAGAGGAGGTGTTTTTTTGTTTATTGTCTAGCCAAAGATGGCCGAAGATATTTTACCATACAGAGAAAAACTTTTTCCTTTAACATTTTCAGTAAAAAGGAAAAAAAAATAGAAACAGCTCTCTCGATAAAGCCATCTAATTGAATCTAAAATTCACTTTCTTTGGCTGCTGCTTTTTCTTTTTCAGTAATGTTAAGGAATTGATATTTACAGTTGACTGGTGAAAAAGTCGCAGCCACCCCTTCTATGTAGCTTTCTGGTATCCTTGCCCAGCCATCTGTAATAGCATACAGAGAGGTCTAAGTTTTTTTTGCACTGTTTTTGAGCTCAAGAGAAGTTATGTCATGTATACCGTACTTAATTCTAAAATCCCCTTGGATTTAAATTGTCTGGTTTTGCATGACATTATAAATAGATTTGCTGCATGAAAATAAACACATATAGAAATATCTATAGCCGTAAAGGCTTGATTGATATTGTTATGAGAATTAATACAAAGTCTACTCCTTTCCTCTGTTTTTGGAATTGCAGCTGAAATTTCTACTTTCTCCATGCCCTCTTTCCTGGCTGTTCTGGCCAAGGACATTTTCTTAATTTTAGTCATTTTTTTTTCTTCTTCTTCTTTAATTTTTTTTTCTCTATGTAGTGATTTTTGGTTTTCCTTTATTCTCCCTATTTGGTATGCATTTGAAAGCGGATGGTCTGTCGTTCTCTGGGAGCAAGTCCAGATGACCTAAAGGACCCAATTAAAATTAGTATTCCACGCTATGTCCTGTGTGGGCAGGGAAAGGATGAACACTATGAGTTTGAAATAAAGGTAAGTACTTTTTAGTTACTTCTTCTTAATATATAGATTCTTTGTATGCATGGTGCTTGCATTTATGCAACAGTAGCGGCATAGTAATAATAAAAATAAATAATATAAAACATTTGCAGTGTGGATCAGTTGTACGCAGATGCTGATGCTAAGGCTTGGGCTGAGCAGATTCAGTGTCAAATAATTCCATTGAAAATGTGGCAAAGATCAGGATGAAATGAACACTAGCTATAGAAAAGCACTGCATTGAGATGAAAGTGTAGAAGTACAGAAAATGATTAAACTTGATATATTTAACTGTAATGAAAGTGTAATTCAAACATTTTGCACATATCCACAACTTCCTTTTCTTGCTCTTTTTTGTTATGATTCCTCCCATCCTTCACTACCCAAGTCTCACTTCACCAACTCTTACCTGCTTCCTAGTATCTCTCTCTGTTAATGTTCCCTCTCTGAAAGCTGGGAAAATGCATATTCATTGCTTTTCCTTTGGTACTAAGCCAGTGCCTTTTCAAAGCAGGATGCGAGATCTAATTGGAAATGTGCTCTCAGTGCATGTGGACATGTAGCATAACTGATCTACATGACATTAGAGACAGATTTGGCAGGTGTCTTTACAGAATTTGCTGCCAGATGCTTCACTAGCTGGTGCAGGTGGGAGGTATGGCCTTTCCTCACAGCACATAGGACCATTTTTGAGCTGTGCTCGCCTTTCTCTTTTTTGCGTCTTTATTAGGATAAATAATTTTCTTTTCTTTCATCTCTTTGTACTAATTACTTTCCTTTTTGAAATATATACTTCATTTTGCCTTTTGAACTTTGGATTTGTTGGGGCCAGGACTGGCCCAGAGACCTGTTGCCATCAGGCATCAAAAAGAAATTCCTAGAGAAGAGCAAGCGCACTTAAAACATCCCTGAGGACTAGTCTAGCTTCCAGCCCAGAACATTTACTAAACTACAAAATGGTTCATTAGGGTCGATAGAGTAAAAAGATGCTGTGTCATTTTAGTAAACATGAGTGTATTTCTTTTCTTTCTCCATTTTTCCCTGGGAAAACCTAACTGACTTTTTGTAATTTTTTCATAGATTCTAGGTCTCTGTGTCACACTGTGCTACTTGTGCTGTGGTCAGGATTTAGCTTCACACTATTATCCACAGACTTTCCACAAACTTTACAATAGAAAAGTTTTGCTCTGGAGGGCACTCATCTCAACTTCTAGGTGTAATACCTTCATCTGTAGCTACTCATGTTCTGTAGGAAATCAGAATTAGTGATACAGGGATTTTTCTTCATTAGAAGCTAGGAAACTAGTAAGACAAGATCAAGAGGAAAGGATATGTATCTGTTTCTTCCATACCTTCCTGATAGACCAGGCCATGGTGTCAATTGTTGAAATAATTCCGTATTTCAAGCTTAATTTAGTTAGCTCCTATATATTTTCAGATGATCTCATATCATGTCAGTTATGGGGAATGGCTGAGGTGTTGCTAATCTCATTTCTTTTGCCTGACCCCACACTAGCTCTCCCTATAAAGTTTCCTCTTACTCTTGGGAAAAGAGGGAACAGACCTATTCCCACGTAACAGCACTGAAATCTGACGGAAGTGATCAAGTTGAATTGGAGAAGGGTCCTAAAACTTTGTGTCATAGATATCTACATTAAAAACATTTTCAGCAGAGACCTCCATCAATGTATTAGTAGTTAAAAGCTACAATGTTTCTCTACACAAGAACAAATCTAAAAAAAGTAAATATAATTTTTTTCTTATGACATAAAATAGTAAAAAATGATTTTCCTATACTCCAAAAGAAAGAATGAGTTCCACACTTGGCAGCACTGTGGCCTGTTCATAAATCTTTCAGTCCTAACATAGCATCCAAATATTTTCTCCTAATGTAAGGTCAGCATCTTCTCCATCTATGTATATGTAACCTTCAGAAATGGCCAGCAAGATGGTCTCTGCTCAGGTATATCCACTGGAAACAGATTATACTTCAGTGTGTTGAGCAAGTTCTGTTAGAACCTATTGGAGAGGCTTGAAATTAGAAACAAATATGTATTTTATTTAAGAGTTACCCACCACCACCTTGTGTAGCAAAAGCAGTCAAGGCCAGCTGCTTGTTCTACTCTGCTACTTAAATACTCAGTATTAGTAGCTACTTTTTCAAATAAACTTCTTTTTGGAAGGCAATTTTCTATGTGGTTTTTAAAGACATGATGAAGCAGCAGTATTAATCAGATCTTACATATTTATGTTAGAGCTGAATTAAGGTGCCAGAAGCTTTTCTTTGTGTTCTCTTCTTCCTTTCATGTTGTTGGGATGCACAGAAGGTTCAAAGACACGACCGTTTTCTAAACAGCATATAGGAAGAATTTTAAATCTATGAGATTGTCAGCATCTGTTACAGAGAGTAGTTATTTTCTGTTATCTGCTTAGTTCACAGTTCTCATATGATTTTTTTTTTGAGTTATCTTTGAGTTCTCTCTAGAAGAACCCCAAAGATTCACTCCAGAGCGCAGTTCCCTTCCACACCTCAAACTATGAATGTTTCAGATGAATTAGAGTGAAGGAGGAACAGGCCATATCAACACGTAGTTCTTAAAGTAAATATTGCATGCACTGTTGTACTGCGTGTACCTAAATTAGGAAATAAAAATCTTCTCTGAATTCTATCTAAGTTAATACCCTCAAAAATTAAGCATAGAAAGGTTCCAAGAAATACATCTGCCTAAATGTGGCCGTGTAGTCTGCTTATTTTTTTTTTTCTCCCCTCTTTCTCTTTTTTTTTTCTCTTGGCTAGTGAGAGGTGAAGTTGCAATGAATTATGTTTTGGAAAGCACACATTTTGTCAGATACTTCAGACAGTGAACGCAGAACAGTCTAGATAGAGGGACATTTTTCATTCTGAGGACTTCAGAATTAAGTGAAATATTTAATTTTGTTCTTTTTTCTATATGTTTTCACTTGTGTGAGGGCAAGGTCGAGCACATTGATAAATTCTGGGAATTGCCTTCCAGCGGAATCAATAGAAAATGGTGGGTAGATCATTTTTTGACAGTCACCATGCAGAAGAAAAAATAAGGAAGAGGAGTCTGTAGTATCTCCTTTCAGATTTCTAGTTTTTATTCACTTCAAAGGGGAAAACAATTAAAAGCAGAATTTCAAGGCAAGTCTCAGATCATGTAAACCCTAGATGAAGTGTTTTGAAATATTGCTTTACAGCCATATAGCTTTACACCCATAGATTTTTTCATTGAGAAAAAAATTTTGACTACTGTAATAGCAACTAAGAAGTAGAAAATAAAAGGTCATCCAAATTTACTTTTCCTGCTACTATTAAAAAGAGGATCTTCCCTTTTTTTCTGGCCCTGTACTTACAGAGTCTGTAGTCTTACAAGCTCTCATTCATTCTTGGAAGAAGCAATCATAGACCAAACTGGTTGTATTAGTTTGTAGGAGTATAACAAATATGTGGCTTTTTCTGTTCTCCTCCCTGAGCATCTCAAACAGGTTTTACTTATCAGGTAGCTAAAACTGCCTTTTCAGTAGTAATTTATTAGACATGTTAGGAGAAAGCTGCCGAATATATGGATGTTGGAATTGGCTGCAGGCAATTTGGTTTCGGTAAATTGAGCACTACCCTGTGACCTAAACAGCTGTCTATATAGCTCTTCCCCAGGCTATGGAGCAGTAAGAATCCTGGATGCTTTGTACTAGGTTCCTTCCCTAAAGGCAGTCTTCTAGGTGGGGAATAAAGAGGTCACTTTTAAAGATCATTCACTTTATTGGAGCAAAATTTCACAGTTCAATTAGAAATGCCAAGATAGAGAATTAAGACAAAATTAGAGCATGAGTCATATCTTTATTTTATGATTATCCATTGCAGTCTAATGTTTGTTTAAAGACTTAAATAGCAAAGTGATTTACTAAAGTTATTCAGAACAAAATTGCTAATTGACTAATTAAGGTCAACATGATGCAAGTATTCTTGAATTACTGATTGTTTATAATGCTTGTTTTCTGCTTGTTTTCACCTCATCTGTAAAGTCTGAGACATTGTTTACAATTATTGAGAGAGGGCGAGAGCATGAATTTTTTGTAAGGAAATAGTCTATCATGCAGATGTCTTAATAGCAGTGAAGTGTGCTGATGACTTGGAAAAAAATACTATCATTCAAAGAAGCAGCAGTAATAAACTTGCATTGGGAAGACTTGTATGAAAAAAAAAAAAGCTTTATTATTTATGAAAAGCAAAATAATGTTGCAAGAAGGCCAGTCTTGTTTACTTGCTTTTGTTTAAAAAACAACAAAAATACCCAAACCTGGTTCCTTGTGTCATGTAATTCAAAATAATTTTTGTTTTCTAAAGCATGTCCAACAGTTTTACTGTTCTGCATCCACCAAGGAAGGCAGAAGGGCAGAGAAAGGATATACCAGGAGTTGAGAAAAATGTGTTAGCTGTTGTCAAATATTGGACTTCCATACGTTGTTACAGTTGCTTTTTCTCTTACTGCTCCAGTGACTATTTTCATCTCCCTGTAAGTTTCTTAGATGCTTAGTTCTGAGGGAACTAGTTTTGTATTTTAGGACTCACCTTAGTCCTGTATCTTTGTGAAATGCAGTTTATGAAAATGCTTATTTTTGGTCTTTGTGTAAAATTATTGTTAGACAATATAGTGTTACTTACATCCATTAGGCTAAAAGAAGAAGAAGAAGAAAAAAAAAAACTTTCAGATGCAAGCAAGATCACTCTCTTTTCTCCTCCTCTACTAAAAGGAAAAAAAAGTCTACCTCTCCCTACAGCATTTTTTCTTGATATCCTTAGATCACCAGTGTTGCAGAAAGACTTCTGTGGAAAATCAAGGGCTCTAGTCACGTCACTTTTATGACACACTGAGGAATTTCTTTCATTTCACCTAATTTTAGGCAGTGAAAAAAATTATTTCTTTGCAATTCCTCCAGTGGACTTCTCAGTTGCAGTGAGAATTTGGGGTGTAACTGCTGGCAAGCTTGCTTCGCTCTTCCACTCCGCTCCTGCTGCTAGGCACTTTATTTGCAGGGGTGCTTCTGCTCATTTCAATGAAACGTGCTATGTGAATGGGATGTTCATCAACATATTCATGACCTAACCCCAAAGTGTTTTAAAGGAACCTCATCTACTGAAAGCCAACGTATATGTGTGTGTATGTATGTATACATATATATATATATTTACCCTACAAATTAGGACCACATTCTACATAGTAGTTTGCTCTTCATGTGTTTCTGAGAAATATCTATGTATTATGTCTGTGTTCATGTGTGTACATATATAAGTATATCCTCACATGCAGAGGCACTGAATTTGTGCTAGATGCTACTCATTAATGGAACACCCACTGACTGGGGTGCTGTGAGTTTTGTAGCTCCACTGAGGGATGCTTGGGGATATTTTAATTTGTTTATAGAGCTGGCAAACTTCTGAAGTATGTGGAATAAATGTATTCATTTTTTTGCTTTGCAATCAGTGCTCCTTATGAAATAAAAGTCTGTCTCTATAATGAAAGAAAATTTTAGTACACCTATGAAAGCTTATAGATTTTAAGGGAACTAAGAATTTCCTATTTTAATCTGACAGCCTTGCTTACTGCATGCTTTTTAGTATTGTACACTGTATGTTTTTACTTCTTTTTTTTTTCTTTTTTCTTTTTCTTTATTTTTTCTTCTTATACTGTCTAATATAGATAACAGTTCTGGATGAGACATGGACAGTGTTCAGGCGATACAGCCGTTTTCGGGAAATGCATAAAACTTTAAAATTAAAGTACCCAGAGGTAAGTTTTGGTCAAACTCCTTTTTGAGGAAAGGCTGGAAATCTTGAAATAGTCTTGAAAATAGATTTTTTTTTTGAAAGAAGTGTACTCAAAAACGTTGTTTCTGTCTGCTCTATGCTCTTAGTTTGAGATTGTCAAGCCCTTCACTAGTCTGAAGCTCCAAGGCTGCTGGATTCAGGGTGGATTGTTGCACGTTATTGCTACATTGAGGCCGTGTCTAGCACTGCAGCCTCTAACCATTAATTCCCTTTACTAATGATTGGTGCTGTTTCCAGGAGGTTTCTGAGTTGTTCACTGCAAAATACTTGCAGTCATTGCCTGGCATCCTGACAACAACTCATTTAGAAGTGTGTTGTTCCACAGATAGTCTTTTATAATAGTGCTTTCCAGGTTGCTGCAAAATGGAAAACTGGTCTTTCTGACCACCCATGAGCCTGAACATTCAGGATATGAAGAGCTGTGCCTGACAGAGCCTTAGCTCACTGAAGTGAGCATTTCAGACTAATAGAATAGTTGGGGTTGGCAGACACCTCTGGAAAGGATCTGGTCCAACCCTCCTGTCTCACGCAAGGCACATTGCCCAGGATCATATCCAGTCAGTTTTTGACTCTTTCCAAGGATTGAGACTTGACATGTGCTCTGAGTGACCTGTTGCAGTGTTCAACCATCCTAATGGTAAAAATGTGTTTTCTTGTGTTCAAGTGAAGTTTTCTGTGTTTCAGTTTGTGCCCATAGCCTTTTGTTTTGTCATTGGCCACCACTATGAAGGCTACAGCCCCATCCTCTTTACACTCTATGTCAGGTATTTGTACACATTGATAAGCCCCCCACAATGCTTTTCCAGACTGAGCAGTCCTAGATCTCCTATCTTCCTCTCATATGGGGATCTTTGAGTCCCTTAATCATCTTCACTGGCCTTGCTCCACTTTACACTGTGGACCTAGCACTCCAGATGTGACCTCCCCAGTGCTGAATCAAGAGGAAGAACCCTTGACCTGCTGGCAATGCTCTTCCTAATGCAACCTAGGATAACACTGACCACAAAGGCTCAAGGTCACCCTGTCCCCGAGACCCTCTAAGGCCCTTCTCTGGGCTGCTCTGTGGTTGGTCAGCCCCCAGCCCTGCTGGTTCTCCCTCCCCAGGGCAGGACTTTGCTTTTCCCTTGGTTGAACTTGTTTCTCTAGACTATCAGGGTCATACCACCTGTTGGTATATCTCCCAGTTTGCCAGTTCTGTGTCATCAGCAAGTTTTTAAAATTATAGGTCTTGGTTTCCACAGCTGATTTTTAATTATTAATATTTTGCTTCCTTCTCCTCACTCTCTTTGAAATAAAACAGTATTTGAAGTGATCCTGCTTTGAGAGTTATCACAAGAAACCTAGGGCATATGTTCATGGGCAATATATTAAAAATTATTATTGGGTTTGAGAGAAAGAAAATGAGTTAGTGTTCAAAGGCTTTCTTGGTCTTCACTGACATATTTTTAAGCTAAGAAAACAAATGAGCAAGGAAGGACTTTGAACAAGGAATTTTCTTTCTGCAAGAATTTTCTTTCTGTGTAATTTTCTTTCCTTTCTGTGAACTCATGGAGATTGACATACAGTGACATATAGATGGCATTAGTGGTTTAACTACATGGATAATGATTTCTAAATTTCTAATTTTCATATAGGAACCACATTGTATGCCTTAAGATGTTTTTTCTTTCCTTAACTACTTATATACATGCTGGGCCAAATACCAAGTTGTACAAGTATACTTGCCAGTATACTGTTTCCTGAACTATGATATTCATTAAAGTGCATTATTGATTTTGTCTTGAAAGAAACATTTAATCACTTTATTTACTGAAACAGTTAATACGTAGCTTTGTCATTTTCTTCTTTTAGGCATTATCTTGTCTCCCACTCTACAATAACCTTAGATAAACTCTGAAGCAGATTGAAATATACCTATCTTTGCTATATGCAAAGCACACTAAAGCTCAGAAGTGAGATAAGCAGTAGATCGTGGGATCATCTACTCTTTTTTTGGTAGTTTTCATCCTGTGACTCAGGTGCCCATTTTGGAATCTTTGGTGCTCTCAGCACCAATGTCAACTTCCATATTTTGTACAGCACAGGGTGCTGGGTCCACTCTTTTTCTGAGGCTTATGGCACGGCAGGTAAGGCTGAATTTGTGGCAGAGGAATCCTAGCTAATATGCACTTGGTTTCTGCTCATCAGCATTTCTACAAACAAGTGTGTCCTTGGTTAGCAGAAAGGAAGATCAATGAAGTACATAATTTGATGCACTGAAGTAAAGGTGTAGTATTTGTTTCCTTTGAAGGAAATTCATTATCTGTTACATATATGAATGATCTATGGCTTCCCATATTTTTACCTTCACATAAAATGCCCTTAATTAATGGTAATTTTTGGATTAGTTTTGCGAAATGGGAGGAGGTTTGGTTTGTTTGACAAATGGAAAATCATCTCTCTGCTTCTACTGATCTGTCACTGACCTAACTTGGGACACAGTATTACGCTAGAATACATATTAATACAAATTTGGCAAAGTTGCTCCCTTTGTTGCTATATATTATTCCAAAGAAATTTGTTCCTTAAAAGTAATGGTATCAAAATCCATCCAAGCTGATTTTTATTTTGCATTAGCTCACCTTCCAACTCTAAATTCATATTTATAATGAACAGAGAACATACTGTGTACTTGTTTAATGTATGAGTGTCCTGCTTTTAGAAGTGAACTTTACAGCTCATTAGTTGCTCAGTTCTGAGTTACAACATCAGTATTTTAATAATTTGCTGATCTTGCATTTTGTGTTGCTGCCACTGAATTCCCAATGGAATGTACTGGAAAACCGATTTTTAGGAAGGTTTCTTTAGGAAAAAAAAAAAAAAAGAGGGAGGGGGAGAAGAGAAATTTAAAAAGCAGCTTAGCAGAGGCAGAAACTCTTGGAATATGTCATATATTTTTATATAGCTGTACATTTCATTTTATATGAGTAAATAGATGTTGATAACTGGGTATCTAGTTGAAGTGTATCACATGCAATTTCGAAAGACTGAAACTGCAGCAGAATGCCAGAAGCAGTTAAGTACTTGCATTTTAACAGCGCGTTTTTTATAGGGTCTCCATGATTGTCACTTGCACAGCTTCAGCTTTCTTACACTGCTGGTTTGTTAATGACTCTCATTATTTGGGGAATTTTAATTGAGACTGTACTTGATTCTTAGCTACAGTAGACTCTCTGATGAATATCCTTTTTGTTGTTTTTCAGTAGTCAGAAATAGAAACAAATAAGCTCTCTAACTGAGAAGTGAGAGCTTTCAGTGCAAGGTATTCTTTTGAGCCTTATTCATCTTTTCTTGTCATATACTACTTCAAAACCACGATCTATTTCTGCACAAACCTTTCCTTTTGGAAACTTTCCTTTTGGTTCTTGTCTTGCTCTAAAGGCAAACTTTCTCTCCCGTTTCCGTTAGTTCAGCAAGTCGAGCAATGTAGTGTCATTATGGCCGGTGCACTCCTCTTATGAAAACCTTCTATCTACTCCCCACTTTAAAAGGGCAGCAGAGGAAGAGTTTTCTGTTTATTTTTCCATACTGGAATCCAAGGTCTATGAAGTCTGTCATGTGTATGGGAGTCCTTAGTTCCCACTTGTGCTCAGGCTTATGGGCATGATCTGGCCTGGTTTTGAGGGCGCTCACTGCTTGGCTTATGGAGCTCCTTGTAAGTCTTCCTAAGACCTTTCCCCCAAGCATAACAGCCTCTAAATGATATTGAAGGAAACACTGTCAGATAGTCTTGAGGCAATTTTATTCCTAATAGCAGTTTAAATCTTAAAATATCATTAGATCCTTGCTAAGCTCACCAAAGAGAAGTTATTGTATGTGTATTGCATTGAAAGATTCATTTGTAAATATAATGACATATGAAGATAATATGGAGGCAGGATTTCTCTAGGAGTGCTCAAGCTATGAACTTTTCGCTCATTCAGTAGAATGTAATCATTTATGTAGTTGTGTATGATGTATGTAGATATGTATATCAATATAAATTTGTATCTTTCTCCACTACCTAAATCACAAAAAAGGGTTGTTTATAATTTCCTCTCATTTGCTTTACAGCAAATACTATAAAGCAAATGCTTATACCTTCCTCTCTTTTTTTTTTTTTTTTTGTACTACTGGTATATAATATCATGATGTATAATATCCATATCTGAAGCAGCAGGAAGGTCTATGTAAACTTAAACTTTCAAGTCTAAGTTATCATGTGATCTGCCTCTATTCCTATGTGCTATTCCCATATTCCTGCCAGGAATAGGGGAACAATTTAAAATAAAGGATTACATGTATTAGAGTAGTATGTGGTATGTAATAATGAAGACAATGTTTCTGTTACAAACCTGTTACAAATGTTACAAACCTTACTACAGATGTTATCTGATTATTTTAGAAAGTCTAGATGTATCTCTAAATGGATTCTTAATTCAGGTTCTTTCTGAGTTCTCTGCCAACTCAGTGCCACTTAGTGAGTCTAATATATAACAGTATTTTAAACTTTGTTTCTGTTTTTGAGTATTTGACCTAGTGCAGAAACAAACCTATTAACATAATTAGACTGGAAGGATGTTTCTTGATATTAATTAGCAAACTTTTTTTAAAAAATAATGTATACTAAAAGCTTAACAGTTTTAACATGTTAGCCTTTGAGCAAACACCAATGACTATAAACAGTCTAAAGGCTGTTTTTTACTAATAGCAAAGTGCATATTCAAGCACAGATTAGAATGGCAGTTGTTTACAACATTACCTATTGTGCTCGTAAATAGCAAATGCATATTATTTTAATATCCCTGGCATAGTTAGAAAAGTATAGAAAAGCATGCAGAAAACAGTTTTTGACATACAGATCAAAAATAATGCAGTTGCTAGGTTTTTTCTACTTTCTAGTTGGAAACTTTGTTAGCCTTACTAATATGCCTTTCCATAAATTTTGAACAAAAAATAAACCAATAATTTTTAGGATCTGTATCTGTCTGTAAACCTTATAATGTTCCTATAAAAGCATATGATTATAGGCGTCACCTTTATTCAGTGCAAATTGCAAGAGTTATGGTTTAGATTATTTTACATTTTTACGTTTATAGTCTTGTCACCTGTAACAACCAGGAAGCACAGAATTATGTTATTATTTTGTCACATACTCTTTTCCAACTCACATTCCTAATTGTGTTCTGTTCAAAGAAATCTAAAAGGCTGTATTTTTATACACAAATTACTTCCACATCATATTTTGTTTGCCATTAGCTACAGAAGTAATTTAATAGGTATATCACCAAATGCTCCATTTGGTCTTTTTCTGCAGCATGAGATTTCCTGTTGGTGATGTCTTTAAAAGAACTTTTAGGGCTTTGCTTAGTACATTATCTAGGGATGTGTGTGAATTTGTGCCCATAAATAAAATGCAAAAATTACTACTGCTAACCGCTTTGTGCAGTTCAGTGCAAGTTTGTTGGTGGGGAAGTGTATTTATTATGTGTAGCCTCTCTGGATTTGTAGTCAGCAACCAGGATATGAGAAGATGAGATGTAGTGAAAGCGTTGGCATATTTTCTTCCAACGTAACATACAATTTCCAATCAATTTCTATTGGGAAAATGAATTGAGCATCTGAATTTATTGGCACAAAACTGAATCCGAGTATGGAAGAGTTCTGTGGAAGTCCTGTTTTGGCATTAAGCTGTGAATATTGCTGTTCTGTATCCTAGAGTTGTGCAGCAGTCTTTCTTGGATTGGTACAGGCAATTCTTCAGTAACATAGTTTCCTCTCCCCCTCCTCCTTCCCTTCTTCCACCCACTTCCCTCTTGTGTTGTGGTTGATGATAAGACCTATTTTTGTCTGCCCTAGGAGGGCTAATGTTACCTGTGAGCTTACAAATGGTTTTGTAGGAAAATACCATTAGCTTTATAGACCTTCTTCTGATAAATAAAGCAAGAGATAAGATTAACCGGCAGGCCAGGTTAATCTGGTCTAATGCCGGGTTTCACTGATTGTACTATGAAAAGTCTTTTATATATGTGTAAAGTAGAAATTGAAGAACAAAGCATTTTGGGAGGCTGAATCCTTCATCTCATAATTCATGAAGCATTTGACAGCCTAATTGCTTTGGTTATTTGATAATCTGGTTTTCAATGCTCTGCTAAAGTATCTAGTGATTTTTGCCTGATACCAAAATGTTCATATTTTTTATCAGTCCAGTAGTTTAATATGCATAATGTGAGGAAGGAATGACTCACAGAAGAAAAATTTTGCTAGAACTTGAGTTACTTGCTCATGTTCAGCCATTTCTGATTTGCTTCTGCCCATCTGTAGGCACTGAGAGTATTTTAGGCTACAGTCCTGTATCTATGTATCCTTCCCGCTTAGTGAAAGGCAGAGGAGAGGCCTGGACTAGTGTGGGGTTTGTTGTTGTTGTTATATATTGCCTTCCTTTTGAAGGTTTTAAGACTTCAGCTCAATTACCGTCTGTTGTTATTAACTGCCTTTCGACCAATCATGTAATGGTTTTGTAAAGAGCATATTCCTCAGGCTTCTGGATTAAGTAGGCTTTTCAAATTGAATCCTTTCAGATGATTAAGAATATTATGACCAAAACTGTAACTCTAGCTCTTGTGACAATATTCGGATAAATTATGAACCCAAAGTGTAGCTAGGAGTAAAAACTCTGGTTCCAGCTGTGCTCCCTGGAACATTTTCTCCTCTCGCATGACACAGATGTGACATCATCATGATAAATTTCATTTGCAGCCCAATCTGAGGGATTATCCCAAATTTTGACATGAGAGTGTGGAGCAGCATGTTATAGGATTGTACTTGCTTCATACATTTGGAGCTGTTTGGAGAATGAATAGGGAGATGCAGGTTGCAAATTCTGTAGCATAATAAGAGTATTTAGCTCTCTCTTTTGAACTTCGTCTACCAAGTAAATGAATGATTTACAATCTAAATGAGATTGAGATATAGATGGCAGTAAACCATTGGAGGCTCCATTCAGGTAAGTCTGAAGGAATATCACTACAAGAGAGAAAAGTTCTTGAAGTGCAGTTTTCTGCTCCTATCTTTTATAGCAGATGTTGTACAGTTGAATGTAAATTTTTTGGCTTACAGTTTATTTGGCTGCTCTTGCAGACTCAATAGTCAATAGGATATATAATGTTGTTCGTGTCATTCTTGGTTGTAAGACTGAAAGGTTGAATTTAAGCATAGTTCTTCATCTCCCTAGGTATTCATTATGGAAAGATCAGTATCTGCACAGGTCATTTCAAACTCAATCTCCCACCCTGAACTTCCCACTGGAGGATCCGGCACATCTTTCAGGGAACAAGAGTAGGGCTACTCCACTATGAGACAAGCCAGGGACTATAGCATGGGCAACAGCAGTGACCTCACTTACCCGGGTGCAGTCCAACAGTATCTGAGCAGGGTTTAGTTGGTGATAGTAACAGATTCTGTTACCAGTCAATGATAATCTGGCAAATGAGTTAACAAGTCTGGACTAGGATGCATCCAGGAATTCTGCAAATCAGGACAGAAAGAGGTCAGGAGACAGGTCTGCCTACGGCAGAGGTCTGAGGTCCATCAAGGAAACTGAAATGGAGACAAGGTAACCAACAACAAAGATTGGGAATCTGTCCAGGGACGTCCAGTCAAAAAGCTGGAAACCCCCAGACTCCTGTTCATGAAATAGTAAAACACATAGAATCATAGAATCGTTATGGTTGGAAAAGATCTTCAAGGTCGTCAAGCACAACCATAAGCCCCTCAACATCACGGCTGCTAAACTATGTTCCTAAGCACCCCGTCTACACATTTCTTGAACTCTGCCAGGAACAGTGACTCCACCACGTCCCTGGGCAGCCTGTTCCAATGTTTGACTACTCTTTCCATGTAGAAATTTTTCCTAATACCCAACCTGAGCCTCCCCTGCTGTAACTTAAGGCCATTTCCTCTTGTTCTATCTGTAGTTATTCTGGATAAGAGATTGACCCCTGCCTCACTACAACCTCCTTCAGGTAGTTGTACAGAGTGATAAGGCCTCCCCTGAGCCTCCTCTTCTCCACACTAAATAACCCCAGCTCCCTCAACTGCTTCTCATAAGGTCTATGCTCCAGCCCCCTCACCAGCTTCGTTGCCCTTTGGACATGCCCCGGCACCTCAATCTTTTTCCTGTAGTAGGGAGCCAAACTGAACGCAGTATTCGAGGTGCAGCCTCACAAGCGATGAGTACAGGGGGACACCTCCCCTCTAGTCACTTCTGCTTCATGCCCCACCCTGTTTCTTTTCGCCTAGATTGTGACCTTAGCTTCAAAATCATGACATCTTACCCAGGTGTGATTTGAGGTTTCTGTATCTAAGGAATGTGCACAGGTCTTGCTTTCTAGCCATTTCTCACAAGTGTTTCATCAAAACTTTATACAACTATATACTCTCACATATTATAGAACAAGTATCCCTTCTCACATACCTGCTTGTCTTGGGATTCTCAAGGGTACAACTAAATGGGGTAATGCACATGAAAGCCATGGTAACACTGGTCTTTATGCTTCCTAAATGGAGCTAAAATAATGCAATAACCAGTGGCCCTCACATCTCACCGTGCTTCCAGAAAAGCCCATTGAATCTAAGTCAACCTGCATGTTTAAAGCAGAAACTTGGATGTGAGAGTTCTTGGACATTTTTTCTAATTCCAGATCATCATTCGATAGATGAGCATGATGACAGTGAGTTATAGTTAGCAAGACTTGAAAGAGCAGCTTCTGATGCCAATCCCACTTGGCAGTTTTGCATATGATGGAAGGAAAGTTTTGAGGAGGTTGACAGGAAGGAGGGAGAGATTTTTCAGAGTTTGAAGTTCTTATCTCTGGCAGTAGAAGTTGACATGTTCTTTGGGGAAAGAGTTTTGCCCATCTTGGAGGAAGGAAACTGTGTTAGGAAGATATTAAATGCTTAGAGAGAGAGGAAATTGTTGAGAAAGGTTCCCAAAATTAGAGACACCAGAGCTGCGGGGTCTTGTGCATCTGGAGAAAATGTTCATGTACTGGTGCACCCAGAGAAAACTGAGAATACAACTGCTTATGCTTATTTGAAATGATACTTATACTTGAGGGAATATAAGCAAAGTATGCTTCAAAGTATGGCCCACTGGAGGCTGGGCAAAAAGGAACTGATGGAAGTGATATGCCAACCATAGATTGATCTGTCCTGCTGGTGGGACCAATCTCTGGTAGAGAGCAAAAAAGATAGAAAACAGAAAGAAGAGAGTATCCAATATGCACATAAGGTAGAACAGCTTCCACTTTGAGAGGAAGCTAGGCTGTAAAAGCTCAGGAGAGCATAATTTGGCATAAACCTTACTTAGGAAAAAAAAAAAAAAAACTCAAAACCTTCTGCAGGGACTTGCCTGTAGGGGCCGTCGCTGTGGGTAAGAATGTTGCATGCATCTGTTCCCTGGTCAATCAGTTATCTTTGCTTTATAATCTTTATTGTATATTTGTCCTAAAAATTCAGGTCTCTATTTACATTTAATGCGGTCCAGACTCCTGTGAGGAGCTCATTACATCAGAAGGTCTTATAGATCCATCTTAGAGCTTTCACTGATCCACAGTTCCACAGATATCCTGCCCATGAGAATATCTGTCAGATAGTGAAGGGTTCTTGTGTAAACAAGAACTGTAATATGATAAAGAGACAGTAGAGTAATGAAAAAGAATTAGATAAATCGTAAGGGATTAAACCATAGCAACAAAATAGGGTGAAGCTGAGAAGCTGCAATGTGGTGGAGAACATGTTGGAAGAGATGGAAGAAAGAAGTTAAGAGAATATTAGAAAAACAGAGCAGGGACAAACTGAATATCCAATGTATATTCCCTGGATGTTGCCTTTCCTCAGTTAGTTGACACTGGAAAATCTTTTTTAATTTTTCAATCCTCTGAGGGTGTTACATACCTACAGCACATGTGAATCTCTATAGAGAGTCCAGTATAGAGATGTTAGGAGTACTTTATTTCTTTATTTTTAAGGAAAATAAATTTAGAGTTTTGTTTGCTGTTATTTAGGAAATCATTATTTGAATTTGTTTTGCCTGAAAATATGACTTAAGTGTTTTTTAGTATTTTTGTTTGCTTGGTTTTGGTGGTCTTTAAGTGGATAGTAAATTCTCAAGTGGTTTATCTTGGGCTGATTTGGTTTCCCCCCTCCCCTCCCAAATGTATGAAGTTTACTTTCATCTGTTCATTAAATGTTAGCCTTGTCCCTTTGCCTAGGTCTCTCTTATGAAACTGTAGAGAATAGAGAATAGCTTGTTCATTTTCAGAAAAAATATGAATAAAAATACTAGATTAAAAAAAAGCTTATTTAATCGTTAAATATTTAGTACAATTTCCTAATTTAAAAATACATAACACAGTTGTCTTTTTTTTCTTAGAGTCTGGAGGTCTTAAGCCTCAGTTTCTCAAGATTCATTGTGTTACTTTGCTTAAACTTAAAAAAAATCCTAAAAGTAAGACAGTTTTCTTCTTCTCACTGCAAAATCAAGTCAGGTACAACCACACTGGCAGCAAAAACCATGCCACAATCTTCTCTCTGATTTTTCTCTGGAATCTGGTACAAAGGATCAGAAGTCAGGCCATGCCCTTTGAAAAATGAGAAAATTCTGAGTTGTGAAACAACCATTGTAGTTAAAGACAACTGGCTTCTTAATAGTTAGTAATTTCCTAATTTTCTTTTCCCCCCTTTTCCTCCCATTTAAATACATCAAAACATTTAAGTACAAAGAGAATCAGAATAAAATATTAAAGAAGTCTTAGCTTTCATCAAAGTCTGACCTCTTTTTATTTTTGATAAAATTTTTACCTTATTGTAGGCACTAAAACCTAGTGGGATTTTAGCTACTGGAAATAATGAGAAGTTTCAAATCCTGTAGATTTTTGCTTGATATAGGAAAATAGCACTTTTTTGTGTGTTTAGGCAGTATAACACTCTGAACTATTTTAAATTTAGAAGCAATGAGCCTACATGACTCTATTATGTGGTATAGCACCATTTATGTGTTTTTGTGTGTATGTATGTACATATGTATATATGTATCAGCATTAAATACCTTTTGATATCTTACTTAAAGCGAGAATCTGCAATGAAATGTGGAAAAAGTGTAGGAATCCTATAAGCTGTTTGCAGCTTACTAGGATAATACTTGCTAGGTATGAAGCACCTTCCCTATAAGGACCTTTTACTGCCTAAGCATGACCATATTATTATCTCAAATATTATGTTACCTGGTGGCTAAGTATCACAAATTGCAGATAAGATTGCTGAGACACAGGCAAATACATGCCTGCAAACTATACAAGACCAGAAATAAAAATGTATCTTTCATTTGTAAAAGATGTTATAAATAAATTGCAAATGCCTTTGCCTTTCACTAAGACTACTACCACCTCACAACAAGTGCTAGGTAGGATAAAGGTCATTAACAGTTAAAAAGTTTAATATCTAAAAGTCATCAGGAGTGTTGCCTTGAGGTGTCTCATTATGCTATTTTAAAATTATCTTCTGTGAACTTCGGGGCTAAGAGTAGTCCCAGTTTTGCCCATGCCGTGTGTGTGGATGCGTGTGCACACTGGCATGTAAATAATGCAATTTTCGTTGGAGGGAATATATAATTAAGCATAGTAGCAGTCAAAATGAAAATTAGAGGTCTTGCACGGCATATGCAGAAGCTTCTCGGGAAAGCATTGTAACTCACTGTTCCTGTCAAGCAAGGGAACGTGCCTCTTAATTTCTCCTGACAGAAAACTCTTCTCCATCAGCAGCCCCAGAAAATGACAAAACAGCCAAACCAAGAAGGAATGACTACCAGAAACCTGCATTGCCACTGCAGTACGGGAGACTGGGAGAGGAGGGATATGCTGGAGGAATTTCAGAAAAGGAGAAAACTTATCCTGCTATCTGTTTCATCCCACCAGTAACCTTGATGTTCCTGCAAACCCCTGACTGATGGAGGAGCAGTCAAGGCATGACCCTTTAAGAATTCATTTGGGCCAGAGTGTACCTGATCACTGAATTCTAAAAGAATAATTTATTTTCTTGAATCTGGATAGTGTGCAGTTCTTTCACAGAGTTGAAGCTGAGACAGACATCTTTGTAAAATCTACATGTTTTAAGAGATAGAAGCAGTTCAGTCAGGTCCTGTGCTACATGTTTGAACCTGGAGAAATGGTGATCACATGTGAAGCTTCTGTCTGTGCAGTTTCTTAAAAGCATTGCCCTTTCTGCAAAAAAAAAAAAAAAAAAAAAAAAAAAAAAAAAAAGATTGTTGATTTTTTTGCTGCTTGTTATGGTATTAATGCTAAAACTTAACAACAAGAAGTTGTGGTAAATTGTCAGGTTTCTGAACTGATCACCATTTTCTTCACATTCAGAGCACTGTATGTCAAATGACCCATCAGGTAGACATTTATGGCAACATTTATCATTAGATTAATAAGTACATATTACTGGGCTGCTTTTTTTTCTTTTATTTTTTTTCCGTTTATAAACCAAAATTACCACAAGATGGAGATTTTAATACTTTGTTATGGTCACTGCTTATTTGTGGAACCCTTGCACCAAGTAATTTTCCCAGAATAAAAGTAAAGAATTATTTTCCAAGTCAGAGAGGCAGAGATTGATAGCATATATTTAAGTAGACTACCTCTGGTAAATATGTTAGTATTGTAACTTTTTATATAAATATATTACAATGGAACAGATTCATATTACACTGAAATTACAGTCATATAGAGGACTGCATAATTCATTCTTCTGTATAAATGGTTCTAGTTCTCATGCTGCAAAGATAATTTTCAGACTGCGAGCTGGGTGCCAACTGATGCTGTGATGTCTGCTTAAGCAGTCAGGCAGCCTGGAACTGGAGCCTGCGGAGTTTTGAATGTCTCCATTTTGGTGGGGATTAGACTCTGCAGTATGAGTGTGTCTGCTCTAATGACATACAAGGAAAATGAAGATTTCCTGACGGTATGTTTGCTTTTGTGTCTTGTTGAATGTTTTGACATATAGGGAAGTAGTCCATACTGGAATAACCCAGGGCTTCCGAGAGTTGCTGAAGTGATGCTGGTGGTGAAATCTGTTTCTTGAACTTAGGTAATTTAGGTATGTGATGCAACTTCAGTTGTTTTGGAGCCAAGCTACTGGCTGAGAGCTCTCTCATAGGCATTAAATTCCTGCCTAGTATAATAGATTTTCCTCACTTGACTTCAGAGATGTCAGTGATTTGAAGAGTTAAGGAATGATAAAACTCGGTGTCTAGCTCTTTCAGGTAGAATGAATTTAGCAAGACTTAACTGGCTCTAGGGAAGAAGGAGCCAAAAAAAAAAAAACTCACCTTCCTCTTCAGACATATTCAGGAAGGTAACACATTTAGAAAGCAACCTAAACGCTGTTGTACTATCCCAAATTTTAGAATCCATCCCAATAATCCTGTAAAAAAAACCCTGAATTTAGATAAGAAATCATACTAGGTTTTAGCCGTTATACTGTGATTTGACTGTACAGTGTAATCCGTAGGTTTTTTTACTTGTGCAATCTGGCTTTTAAAAATCTGTAATAAAACTATTTACTAGTAAATAAATACGAAAATAATTTCCCTACAGCTGGGAGGTTATTGTGGTCATAGTTGTTTTACCTTTTTTATAGCAGCTATATGATTCAGTGCTATTTAATAATGTACAATTTCTGCAGGGGTGGGATTTTGAAGTCCTTAAAAATATTAGCACCTATATTGCTGAATCGGTTAAGAAGGAAGGAGCAAGTAATGCAGTGAAAATAGGTGTGAAGGACCTAATAATAGGCTCCTGTTTTGCTGTATCCTCTTTGTCCTGTGAACAGAAGAAGCAAGCAGAGAAGAATATGGTTGGAGAAATTTGTGGAATATAATTGGCACGTACTAGTAAGACTGAAGCAGAACAGGGATATCTTCTACCTCCTCTGATATTCCACATCATTTTATATCACTCCTTTGAAGAAGTCTAGACATATCTTTAATATTATTCAAATCAGAGATAAACCAAAGAATAAGGATAAAGTACTTTTACTCCAGAATTTCTCTGTTCTTTAAGCATGCCTACGTTCAGTGTTAATAATTAAGCTCCTCATTTAACTCAGTTTACTTCCATTTATTGTAACCAGTCATAAATTCTCTCCGAATCTGTGAATGCTGGTATGCTAGAAGAATGATACCGATTGTTTATGATCTTAGTAGCTTCGATAGCCCAAGCAGTACATGCAAAAAACATTTTTACACGGAGGTTCTGCCTGCAAAATAGCTCCAGGAATACAGATAGGAGGTTACATATTTGTGTCTCATACAATGTGAGAGCTAGAATGCAATGATTTTTTGAGCTGTCTTTAAGTGAAAACATAAGCTACGTGAAGAGGACTTGCCTTCTTGTGCATCATTCCCAACAGCAATGGTTTAGCAGGACAGGTTGTCCCACCATTGGTGCTTGTTACTGACCCTTGAGTCTTTGGTGTGTTTTCCCAGATAGAACTGGCTGGAATTTGTTCAAACATTTTGTTTCCTGCTGCTCAAGGAAGAAATAGAATTCCCTCACTTTGTCTCTTACTATTGTTACCTAATGCCATTTCAACAGGATGAAAAAGAAACAAGAGGACAATTCTGAGCAACTCTGTAGATGAGCTCCAAAAAAGGCAGGTCTAAATAGTCATTTTTAGGAATTCTGCTTGTGCTGTTTTTTCAATCTCAATGTGATGAACAGAATTTACCAGCTCACGTGAATTCTTTTTAGAAATCAGAGATATCAACTTCCATTAGGTGTGCAAATGTAAATGTTATCGAGTTGCAGTTGCTTTACAACTCACATAAATCTTTTGATCTTAGCTGCCATTAACACTGCACATGCCTACTTCTAGTCTTTGCATATTGTGCAGAAGGGTAGGTTAGTCTAAGGGACCAGTCTAAAGGTGAAAACCCCTCAAGTTCTGTGAAGGTGTCGCCTGGAGTCCAGCATCATTATCTTGCAGAGCGTGATTTCAGTGACAGTTCTTGGATCCAGTGGTGTGATATTTATGAGACAGTGTAGGAAAAGAACAAGCAAGTTAAGTGATGGAATAGTTGGAGGCCAAAGTTTTTTAAGAGGCCGAGTGTGATCTGTTAAAATATTCAGAATTCTTGGAGAGATCCTTTCCTACTTCTTAGCAGGTGTTATAACATTAAGTTCAGTTTGTAACTTTGTGATTTTTATGTGGGTAAATGGCAACAATCTAATTCCTAAATATGTTTTCTGCTGCTCGTTTATGACAAAATGTGTTGTTATTCTAGCAGTACTACAGACCAGATTGTAATAATGTCAGCAGAAATGTATAATGTAATCTTTGCTAATAGCATGTACTGTAGCTCGTGAATATTTGGCATTTTCTTCTCAGTCACTTCATAGCTGAAAGAGAATTTTCTCATTTGAGCTTGTCATTTATGGTGCTGATTCACTCTTTTATGCTTTTTAGCTTGCTACTTTAGAATTTCCTCCAAAGAAGCTCTTTGGAAACAAGGATGAACGAGTGATTGCGGAACGACGGAGTCACTTGGAGGTAATGGTAACTTAAAAAAAAAAAAAATGAAGTTTGTTTAGATAGAATTGTCTGCGCTTGACCAAGAGAAACCATTCCCATATGTTCAAAGTTAAATAGCCTGCTTTAAGTATGGAGTTAGTTGCTGCTTCATTTAACACAGGAGATGGCAGCAGTAGATTGAAAAGTAATGAAACATGACTTGGAATAAAAACCCTGGTCTGGAAGAAAAGCGTCTCTTTAGAGATGTTCATAGGTGGTACATAGGAAAGGTAATGGCACCTGCTGTGGAGTTCCTTGTGACAGTGGTTTTGGTCTAGTCCTAGACTGGTTAAAGAGAAGCTCTGGAGCCATGCACAGCTCTCTGTGTAGCATTACAGTGGTGTCTGCAGAACAGGACTCTCCTGGTGCTGGTTTAATTTCTCCTGGCCTTCAGAAAAAATGATGGTATCTGCTGATGATATGGCATCCTGACGGTTCTCCTTTTTTTTTTTTTTTGTTTATTTGTTTGTTTGTTTTGCCTTTTTTTGTTCTTGTTGTTCCTTTGGCTGTTTTTGTAACATAGGATGGGAGAGTGTCATAAAAGGCTCAGGCAGAATGCAAAACAAAATCTGGGTGTTTGCCTCTGTCAGTTGTTCAGATATACCAGCTGGCACCCTGAGTAAGCCCTCCTAGCCAGGAAGGCCAATAGGATCTATTGGGGTGCATTAAGAAGAGCGTCTCCAGCAGGTCGAGGGAGGTGATCCTGCCCCTCTACTCAGCCCTAGTGAGGCCGCATCTGGAGTATTGTGTCCAGTTCTGGGCTCCACAGTACAAGAGGGATGTGGAGCTGCTGGAGAGAGTCCAGCGCAGGGCCACAAGGATGATCAGGGGCCTGGAACATCTGCCCTATGAGGAGAGGCTGAGGGAGCTGGGCCTGTTCAGCCTGGAGAAGAGAAGGCTGAGAGGGGATCTAATCAGTGTCTATAAGTACCTCAAGGGAGGGAGTGCAGAGGATGGTGCTGGTCTCTTTTCAGTGGTGGCCACTGACAGAACTAGAGGTAATGGCCACAAACTGAAGCACCAAAAGTTCCACAGGAACTTAAGGAAAAATTTCTTGACAGTGAGGGTGACAGAGCACTGGAACAGGCTGCCCAGAGAGGTTGTGGAGTCTCCTTCTCTGGAGATATTCAAAACCCGCTTGGACGCAGTCCTGTGCCACGTGCTCTAGGTGACCCTGCGCGTGCAGGGGGGTTGGACTAGATGATCTCTAGAGGTCCCTTCCAACCTTAAGCATTCTATGATTCTGTGATCCTATAATTTATTTAAGGCATAAAGGTTGTGAATGAGGTAAGTGTTCACTGTAGACAGATGGTCTCCATGCAAGACAAGGTTTAAAAAACTTGCTACTTTAAATGCAATGTCGTCTGAAGATTTACTATTTTATCATAGTTATTATATCCACATATCTCATGACAGAAGGAAAGTGATATGTAAGCATCTTTGAGCTTTATTTTTTTAACCTAGCTTTCTGAGTGTATTTTTTTCTTCTTAACATTAGATTTAGATATTTAGAAATACTGCGATTTTTCTTTTTTTTCTTTTTTTTCCTTTGTTTTGTAACACTATGTTGATGGTACAATCTTGGCTCCTATCATACTTTAGAACTCTATATTTTGATCTTAATGCATTTGGGAAAGAAGGAGAGGTGGGAGAGAGAGACTAACACATACACTGTGCAGCTGTATTGTAGCCGCATGAGGGTTGCCTGATTGTGCAAGCCATAAAGAATTTCAGTCTTTGTGTAGGGCTAGAGTAGCATTAAGTAGAGCTTCAAAGAAATAAATATAAACGTAGTTTGCTTACAACTGTAATCTTTTTCTGTTTGTTTTTGATTTTTTTCTGTGTACTTTACCTTTTCTGTGATCCACAAACAAAACATACCCTCCCACTGACTTTTGATGTGGAGCTGTCTTCCTTGTAGCACAGAATATCATCTGCTTTCTCTTTCATGTTCCTCATAAAGGGGAATTGAATATTTTCTCTTGGTGAAGGTATAATTGCATTGCATTTCAGTATTCAGTTTGCATGATTTTGTTCCAGTAAGGAATTAAGGAATTTAACCCCTTTATCTTCCTGACCCGTCATTGGTTTTATTAACAGATTCTATTGCAATGTTTATAAATGTTAGAATTGCTGTGTATAGTGATGCTTTAATTATGATTGTACATTATGATTGTATGATTGATGGCTTTTTTTTTGGTTTGGGTTTTTTTGCGTGTTTACATACCTGTATTTCAGGTAGTAAACTTGTCCATGACATTATAATATTGACTAAGTACTCAATGCTATGAAATTGCAGATCCCTCAAGGGTCAAGGGGAAGTCAGATGAGGAAGCCAAGCAAATGTTACTAACCTGTAACGATATAACAAACTTGTCATCAAAGAAAAACTTTAACCTGGACTGCTAATTACAGGTTTGCCTTCTCAGTGCGTGTTTTGCAGCTGTCTTTTCTGTATATGTACTGTAGGCCAACACAGCTTGAGGTCTTCAGCTAATAAAGCTACAGCCACCTTGGCAGAGGGAGAAACCACCTCAGCGGTGATGGTTTCCAAAGTCATACAATGTCATTTGAATCTTCAAAGCTCCTTGGCTTATACTGTGAGGCTATTTGGCAGACAGAGAATGTGGGAGAGTGGAACATGGTACCACTTCTGTTTAAAAGTCTGCCTACTGCATTCTCAAAGTTTTCAGCTTAGGGTGAGCCTTGAACATGTTAAATTAATAGAGGCCTCTATGAGGGAGGCAGTTTCTTGGCCTTTCGAATATAGCTTATTTCTCATGTGGGAATTGAATCATGTACAGGTTTAGGAAATTAGACCTTTGTAATTAGCAGAAACATACCTTGGATTGCTTCTAACAAACTCATGGTCTCTCTCTGTCTTTGTTCACTTGGCTTTAGTGTCTCATCCTGTACCTTCATTTGCTGAATCAAGAGACAAAGGGGAGGAAAAAATGTAAAATAAATGGCCATAAACATAAAAACTGGCAGTCTCTTTTAAGTTTCAGAGGCTATATGTTCTTACAGTAATGGTATAGTATGAAAGCTTATTTGGTCGTTCCACATGGTTAGTCAGGAGCTGATACAGTATTTTTTTAAAAAGCAAAGCTCACCTTCCAGCAATATGAAAATGTATATTCTTATCCAAAGTCTCAACTGACTTTAATGACTAAAAGTAGATGACAAACTAACAGATGTCAGTCTGATAAAAATGTTCTGGAGGAATATTACATATTGTGAAATCATTAGTAGAGCTACAATAAGTGTTTCCTTTTGGTGGATGACCAAGAAATTACTCTCCTTGTTACTTTTTTTTATTAGATACTTACATTAGATTATTTGCATTAGATCTTTATAAATCTTGACTTGAGCTCTTTTAATTGGAGTGGGATAGTAAAGCTTTGACTTCCACAGATCACCAGTGAACAGCAGTTCCTTTTAATTTATACTTCTCTTTTTGAAGTATGCATGCAAGACTAAATTAAAATTCACTTTCATTATCCACCTATAAGACAAGTTAAGCATTCCAGTCAAACAGCTTGACTAAAATATTTTCTGAAATTACCAGAGAACCCATGAGGCCATTTCAGTAACCAATTGCTAATTCCAGAAGGTACTTTAGTTGAACTGTTTGAATGAAAATCACCAAAACTAAATTGGAATGCTCAGTCTGCTCTGGAAAAAATAAATGAAGCATTTACACTGAAAGTTACTGTAGGAGCTATGCTTTCTACTTTTCAGCTTCAAAATTAGCTAAATTTAATAAGCAGAGAGTTGGTACTATTGCAGAAAAGTAAGCACTTATTTCAGTGGACTCACTTTGGGTTTAGTCAGGGAAATTTTTCTTGTGCCTGTTCTAAAAAGATCTGTCAAGTCATCCTTTGCAGGCACCAGGGCAGCCTAAAAAGAGTTTGAGATATATACATATACATAATATACATATATGTGTGTGTGTGTGTATGTAAAAATAATACCTCATCTCTTAAATTCCAGCCACAAGAGCAGAAGTACTGAACATAACATAAGGATTTTGTGGCACTGTTCAGTGCAACTGATTTAGGAGGTGGAGGAGGGGAGAGGTTGTTTGTTTTTAAAATCATCGTGTAAAACATCCTCCTTTCAGGTTGAGTTAAGATGTGGAAATATTGTTTGAACATAGTGGGGATAGTTGAACATATATAGTGGGGAAACTACTTTGAGTAAAAGACTACAGCAAGCCCCAAATTCTGATTTTAAAATCAAAGTAAGTGTGAAGTTCATGTAAAATATTAAGCTCCATCCCTCTCTCCTTCCCAGGACAAATACTGAACAACCAAAAGCTTTGAAGGCTTCATCGTTGGTAGGAAAACACTGTTTGCACTTTTCTCTCTACGTGTGAGATTAATCTGAAGAGAAGTCTTCTGATTTCTGGCATGAAATGTGTTTGTAAATGGACTGCTTTTGCTTTGGGATTTGTTTGTGTACTACAAAGTGATTTGAGCAAGATCTTACATTTCCTTAGAGTTTTGAATCATAGCAGACACCTTTGCACAAAGGACTTGCCTATACATCTTAAGAGAAAGTCAAAATTACTTATTCTAAATGCCCTATTGCAGTCTGTTAACTCAGTATTTCATCAGGTACTCGTTGCAGCGCAAAACTCTAAATTAATTGTTCTGCAGTCTAACGCCTGTAATTTCACTTCAGAACCAATCTTGCTCGATTAAATGAAACAGCCAAGAATTCTTTTGATTTAAGTTAATGAATAGGTGTTAGTCTGTATATGTCCTTTCTTGCAGTTGGAAACCGGTAAATAAGGATATACAGCCCAGTTACCTGTTTTCCAGTCCTTGTTTCTAGGGCTCCATTTCCTCAGGTCTGTTAGTGGGGAGCAAAAGATAACAGTCAAAATAATAAATAAATAAAAAGTAAATAAAACAATATGAATAAAATGGAAAAAGACACCAACACCACCAACCACCAACAGACAGTGCTACGCTTGCTAGGAATCATGTGTGTTTCCTTTTGCAACTCTTTACAGAGCTAAGAGAATGAAAGAAGGCCAAAACTGTAATAGTATAATACATATACTCTGAACCTGCTTAAAAGATAGATATGCTCAATTCATTTAAAATGAATAATACAGTTGTGCTTAACCTTCTAGCTTCTTGGTGTCTGCTGATGAAATTTTCAATGACAGGTACTAATGTGAGAGGCAGAAATAAATCTTGTATGAACTGCATGATTAAATCATTCTGTCAGTTCTGCAGAATTATCTTGTGAAAGTGCTAGAAACCCTAAACTGACAGAATAGAAGTATTGCTGTTACCTATAACCAAACCAAGCTCCCAAAAATATGCCTCTAACACAGAAGCTAAGTCCTCTGGGTTATTATTTGTTTGTTTTCCTGTTTTTGTTTTTCTGATGCATTTGCCTTTGATGGTGATAATTTCTATTTTTACATATATATATATATGTATATATATATACACACATCTCTGAAGTTAACCCTTTTTTCTTTAAAAATGAGATTCTGCTATTTTCACGTGACTCCAAGAATTTGGTTCTAAATGACAAAATGAAATAATGCAACTAGTCCATTTCATTGAACTTGAAGTTGTTATTGGCATTAAGTGGTATTAATAGTTTTAGAAGTAACACCCCATTGGCAACTAGCAGATGAGGCATCTGAGAGACCATCTCAAAATATTTATCCACAAACATGGGCAAACTGAATGTTTTCACGTTAGATCAATTTCTTGAGGATTATTTTGAAGTCATGAGAGCAAAAATATTTTAATGAAATTTTAGATTGTTCTGCATGGACTTCTTAAGTTCATCCAGTTAGCCTTTTTTCACAGACCATCCCTTAATCCATTTAATTGAGTGGATCTGCTTCATTACAGGTAGATTGGTGCTTCTATTGCAAAAAAAGAAAAATTACAGTGGAAGAGTTACTGTTTGTGGCTATTTTTTTTTTCCTGTCACTGCAACCAGTCACAAAGACTTTTCAAAGCTACTGATTATGTATCAGTTCAAAGTGGTTATTAAAAAGAAATTATTAGACTCTAGTATCAGCTTACAATAACAATAACCTCCCTAATACCAAAGCTTTTTAAGAGCTTTAAAGCCAGCTGCTCACTAGGCTGATTCTTGTAGGTTGAGCATGTGCCTCTGACAGTGTGGTTGTGAATACTGTTCTCAGAAGCATCTCAAGAGATGGGCTTCAGAAGCCATTGAGAGTACATTTGATAATCTTTGAAAGATAAAAGGAAGCTCGTTCTTCTTTTACAGACATGAATGCGTATCAGAAATGACTGCTATTGCAAAAGCAAATGCTGCAAATTTCAGTGTCTGATAATCCTGGAAAGGATTGTTTCATACTCCTAGCCTGAGCTACAAGGTTTCAGCACCTTAGAGTGAGGATTTTCATTTCCCAGTTGAGGAATGGGGCTGTAATGGGATCACAGAACACAAACCGTTCTACAAACAGAAGAGAACCGTTGGGTGTGGGGGAGCTGGGAGTATCAAATATATGAAATCTGCGTCAAAGATAATTATCTGAATTAGCCATGATTGGTTTGCGCCAAGTGCCTTTCACAACCTCTAGTTACTGTTTAAAAGAATTTTAAACAAAAATAACAGCTACTTAGTAACAACACTGAAATCTTGACTTGTGTAGAGACAGTAAAACCTTAGGAGTTAAAAACAATAAAACCAAATAGCAGTTAGCTATTTGAGAGCGATTTCACGTGCCATGTCCATGGCCTTCAGTGCATCCTAGGGCTGCCCCAGTCACCTGGCCTTCCTTCTTGAAATGGAAGCCCTCCAAGAGCTGTAACAGCTCTCAGTGGTAAAGGATTTTATCTTTTTGTGTGCAAGGTCCTGTTGGCTTCGAAATATGAATATGTTACATTAGTTTTAATTATTGCTTATATTCACTGGTAGAAATAGAAATTGGGATTTTGCATACATCAGCAATTGATCCCATACCAATAAAATGTTACTTTGATCAAATACCATAGAGTCTCAGACAAGATGTGTTTGCTTGAGTGTCTTTCATGTAGCTCCTTTGCCATAATGTCATAGTTTATTTCTTTCAGTGCGTAATCTCAGATCCCTACCTCGAAAACTGGTTCTTCCATGATAATGATTTTTGTCTCCATTACAAATTAAGAATTACATAGGGTGTGCAGTTCAGATGGTTTTTGTCTTGTCTTTCTAAAGATGTTAGGATATCAGAAAAATGGAAACATATGCTTATCCTGGTTTAATAAGTTTAGAATATGTGACAGCATATAGTTTGAACTCATGGTTCTGCTGCACATCATAATGTTTTGCTGTCAGTTCAAAATAAATTCTTCAACATCCCCCTGCAAATCGAGTCTTGATTTGTGCACCTTTATAGGTCTGCAGTAATGGCTCTTTACATTCAGATGTGAGTAGATGAGTGAACAGTATTCAGCCAAGGATGCTGGGTTCAGCTCAATGCTATCCCTTTTGAAAACAGGCCTATCAGTCATCCTCCAGCATTTGATTTCACCAAAGGAAATTGAGGGAGATGCATGTCAAGCACTTTGGTAGCTGTTTACCAGGGCAGCTGCAGCAGATGACACGCTGTCATTGCTGGCCTAGGAATGCACGGAAAATTCAATTCTTTTGTTGTTCTTTCTATATAGGTTTTCACAGGACTTGTTTTGATTTGTGTTCTGGAGAAAAGATTGATTTCCTTAACTAGTCAGGTCTGCTATGATCTCTTTTAATATGGCCATTTACTTCCAGAGGAAGACTCACACAGATAAAGCAACTGTAAATCATAGTTGTTGATGGCTTTTTTCTTTTCCCACGAGACTACAGTTCAGTTTTCATTGGAGCTACTTCAAGTCAATGAATATAAGCTTTTAACATGCAGACATTGTAAGAAATATTAAGTCCTGTGGATTTTAAATGAGTATCAGGCAGAATGAGGTTGTAATTTGGAATGTAGACTGACTTCAGAAGTTAATTCAATTGATGCAGCATAATAGTATTCAGCATAATGTGCTCATGCCAGTAAATTTGCTCTAAATAGCTATAATGAATAGTTTGGATTTTGAAAACCGAGGAGAGCAATTTCACCTTGAATCATAACTGGCATCTCTCAGAATGCTTGTATGTTAGAAAAATTCAGAGGTGTATGAATTCAAGTAAATTTCAATACCACCTTGGGTTAAATTAAATTTTAGTGGCACTTTTGAAGATGTAGTGGTAATGCTGTCACCTCTATAGCTATTGAGAAAACCATAAACCTGATTCAATGAATTTGCAATATAGCATGCATAAAAAGGTAGGGAGATTTTCCCAAAGGGCCTAAGAATGTACATTGTGTTTTTCTAATGGATTCCATTTCTTAAGGAGTTCAATCCTTACCAGCCTAGCTTCTAAGTCACATAGTCACTCTAAGCTTATCCAAAGGCGTGTGTCTGTGTGTATAGCATTCCTGCCTGTCTCTCAGCTTTGGATTAAGTCCACCAGTACAGTACAATACAGTACACAATACAAATTGCTGCAGCATTGGTGACACTGCAGTGACTTATAGCAGCCAGGAACACAGACTTCCATGCTTCAGTTTTGCCACTTCAACTGCAAAGACAAGTGAGGGCTCAATTCTTTGGTATAAAAGTAAAATCATATTTATGTGGATTCTGTACTTATATTCATGTTAACACTTGGGAGCAGTGCGGGTAAATCTCTTCAGTGAGAAAAGAGCTAAACTACATTTTTTTGGTGGGAGCTTTCAGTCTAATGCTTTTCTATCTAGTTCCTTAACAAACAGGTTGGCTTTAACAAATTAAGAGTTCACATTGGCAAGGTACTTGCTTTGCCATCCTCTTGCTATTTTTACTTAGTGAAACCCATAAATAGTGGTGTTTTAGGAAACTTTGCCAATCTACTGCACAGGCAGGTGAGCCCTGCTGCAAAGCCATCCTGCAGCAAATACTCTGTTCCCAGAAAGGTCTTATCTGCTCCTTTCCTAGCAGTTCTTGTTCCTACACTTGAGAGGTTTCTTTCCTTCATTAATAAGAGCACGTTCATGCCCTCAAAGTCTGACAGTGAGGAATTTGCGTCCTTTTGCACCTAAAAGTTTAGCTTATGTGTGATTTGGTTGTGTGTGGTTCTATATAGAATTTGTTCTGGAGAGGAATTGTTGACGTACATGCAATGGAGTTGTATGCATAGTTATAAGGCATGCAAATATAGGATAAGGTGATACTGTTTGTGAAGTTCTTGATTTTAGTGACAATTAGGAATTACCTGTAAATAGTCTTGCCTCTGATTAGGGCTAATCAAAGTGAGCATGAAGGGTTTGATTAAAAAGTCACATTCTTTTATTCTTTGCTTGTATAATGTGAAGCCAGTTAATCCAGTCCTGACGCTAGTTAATGTCTGACAATATGAAGCAGATGACCCTCCCTTTAATATTACGACTAGTACAGTTGTACCTTGCCATTTGCAATCATGTGTGGGTCTTCCCTTGTTCTCTTTAAAAAATCCTTGTGCCTCCACAGGTTGTGTGAGACCAGAGAGCAAGGTCTTTGTTAATTGGGATGAATACATTTCTGAGGCATATATTACCTCTGACTAAGGTGCGCAACTTTGACAGTACTTACCTAATACTGCTTATTTGGGGTTTTTTGGATTATTTGTTTTTTTGTAAGGTGAATACAGCCCTCTGGTCTTTGTGCAAAAGATACTGGCCCAGGTGATTGTATCATAACCTTAGAAACTTTCTCCTTGGGTATTTCACAGAAATAAGATCCTTTTGGCACTAGGTAGTCTCCCAGGCAAGTCTTTTTCTCATCCTTACGAAATCACAGCTGCATATAATGACTTAAGGCTATGTGCAGGAAGTAAATGTGTACAGATACAGGGGTGACATTAGCTACCTCCTGAGGGACCTGAAATATAACTCGACTCATCGAATATCACAATCTGTCATGCTCACATGTTTACTCAGAACTACTTTATGATATCTAGTCAAGGTGTTGGGAAAATAACTGAAACCTCATGCTTTCTTTAAAAGAGAGAGAAAAAAAATGCAAGAGAAGATCAAAATATGCCTGAGCTAGCTCTACCTGATGAGTGGAGAGCGAATCTAATTCCTGAATGGGGGGAGGTGAGGACTTTAGCCATAGACCGTGTGTGGTCCCCCATTTTTTGAGGTTGCTCCTCACTCCTGACCCAGGTAATCCTTTTTTCTGTAGTGGTTAGCGACAGGGTCCATGTCCTGAAGGATGCTGAGCTAGCCGAGCTTGCAGTGCTTTGGTTTCGTGCTTCCATGGGATTACTTTGTTTCGCTTTCTTGGTATAGTACCACAGCAAATTTCCCTTTACAGAGGATTGGTTCCCATTGATTTTTGCCAGTATGAAAAACAATACAGCCATTGGAAGTGGTAGAATTGATGAGAAGTTTGCATCCTATTTTTGTTGGGAAGGCATGAGACCTTTTCTCCTCAGATGTGGTACATAGGAACACTCCAGACTGGGCTCTCGGCCAACCTGAACACGTGAAGTCTCTGTGCAACACCACGTCCTGTCAGAGGTTTAACTCGTGCTTTTTTTTTTTTTTTTTTTTTTTTTTTTGCCTCAGCAGAGGCTGTTGTTAGTGATGATAGTTGGCATTTATCCAGTGTTTCATATCTGCAAACCACCCTGGAAGTCATATTTTTGAAAACACTATGGAATTAACTAAAATAGAGAAAGTTGATTAATTTGGGAAGGAGTCTCCAGATACTAGTTTTCCTTTGCATATATCTAGCAATTTATTTTTAAGAGGCAGAAGCAGGAGATACCCTGTGATCTCTGGAGTTACAGTGGGCTCCCTTTGCATGTGTTGTCTTTTAAGTTCCTTATTTTTGTGATAACAAATTTCAAGCTAGAAGTATTCCTGCCTGTCTGCTTATCTGGGGTTAGATTCTTCCTCAGGAATATCCTACTTTGCAGATACTCCCTTTGAAATCAGGGGGACTAATTGCAGCTTAATGTCTTTTTTTTTTTTTTTTTTTTTGGAGCCAGTGAATATATTTCACTCTTATTTATTTATTTATTTTACAATCAAATTCCTATCCTATAGAAAACAGCTGTTGATACCTGCATGTGCTTTGCTCTATGAATAATTCAAATCAAGATTTGATTTAAAGCTTGCAGCATTTAGTGCCAGTCAACAGAATAATTATGTGATTGGTGCTGAGGGAAACCAGCATATATATTAAAGGAAGTGAGGAGCCAATGCTAAAAGTTAGATGAGCAAATGAATTATTCCTGCTTCTGCCACTGATGACATTCAGTGACCTTGTGGCAAGGTTTTTAACTGTCAAACTGATGTATGGGTGTTAAAAGACAGAAAGGGAGAAGAGGCTATTTTCAAAAATACCCAAAGCCTTGCAGGGTTGATCTCTGTAAAACTTTCAGCACTTTCAGCTCCTTCAAATATAAGTACACATCATTTATTATGCCAATTGTGAAGTGTTATGTTTAAAGAATTTTAAATACTGCCTTTTTAAACAAAGTTACTAGAAACAATGGAAGGGGAGAGAGTACTTAAAAAGTTTCTTCATTTTGTGGAAGTACCAGTATTGATGAGTTTTTAAGCAAACCAAAGTTTAATGAAAAAAACAATTCTTATCAAGCTGTGCTATTGTTCTCTGAGGCTATCACTGTTTGTAATAGATTATGGGAACAACATCTTTGAACTGGATTCTCCTTTAATATGTCACAATTGAAAGCATGGTAAGAAAAAAATCACATTCCAGAGAGCTTTTTTGATTGTAATAACTATAATAACTTTAAATTAAGTTATGGATTTATGTTAAAATGGCTGAAATTATGAGGTCCCTACATCACAAAGTACTGCAAAAATCATTAAAATGACTTTGCTGTGCTGATGGATTACGCATGAGATGAACACAGGCCTATTACTAAAAAAGTGAACCCCATTAATATGGTAACTTTAATAACATTTTAAATGGTTACCATTCTGCCAGTTAGATAATAAAAGAAAAAAAATAGGGAGGAAGTGAAGAAAATATTTTGAACCTTACCAAACTTTCTCTGGTCTTGTTTCATTTCCAAGTACTTAGAATGTAATGTTAAAACTTTCAGGTATAGCTGTCATAGATTTAAAGTTAAAGGCCATAAAGGTTATGATGAATGCCAGGAACTCAAAAACGTTGCCTTTTCTGATTTGGAGATAGTTTTAAGATATTTTAACCTGATTTCTGATTTCAAAAGCTTTCTATGGGCCAGGTCTATTCCATTCCATGAACTGGTCTTCCTGAATATACATTTATACTGAGTAATTAACTTTGTCAGTTTTATAGTTATCAGTTTTATATTCCTGTTACAATGTCAGGGTTATATGTCCTCATATTAAGACATCTACAAATTTATAATTAGGCTTTTTACAGCAAATCAGCAAATGTGATAATTTGAAAAAATAAAATGAAACTCACAAGGGAATTTTGAAGAACACTTACTATACTAAATACTCTGAAACAGATGAATACAGTTTTGAAAGGCTAACAAAGGAAAACAAGTAATAAAGGCATGTTTTTGAGGGTATTTGTGGCAGTCATCTACCTTTTTTTCTTTCAAAGTTCATTATTCAAGTCTAGCAAACATAGGTGTTACATACCTGAGACAAGAATTTAGATGCTGTTGGGAAAGTACAAGTAGGGAGTCCCAATGCTAATTGCATACAAAATGCTTTTTTTTTTAAAGCTAAAACCCCAGAAGATCCCATTGTGCTTCCAACATAGTTTTAATGAGCACAAATAATAATTAACAAATTGACAATTAACAATTAACAAATAACAAATTAACAAATAACAATTCGTATATATTTGTAAAAATGTATATATTTTTGTAAAAAATATTTGTATATTTTGTAAAAATGTATATATTATATATATATATATAAAATATTTGTAATTCTGCAAACACAGAAATATCGTGTCTGCTGCTTGAGACAAATGTAAAATAAAAGCTTTGAAACAACTCTCCCCTTCTTCCTCACTATGAGACTCACCTCCTGGCTGGCATATCTGGGCAGAGGAGCCTTAATTTTGTTGAAGCAGCAGCTTCTTTATGTGAAGGACATGTTGGCCCTTGTGCTATGCTGAAGCATCAGCATTGCAAGCAAGGGCAAATGCAGATATTTCATTTAAAGCAGGGCTAATTTACTCAGAGACGTTGATGAAGAGTGCATAGTGGCAAGCCATATGGCTAGAAGCCTTCATACAAAATGAATTTCATCAAAAAGTGGTAGGGTCTGATTGTTGCCATTTTCCAAAATATCTCTATCACGTTCAAGGAATCTCTAGTGTTTGCTGAGCAACTCCTGCTTGGTTCTGGGAAAATAATTATACCTGCTGTTCCTAGTGCTTCCATGTCAGATAAGTATATGCTTACAGAAGAGGGATATTTTGAGCTGCCATTAGGACTATCATGCCAAAGCAATGAATAATGCTTCTACAGGAAAGGCCTGACAGTCAATTATCTGGCTATACATACCAAGGTGAATGCAATTGGTCTTGTAATGTCTCCAGCGAGAAATTTTGGTGCCTTTGAACCTTCAGCTGCCATAAAATGAAATTACTGCAGTAACTTTTCAGTACACCTCTAACAGTATGCTATGTTTTGCATTTAATTTTCTACCGTATTCATCCTTCAGGCATTACTGGATTGGGACTTTTTTAAAGGACCCTGCTTTGTGAACTAATTATGACAAATGTTGACATGACAGCTGTTGCTTGCTTTAAATTACCTCTTAGTCGGTCGGAATTCATCTTGAAGGCATTTTTGTAATGATTTTTTTTTCATGAACATTAATAAAACCTGTGGGAGATCTGAATAAAAAAGAAAATCCACCAGTCCTGCCAAGAGAATGGCTTATGTGCCAGCTGCCTTTGTTGTTGTTGTTATCCTACTTTCAGTGATATTAATGCAGCTGGCTTCCAAGGCACTTAAATATATGTTGTTATATTATGGAGAATCTCTCCTTGAGAAGAGTCATTCACAGGACTTGCTTCCCCAAAAAAACACTTTCTTTCCAAAGAAGAAAAATCCAAAGATCCCAAAAGATACTGCATTCAGCTGAACCTCCTGTTCTTCATAGGATATTGCACTGTTTTATCTTGTAGATATATGTGCCCCTGAATCCAAGATAAGTGTGTAATTTCTGGACTTACCTTTCTTTTGTCTATTCTGTGACAGAACCGAGGACTTTATTCCTGTATTCTAGATGAGATTTCCCTTGCAGCTATTTGGGTGATATCTGGTAATCTTTTAGTACCTGCCTTATCAATGTTTTATCTACACTGTTTCATGTAAATGTTGTAAACATGATTAATTAAATCATGTGAAATGCTGGTAATAATTCAACCCATATGTGAAGGAAATCCTGTCAGTTTTTCCTAAGCTCACTCTGTGCTAATGTACGTCTGTCACGATTTCTCTAGGTACAAATGGATGCAAGGTGCACAGCAGCTGGTAAATGTTACCTTTTGGAAACTGGAATGCTTGTTTTGGGATGGACTTTTAAGAGTTTGGAGGGCAATCCAGTGAAAAGAGGGTCTTAAGTCCTGAGATAACAGTGAATTTGCTCAAAGTTTATGCAGATGGCCTTGATCAAAACAAATCCCTTACAGTGTAGTGGTTATTGAGCCTCGATGAGGAAAAGATTTCTATAGTCCTCCTCTTGCATCCAGAATTAGTGAAATTCCTGCAGAACAGACTGAGCTTTGCACCCAATACAGTATTTGGTAATGCTAAATTGTGGTATTGGTAGGACATGATTAGCAGAAAGCATCACATAAGTATAGAATAAACTAATTACTAAGCTTCGTAGGGGAGAAAAGTGGGAAGTATTTCCTCTCTGTTTTGCTAGGGGGAAGAAAATAAGAAGTGTTTCTTTTCTATTTTGATGTTCCTTTATGATGTTAATATAGGCATTTCAGGAGACATGTTTTACAGATAGGTGTAAGCGCTGTTGGTTATTTTAAGCACTTTTCATTCTCCGTGGAGAGTTTTATTTATTATGTTCATTTAATTCATCAAAGTGATCGTAACCAATGCAATCAAGAAAACCTGATGGCATTTTGCATTTATTTCCCCCAGAAATACCTCCGGAGTTTTTTCTCTGCAATGCTGAATTCTCCCTCCTCTCCACTGCACCTTGACAAGGTGGGGCTGACGCTATCGAAGCACACCATTTGTGAGTTCTCCTCCTTCTTCAGGAAAGGCGTTTTTGATTACAGCAGTCATGGAACCAGCTAACTTTTGTGCCAGGCCCCTTATGCGACAGAAGCCCAGTCAAAGTGGTGCCTTTCCTGTGGTGTGAGAGAAAAGGAGGGAGAGAAGAAAAGGTAACTTCATCCATGCCTGCAAACTTTCATTGGGACTTCTCCACTTGACGGCAGACTGTGCTCTCTACCAGTTCTCCTCTTAGTGCCTGCATTTTACTGGTATGGGATGTGCAAACTTTTTTTTTTTTGGATTTGTGCTGTTAATATTGTACAAAACTTCTGACTCTTAGGCTCATTAGTGAGAGCACTTCCTTTCCACTTGCTGAAACAATTGGCTATGATCATGCAAGAGCATCTCCTGTTTCCTGTGGCTATGTAGCGTAATGACCGAGGTTTGGAGCAGCCTAGTTTCCTTTCAGTTCCTCTCCACATTGTTCCTTGAAGAACAATGGCAGTTTTGTAACCTTATAACATAACTGTACATTTGAGGTCATGCTCGAACTCAGTGACTTGGTTGTTCACAAAATATGTACAACAGAAAGAATATAATTAAAATCCTACAAAAGTCTTCTGCACATAATTATTTTGAAGCAGAATGAAACAGTTCCCATTAATTAAAAAGTAAAGGAAGCAATAGTTACTGCAGAATGCAGTCAGCGTCTTTTCATATTTTCTAATTACTTAGAAAGTAATTGGATACTATGCACTGTACAGAGCTCAGAGCTATGCAATAGCGTAATGCAAAGTTATATATATATATATATAATATGTATTATTTGTTTGAAATACAGCTTCTTCACAGCAGCGTGACACTGTAATGCCTGAGTTTTACTTGAGGATTTTACTAACAGTATGTTAAAATCACTCAGGACTCATTCATAATTGCACATGTATATACAGATAGAACTCATTTTGTATCACTGTGGGTCCAAAAGAAATATACACTGTGACTGGAATTGGGTACATATACATGTTTGTGTATAATTGATTGTATAAAAATCAGAATCAAACAACTTTCAGGTATTAAAAAGCATAATGCAGAGTGGGTTTTATGCGCCATTTGTGTCATCTGTGAGTTGCCATCACTTGGCTCTGGTAGGTCTTAATAATCAAACTGTTTGATGTTATTGAAGATGATTATTAAAACCTAACCCGACAACAGTGGTAATAGTTTTGACATATACATGACAAATTATAGGGACAGTAATCATATTTCATATAATGTGATAGGTAAAGACATTTGGATTCAATTAACAAAGTAAACCTGATGGACTAAGAATTTCAATTCCAATTTAAAAAAAAAAGTAAAAAAGGGACAAAAAAGTTATTACAATGATTTTCTCTTATTTTGGGGAAGTATTTTGGTGATTTTTTAATGTGAGCAGATTACTGCAGAAGTCCATCCGTAAGGGCAGAAATTGGGCTGGTATGCATATCAGCATGGGAACTCTGACCTTAAATCTCACTTCAAAGCCAGAAGGTCTTCATTCTCTCTGCTCTGTTGGCCTGCTCCCCCTTCCATCCCATTGCAATACAATATGATGAAGAATTAACGTTAAAGAGTTCAAAAAAGAAGTTTTGCTTTACTGTCCTTATAGCATTATGTCTTTTGTGTCGCTTCTATGAAAGTGCCTGGCAGGCCAGGAACATGGCAGGCTCCTTTCTCTGTTATGCAAAACCAGTTTCTGCAAATTTCCTAGCTGAAAAAAAAAAACATAAGTGGTGACAAGCAGTTAGCTAAAAGCACTTCCCCATAGAAAGCAGTGTAGAACCTGTTAAGTGAAACTTGTGGTACCACTCGGAAAATGCGTGACTGCGAGGAGGGGTGAGCCTGCTGGACTCCTGCAGGAAAGCCATGCGCTTCATGGCACTGTGGATGTGGAGAACTTGTTTTAAAATAGCCCAGCTGGTCAGACGGTTAAACTCCAGTGAAAAATAGAATATCCATATTCGTCACATGAGTTCAAAACACGACTAGTACTGGGTTCTTGTCCACAGTATTAATTTCAGAGAGGACCAGATGCTCTGGTGATATAAATCTGGCAATAAGGTGGCTAATTTATGTTGGCTGGTTTATCTGGCCTGCAGCATTATTGCTAATAACAAAGTAAAGGCTGATTAATCACTCAATTTAAAATGTCATCAAGTTAAAAGCTACAGAAATGCAAGTGTAAGCAGGCAATTAGGACCACAACCCCAGCCTACCAGCTTTTCTCACCTTCCCATCAGGTATCCTTCAAAGAAATCCAGAAGGTGGATGATTATAAGTTAAGGCAAGACTACGAGGCATAATTTTAAACCCAGACTGTGTGTCTTATGAAGAGGCTATCAATAGAAATTGAGGTGCATATTGAAATTATTAGCTATCTGCCAGAAGTCCAAGCTACATTCCTGTAAAAAGTTCTATTGCCTCTGAAATTCTCCATGAATTTTATTTTCAAAGTGTTATCAGCTGCAAAAAATACTATGAAAGAATCAAGGGCTGGTACTGTTGTCAAGGGCTGGTACTGGTTTTCTTTTTCTTTTCTTTTTTTTTCTTTCCCAAAGTGGCTCTATAATTAAGCTTCTGGGCTTTACACCAGCAAAGTCCTTAAGTAAATGCTTAACTTCTGCATCAGAACTATGCATCTTCTAGGCTAAATGCATGCTTAATTGCTTTACTGAACTGGGGCCATATTTCTCTCTGTAGCTGAAGTTGTGCCTCCATTTGATGCATCAGTCCACTTGGTTTGTATCTTTGCTGACTCTATACCAATTTTTCACCAACAGGGATGTACAAAACAGCCCAAAAGACAAGAGATGGTGTTGGGCAGTTTTAATGCCGGACAAACACTGAGCAACAAACAAAAAACACAGGGCAAACAGCCCAGCGTAAAGCCCACGTGCAGAGGCCTTACTGCACGTGACCCCCACTGCTCTAACTGGAAGTGCCCTTCCTCTGTATGTGGCACCTTAGCTTTGTCAGCTCAGGCAGGGTTTGGAGGGACCTCTGCCCATCCTTGAGTAATGGGAATGTTGTGTGTGGACATCTGGTCAGCCAGTCTGGGGCATCTAAGTGGCAGTCTGCAAAGCTGGCCCAGCCTCCTAACCTTGTTCTGCTTACTTTGTCTTGGAGATGATGGGCGATAGCTGTTAGGTGAGTATGTGAAGTCCTGCGGCTGAGCACGCGTACGGAGTATGTAACACCTAAGGTGTTACTGCAGAAAGTCATACTTAATTTTTTCCAGTTTAATCAGGTAGCCTTCAAAAGCTATGTAGAATTTGCCATTTGCTGTCCATAGAAGTTTGGTCTTTGTCTCATATCTTTTATGATAAAGCTTGCAGTTTTGCCTTCTGTCAGCTTTCTTCTTTATCTTTTACTGAACCCCCAAATTGTAGGAAATAAATTATTTCAACTTCCCAAGATTCTTGTCTTTCAATTGGTCCAGCCCTGTGGTTGTTTTCTATCTGTTTTGTTGGACCTGAAAATATATATAATTTTTGATAAGCCAAAGAACAAAATTTGTTGGCTTCTATCATGGGAAATAGCTTTGGGTCCTTCACAGAAGACTCTTTCTGAGCGATTAAGACCTGTGGACTTGCAGTGGGCCCTAAGATCCTGTTGAAGGACTGAAGTCCTAGTGTATCCTCTTGACACAACAACAAGTTAATTTTTGATGTACCCCTTTTCACCACTCTTGTTTTTTATTGTTGGTTGTTAACTACAGAACAGAATGCTTTTGTACAGAATGCTATTGTAGATAGACTTTTTCATAAATGACATTTTCTTCTTAAAATAATGGCAATAAAGTCAATGAGAAAAAATAGAAAAAGCAGCTAGGAAAAGTGAGCTGCTTATTGTGTTTACATAAGCAATGGAACTTGTCCAGTTGGACAAAAACATCGGATTAGAGAAATTATATAGATTCTCTTGTCTTCTAGAGGTTGATTTTTTTCTAAGTTTTAAGGGGAAAAAATGTCTTCTAAAGGGATCTCGTTAGTGTTTAATAAAATGGAGGAAAGCTTTTTGGAACAGTGGATTTTGTCTCCAGTGCATAAAAAGTCTTAGCAGAAAAAAAAATGCTGTGGGCAGTAGAGGAAGTTCAATTCTTTATTTTCATTTTCTTCCTCGTATTTTTTCTTTTCTTAAATACCCTCATTTTTCTCCCCTGTCATGCTGACAGCTAAGGAAGTGTCAACTCCCTTTAGTATGGCTTGTTTGCTCTGGCAGAGTTTAAACAGTTTTTTTTTTTTTTTTTTTTTTTTAAGGAATTGATGTTTCTTGAGTTCTCAAAACTCTGCAGACTTTTTGAGGTCCTTTGCAGTTTCTCTTGACAGCTTCTTCTGTCTTTACATAACAGTTTTGCTTGAATAGTTTGTTCTCATGCTTTGTAATTTTAGAATATTTCCCTTCTGTTTTCTTGTTTTACAAGGCTTGGAAGAATCCGTTGGGAAGATTTGAAGATTAAAAAAAGAAAGCCATCAGTGAACAAAGGTAGTTTAATCATCTTCTGATGAGGAAACTGCTGATCTAGAAAAGTGGAACAGAAATTCTTTGATCTTTTTACATATTTTGAACTTCTGAGTGTGCAAAGGTCTCCAGTGCTACAGCTTTTAGGGGCACTGTTGTACTGTTTCTTGATCATTCCTATATTCTTTTCCACTGTAATTAACATTAGACATGAGACTTTCATCAAAAGATGTGTTTGAGAAAGGGAGCCTTCTACATACTCATGTTTCAGGAGATAGGCTGGGAGGAGTTTAGGTCAGGAGCTCTTTGTTGGGCTTTTGTCAACCTTGGGTATCACTGTGTTTTCTCCATGTTAACTTCTTTAATTTTGCTTTGAGTGTGTCTTCATATTTTTCTGTTTGGGGTTTTGTGGTTTTGATTGTTGTTGTTGTTGTTTTATTTCCTCTATTTCCATAAGATATGGATTGGAGATAACTGATTGTGGCCAGTTTTTGGTCACATTCTGCAAAAATCAACAGTTTTTTTTTTTTATTTTTTCATTGTGTGTTAAATCAGAAATCAGATTTCATCAGAAGTCAGCATCTCAAAAATGAGGAAAAAGAAAACGAAAATTGTGTGACTCAAGAAATCCCCAAGTGTTTTGAGGACTTCTGCGTCACAGTTCTCTTTTATTCCCATATCTGAACAGCCAGGAGATGTGTGAGATGTTTTTCTTCGTGGTGCAAATGAATATAATAATTTGAGTTTCAAGAACTCCTCTGTGGAAACTGAAATGTTGCAAGCTTCAAGCTACTTTTTCCTATTGAGTTCACTTCTGTTCACTTCTAGTTAAGGAGTGTCGTTAGTGCAACGTGGGCAAAAAAAAAATGGCCACCTCTGGGAAGTAAGTGTTTCCAAGTACCAGGGATACTCCCCTCTTCTGCCAGGCGCTACAAGGTTGATTGGCAGCGTGTAAAATCTAGCTCTCAGAAAGGCTTCCAAGCTGAGCGTCCTGTTAACTCTGGCACCTTCAGCCATAAGCGAGAGCTCAGGTTTATGTTGTGAAAATGTTGCAGTTTGAAAGCCGTAGTGGTAGTGGTGGGGTGGGGGGGGAAGGAGATATCAAAACAGTATCGGATTCACGAACAGTCCGTGGACCGTAGGTCCGATCGCCTTCCTAGGAGCGAATCGAGTTCCCAAATAGTGTGATCAACTATAAGCTCGACTCTGGCAGTATCGGATTCACGAACAGTCTGTGGACTGTAGGTCTGATCGCCTTCCTAGGAGCGCATCGAGTTCACAAATAGTGTAATCACCTATAAGCTCGACTCTGGCAGTATCGGATTTACGAACAGTCTGTCAGCTGTAGGTCCAATCGCCTCCCCCCAAACAAGTAGTCGAGTTCACAAACAGTATGATTTATTCAAATGCAACATTTACAAAGCAGGTTTCGGATGTCAGTACAGGAAATTCTCTACTAGAGCGTGGGGTTTTAGCTAACTCTGATGTACAAATGTGCAATCATCACTCACCCCAGAAGATGGGAGAGGGCTCTCAGTCTTGAGTCTGCTCAGGCAGCATCCTGACGCAAGGGGAGGAAAGGGAGGATCAGCGCATCAACTGATCCAGAATTTATGATGGATTCTTCCCTCTCACTTCTTAGTCTCTTCAGGCAGCGTCCCAGCGCGAGGGGAGGGAAGGAGGATCAGCCTGTCGACTGACCCAGGAGTTACCCTCCAGACTTTTCATCCTTAGTTCACCTTTTATACTTTTCTTTACATTCAGGTGGAGCTTGAGTGACTAGAGTCATACTTAATATTGTTATTGATTGGTGAAAAAGTTTCTCGCTTTCATTTAAAGGTACAGCCAATCGAAAATCTAGAGCGCATGCTCAGTGAGGGGTGGTCGTACCTCGGAGGCAGGTAACTTTTGGGATGGAGGTGTGGTTTTCACATTATAATGAGCAAAGTTCAAGCAAAGTTCATCATTTGCCACCTTTGCTGGCTCAGCACAGTACTTGTTATCGTATATCTCCCATTGGACAGCCACTGTGCGGCTTAGCAGCAGCCCAGCACAGGGAGTGTGACAGAGTTTGGCCGCGGTGTCTTCACCCCGCTCCATCCTCCGTTACTCCCCTTTGCAGCTGCGAGGAGGGCAGATTGTGTTGCCCAGGGAACCGTGGAGGAGCAGAGTCCCTGCGCACCAGCCATCCCGGAAGTGGCAATTGTGTATCAGCCCAAGCAGGCCTCTGTAACACCAAAACTTCTGGTAGGCCCGAGTTTTCCTCTCAGTTCCTGCTTTCAAACAATTCTTCCACAAACACTTCTTCCACATATGTGCTCAGACAAAGCTGCATCTCAACATCTTAATTATATTCCAAACTTTCTCTTGTGGCAGTAGCATGGGGTGTTGTTATACAAAAAGCAATGGTGAATTTAGGTATGCATTGCAAGAAAATTTTAAAATTAATGTGCTTGTTCTAAGAATATGTATATTATATACTTTTATTTGCTGTAACAGTAATATTTGCATAGTGTTATCTACTGTAGTGGATGGAGCCAGAAGTGCTCAAATGTAGTAAGCCCACCAGCAAGAAAGAACTTCCCTTGGCACAATAAATTTCATATGCAGAAAGATTTCATTCTGTTGTAATAAGAGTGCAAGGTTTTAGTGATCAGAAACCCTGAGGCTTCCTTGTTGTGCCACGGGCTCTTCTGCATTTCGGTCCATGTAAGGTAAATGAAAGGCAGCATGTGAAAGTCATACTGAGTAGCGTGGCCTTTCCATTCATGGTGACATTTTTACAGAGCAAGTTTTGCAATTTCAGTAACAGCTGCCCAGGATAAGAGGCATGTAGTAATTTTCACAGGACCATTACAAAGGCTCTTGTTGCGCCTCTCAAGTGAGAACTTGACAAGGCTTTTAAATATGAGAATGCCCAGATGATATCTTGGAAAACCAGTGGGGACAGGACTGTCTTGGGTTGATTGGTTTCATACACAGAGAGTCTGAGCTGCCGTTTTACCTTTCCTATGCCTTATTCCCAATGAAACTTGGCACTCCCGCATCATTGTGGCTTCCACACAAGCAAGAGAAAAGCACTTGCTCTGTGATCTCACGGTGTGCTTCCCGTTACTTGTGCTGACCCCTTTTTGACATAAATCATGTTTCAGTTACAGTTGTCTTGAATGTTAAATCTATGTGTTGTGTTGAACTCTTCTTACTCCCTAGGTGTAATATTTCTTACCCTTGTATTTTACATAAGGGTAAAAGCCCTTATGTATATAGCCAGAGATGTGGGGCAGGGAAGGAGAGGGGGAAATGAAGTGTCTGTTTCATATTTCCTCTCTGTTTTCACCTTCCACAGAGAAATGCATCTTCAAGGACAATTTTACACTCTGGTTGGTCTCCAGGTAATCTAAATTTTTCATTCTCTTATTATTAAACCTATGCTTGTAACTGAAACTGAACTCTCATCCCATTTCAGATTAACCCCTCAGTGCAAAATGTCAAGGATTTTCCAATTCTTATCAAATGTTCATTAGGGAAGCTGGGAACCTACTGACACCAAGGGGTTAACCCATTAGCCACCTCTCAATGTCCTCATCTTCCTCTGCAGGACCACAGCAAGCTCTATGACCTACTAACACACCACAGAGATGTCCCAGAACTTGCTCTAAAATGTGCTATTAGATCTTTTATTCTGGGGTCAACTTGGGGGAAAACCAAACAGCTTCACAGATGTTGCAAAGGGAAGCAAGTAAAAAAGACTGGAAGTGGAATCAGCAGTATTAAAAAAAAAAAAAAAAGTGTTGTTTATTAATGGACCAAAACCAACTCTGAAGTAGAAGATGTGGGAAAAAGCTCTCCTCAGATCACACTTACCCTGAGTCCCCTCCTGGGGCATTGCTGGAGTCACAGGCAGACTTTTCTGATGGAAAACTTGTTAATGAGCATGGAAACATGCACAACCTCTCTGAGTGCGGAGACTCGGGAAGCCCAGGGTGTTCAGGAGAAGGGGGAGAACCGGTTTGCTAACGAGAACAAGGAAAGACCCTGGTCACTGAGACTGAGGGGGAAGGAAGGAGAGTGAGTCAGGATCTACGGGGGGGTTCCTAAATGTTTCCAACTTTTGATCTTGCCTTCCTTGGCCACCCCAAGCAAAGGTGTGTTGTGACAGGTCAGCTAATCTGTTCGCTGCCAGATAATTCTCTCCTTGGATGGCTTGTTCAGTCAAGATGCAGAGGCTGGAGGGCCACTCTGGGACATGGGCGCAGCTGAAGATAGCAGGGCGCCCCTCTTCCTCCGCGCTGGCACCCCTGCGTGATTAAGGGTATTGGTTATTAAATTCTGCTCTGCAAATTGCCATTTAGGTCGTTATAAATCTGTCTCTAACGAGCAACCATTTTTATGGTGATGATCCTGGTATTTACATAAAAATACAGCACACAAGGTAAATTATGTATTCCTGCCTGCAATTTTTTGCCAAGGATTTATGCACGCAGAATAAATTATTTTCTCTTTCCTAGGCAACAGTAATCATAAGTAACATGCACAAACATTCATAACCATGGTCTCGCTTGAAAGCTATCTTTTTTTTTTCTCTTCAAAACTTGCTGTAATTAGAGTATACATCAATTCCACCATAGGTACATATAGCAGTTTCCCCCACCTCATTCCCCATTTACACTGTTTTAATGACTATCTATGCCTAGAATACAGCATTTTAAATTAAAAATTTAGTGGTAGATTGTTTCCCTGACAACAGCAATGGCAACATTTAATTCCCCCCTGTGCCATTTGTAAATAAATACATACAGTTGCAGATACTAGTGAGATAATGTGCCTGAGGCTAATTGCACCATTACAAATATTTTTAGTCTGCATTTGATAATGTAGGCTGTGGTGCTTAAATATGTATGAACTGAACTAATTTAACCTTCTTGCTGCTTATTAGGATCTTGATAAAACCATTCTAAACAGGACCATGTGGACATAAAGAGATGGCTGAATTTTCCTGGATTGTGGCATATGGGTTTTTTCTTTTTTCTTTTATTTGGACTTCTGGTGTTTTTAAATTCATTAATGAATTGTTCATTATGACAGCCAGGGGCCAAACCTCTAGGCCGTGTGTAAATGTGCCAGACTGCTCTCACCTGGGTAAGTAGTGTCAGGTGAGAGGGTTTAGGGGGGCAATTGCCCTGTATAGGTCAGGGCAATTCCTGACAGTTCTGCATTTTCCTACAGCTCTGGCTTTTGTTCTCTCTAGGGCCTGAGCTCTTCAAACCCCCTGTAATCTTTGCTCTTGTGCTCAGGACTGCAGTTTTGCTGCAAGATGCCTCAGCTGGTCCCAGTGGAGCTGCATCTCTCGGAGCAGAAACAAGGAGAGCAGATTCTCCCTCTCTAATGGTGGGTGCAGCAAAGTGCAGAGCCTCGCTGGGAATGGCACTATTACCTGAAAAGATTTTGTTCAGTGCGCTCTCTCTGTCTGGTGGCAAATAAATTCTTGCAACATAACTGCAGCAGTGAGTTTAGCTATGAACAGAATGAAATCTTAAGAGGAGATTCTCTTAGGGTTCTTATTTGCACCTGTCGTGTTATTCCATAAGTATTTAAGCAGATGCTGAAGCAAGGAATAATTCAGTGATGTGCATTTAGCACAAGCCCTGACTCCAGCCTTACAGGAGACCACAGCTCCTCAAGAAGACAACTGTCTCTCTCTCTTTCTCTCAATGCCAGATTGAAACATATGATATCAAATGCAGTCACCTCCGTTTTGGCATGGTCTTAGCTCATTCTATCTAAGCCCAGTGAAGGCTGCAGCCTGTACAGTACATTTGTATATTAATTTGCTTGGACCTTTTGGAGCTGAAGTTTGTTGTCCCCATTGCGTGAGCAAAAATCTTCAGTGGGTCTGTAAGACCAGCTCAATTCCTCCACCAGCGCATGCTGCTCTGGCTCACTGAGTTGGTGGAGTTGGGATGCTTTGGACAGTCTGAGGCACTAGCTGTTTCCATGGGAAAGAAAATGCCCAGAGTGGTGTATTTTAGGGCATGCAGTTTCAGAAAAAAAGGAGCAGTGTTCCTGCAGGGCTCCTAGCTGTGAAGTGTGTTGCCCTAAGTCACCTAATCACACGCAGGGCAATGCACTGTGATGCACAATGATGGAGAGGAGGAAAAGCAGACATAAAGGGAGAAGAAGCAACGAGAGAGAGAGAAAGACCATTGTGGTTCCTGTCATGCTAAAAGGATTATTTGATTGTGATGACTGGGTTCAGCAATTTCCTATCTTGGTGAAAAAAACATGTGCCATCCCATTACAGCAAGTTCTACCTAAAACTTGTTAGATTGACTGCATTGAAATAATGCTACACATAGTCAGCCGTGGTCTGCACTAGTAATTAGTAATTAGTGTGAATGCATTTAATCTGAGTGCAGTTGAAACCTTATGTCAGCAACAGGTACTCTTCTAGGATAGGTAAAGCTGAGCCAACAGCTGAAAATAGTCAGCAATGTTCTACTGTGACTGCAAAGTTGTCTTCACCGTGTTACCTCCCAGATGGATGAGCTAAACACAAAGAAAAACAAAACAAGAAAAAGCTCTTCATGGGCTTCTAAAGCCTTGTGTTGCCTTTTGTGATTGAAATGAAAGTTTTCCTTTGTACCCACCAGTGTTTCTTAAAATAAGATGCTTTGATGGTCTCTGAGGGATTTACTCCTCAAGCGATAAATGTGGAAGTTAAAGGAAATGTGCAATTTTTAAGACAATTATGTTGTTTGAATAAAGATGGGCTACAAGTGCTTTTGCTCAGATTTATAACATTTAGGTATGTTTTACTTATTCTCTGTAAGAAATATGGCCCCATCTGGGTACCATGCACGGTTCAGTGTTAAAAGGCCCTCTGTGGCCCGGCCGATCAGCGCTCACAGCAGCTGTCTGGGGAACTCTGCAGAAATGCCAATTAGCAATAGAAGTTCTGCAAACAACTTTATGCCGTCTCCTTACGCCTCCCCTGCTGCTGCTCATGGGCATGCAGCAATGCCTGGAGTTAGGAAGTGATGCTGCTGCTGCTTTTCCATTATTGTAAGTTCAGTATTGAAGCTGCAGTGCTGTCGCATCTAGGTTTGAATGTTAAATTGAAAATAGAGGGTCTAACAACTGGTATGCTCTCTCAAGGGTTGGTTTCAGAATTGGAGTGCCTATTATTTTACATCTATTTCCCCCTGGACTAAATATCCTGGCTTTCTATTCCTTTTAGTGCATTTCTCAGAGCTGGCATTCCTGCAGGTGAAACAGCTCCTGGGAATCATCTAGGTAGCTGGGAGGGGCTCAAGTGGTCACAGTTTTGATTATTTTTCTGTAATCCATTTGGTTTTAAAAGAGAGGAGCAGCATTTGCCTTTTTTGCAGTGCAGTAAGGGTAATTATCTTTGCAGGATGCCGTATAGATTGTACATCAGGGAACACCCTCTGAGGGTGTGCAGCTCCGGCTTTCCTCAGTGGAGTCCCTTCCTTGCTCTGCGCTCCAAGGGGGATCCACCCTACACAGGGTGGCAGGAGAAGCCCAAAGGCCTTCTGAGCCGTATCATGATGCAGCCGTAGAGGCACCTGGAAAAGGAGGCAACTGCAGTCATCAGATAACAGCTTTGCAAGGGAGATTGATCTGTGACTTGAGAGCATGACTGGGTGTTGCCCTTCAGGGTTCCTCTTGTTCTCTGGAAGTGTTTGGGTGCTTCTGCAGTTCACTCAAGACAGCTCCCATTGCAGGCTCCTGCTCTTCTCGAGATCAGCCTCCTAGCTGCAGGGACACGAGACACGAGCTTCCTTTCTTTTAGGGTACTGCTTTATTTATTTATTTATTTTAGAAGAAAATGCTGCTGCAACTTGTTCTGTTTGTATGGTACTGGCTGCTGAAGGGGAGGCTTGGGATGGTGAGTGATGATTGATATCACAGGAGATTCAGCTCTGCTGTGGTATCACTTTCTCATATGCAATAAATCACTTCTGCACCTTGTGACCTAGGGTGGATTGCTGCATCTGATGAGGGCATTCTGGAAACTCATCTCTTGGTGTTGAGGAACAGGAGACTGCCTGGGGCTAAATCTTTCCTCCATTAGACAAGTTTCTTAAGCACCTTATGTTGTGCTGCTTCCCAGGTATCATCCATGATGCTGATCTGAGTCTGCAGGTGCTTTCTTTTCTTGCCCCAATTAGTTGCATTTCCCAAGCTAGGATTAGGTATGCCAATGATACATCTGATCCCTATGGTATTGAGTTCATGGGGCGGCACAGTGTTGTCATTGCAAAGTGACAACTGCTTTTTGAACACAGTCAGCAGTAGGGTGCCATGCAAATCTGGTAAATAACACTCATTTCCACATGGCTGCTTCCTCCATCTTGAAATAGTCTTGAAGAAACAGTGCCTTCCAGAGATGAAGAGTGTTTGGGGCACAATCGTGCATTTTCTTTTGACTTGATTCATTTGTTCTTTTAATCATTAGCTCTCCATTTGGAAGTAACTTCGGAGCACTGTTTCTTGGGAAGACACATTCACCTTTAGCATTCCAATATGCCCAAAGTCAACTTTCTGTGGGCATTAAAAAAAAAAAAGTATAATATTTCAAAATTGCTTTAGGACCAGAGCAGAATCTGTCACCATCTGAAGGTGCTTGGAGTCATATTTTTCTTAAGCCTGGGTGCAGGCATGAAGAGCTCAGCTGTAGAAGACTTCCAGGTGCTCCAGTGCTTCCCATAAAAGAAAAATAATGGATGTTTTCATTAATAAAAGTGTAGAGCACAGCTTATGTGCTCCTAATCCCAGAGTAATTAAATGACTGGAGAAGAGAGTGATTGATACTAGTGCTTGCAATGTTTAAAAGGTTCCTTTTTTGTGTGTGTTTGAGGATGTCTCTAAGAATGTATTGAGTTTATTCAATCATAGAATCGTTAAGGTTGGAAAGGACCTCTAGAGATCATCTAGTCCAACCCCCCTGCACGCGCAGGGTCACCTAGAGCACGTGGCACAGGACTGCGTCCAAGCGGGTTTTGAAGATCTCCAGAGAAGGAGACTCCACAACCTCTCTGGGCAGCCTGTTCAGTGTTCTCTCACCCTCACTGTTAAGAAATTTTTCCTTATAGATGATTTATTTCCCCTGTTAAAAGGCTGCTTTTATTCAACCAAAATAGAAGCAAAAAAAAAAAAATACATATTTTGCGGACATTCAAAGAGCATGGTGTAAAATCTTCAGGAAGAGCATTTCATTATGAAATAGCCCAAGACAGGAAGTCTCTACGTGCTACTGGTGATATAGCCTTATAGCATTTCTGGTCTTGTAAACTCTTACTGTGTGCAAACTCTTATTGTATGTCTCATAGTATATGGGGGTTTATAAAATACCCCATCTTCTGGAGTTTATGGGCATATTGGCCTTCATTAAGAAAACATTTTCCTTTCTTTAGTTCTTATGACTGCAGAAAAAATGGTTACTAATGTGACCCTGCAGTTTCAAAAACCCAACAAAAAGAAATCAAATGGACTTAGATTTTATCTCATGATTGAGGCTGATTTGCCAATTTAGACTTGTTGAAAGGTCTGCATAAATAACCTGTAGCATTCAGGTTGAGAATGTTGAGATGTGGATTGAAAGGCACTTTCAGATGTGGATTTCTGTCTCTTGTGATATACTTGTGATAGATTGTTATTGTGAATTTCAGCTAATTCAGTGTCATTTTTCTGTGTGTTTTATTTTTTTCTTGTCAGGCTTCTCGATGAATGACTGGCTGTATGTATGTGTTGCCCTTTCTGGCATCTATAGAAGCCTGCAAAGTCTAGTGATTTCACAACAAAATTATCTGGCTAGGAAATTCACCTGCCCACAAGTTAATCTGGAGAAGGGCATGTGTACAGAAAATAACTGACAATAGAGAGAGGTGATATTAAGAAAACCGAGCAAGGAAATCCCCTGGGAAGCTGTGTTTCTGTAGAAAAACAGAGTGGCTCCACATATTCCCCGCCTGAATTAGCTCACAGGCCTTAAAGAACCTACCTGGCTCTTGAGCAGACCAGAGCCCCACAGTTCTTTTGCAAACTTTTTTTTTTTTTTTTTTTTTTTTGAGAGAGAGAGAGAGAGAGAGAAAAGATCTTTTGTTGAGTAATTACCAGCTTAGAAGTAAAATGATACTTGCGAGAGAGTTTTCAAGGCAATTTTGCCTGTAGGTGGCACAAGGTCAATAGGAAGTGGGACACCTTGGTGTTGACCAAAGGGCTTACTTTGTGCTCGGAGGGGAAGAGCGCGCTCAGCCACCAAAGCTTTCTCAGAGCACGGGTGCTGGTGAGCCCCATCGCTGCTGCTGAATGCCTCCATGCTTCTGTAGCTGATTTGTCAGCATGAATTGGCTGTGTCTTTTCTAAGTCTTGGAGCATTTCAACTGAAAGTACTTAGAGCAAGATTCTTGTCTATATTGGACTGGACTAAATCAGATCGCACAAAACGCCCTCCTGCCTCCTCAAGAGGCACATATGCGTATTGATAAAGGCCCTTTACTCATGGTTGGTGGAGGATCCTTGAGTTGGAAGTGAGGGCACCCTGCCTTCTAGCTCATCCCACAGCCTTACAGGCATGCCCCTAGAGGTCCCTTCCAACCTTAAACATTCTGTGATTCTATGCTCATCCTCCTTCAGTGCTCCCTTCTCCCCACTTGCTCAGGAATATTGGGCATATTTTTCAATGGAGAGGGAGGTTTTTTTGGCCAGACAAGCTCACAGCAGCAGAAGGAGCTAAGCAGCCCGGACAAGACATCTCCCTGCTACATGGTGAACATAGCACCAACTGCTTGTATGATGGTGTTGGCGTCTCTAGCACCACTGTAAATTTCTCCTAATACAATTTAGGATGAAATTTACCTTCTGCATTGCTGTAGACTGACAGTGATTCAGTTGCATAGCCTGTTCACAACTCTTCTGCTAAAACCTCTTTCCTTTTCAAGCATTGCATTGCCATCAACCAACACATGCTCCCCACGCATGCCCTCAACAGATTAAATGTTTCACTAGTCCCCAAATGCATGATCCTGCTTCTTCCAATATCAGACTTCTTCCCCTTGCAGATTTTGCAAAGTCCATGGAGTTTTCCAGTTCTTTTCATTTTAGACTGTGATCTTTTTCATGTAGATAGAGCCTTTGCTTTGCAGTTCATGCCAGGAGCACTTAGTAACTTCTCCACCAGCGTAATTTTCGCTCAGCAATACCTATTGCCACCACTGGTCCCTCAAGGGTCCCAGGTGTAAACAGCGGCAGACTATAGACTCTGGGTAGAATGCACATCAGTCTCTTAGAGCAAATGAAAAGAAACTGATTTGGGGAAAGCTGATTTGTTACATGGCAAACTTAGCAAATGTGGCAGAACACATTCAAAAAAAAAAAAACACAAGATGTGTATGTATGAATATATTACTTATACAGTGGTCAGTTTACCTGTGTGCCTGCATGCATGCTCAGTGATGTAAACGCAAGCCCATTAGTAACCCAGCACACAAAAGGGAGTTATGTGCAAAGATTTTGTAAGCCTCTGCAGCAGTTCTCCTTGCAGCCTGATGTGAGTCATGGCTTTAATCAGCTGTGCTCACTTCCGGCACCCACCTGGCAGACAGAATTCAGAATGTGCTTGCATGAGGTTTTGATATTTAATTCATGTGTGAGCATATTTAAAGCAGATTGAGTCTGCAAAATCAGCCTAGGAGAACACTCGAATTACTGCCTCTCTGCTCTTCTCTAAGGCTCCTCCTGGATAAAAGATAGGATGGAGATGGTGGGAGCCAAACAACCCTCGTTTTATCGACTGAGATTAAGCAGGGCTTTGCCCACACATTAGAGGTGAACATCAGTAGCTGGATCAGATTAGAGAAAACTTCATGGAGAACAGTGCAGCTTCAGAGAAGATGGGAGCAGGGTAGTTTGGATGGTACTGAAGGCTGGAGTTATCCTCCCAGCAAATGTATGGGATCAGATGAAAGGATGAGATCAGTGAGCAGATGAAGAGCAGAAGTTGATAAGATCCTTAGACTTTGGAAGGTTTATCTGAACCTATTTAAATGCAGCATCTTCTCCCCACTGGGACCACATGAATAAGAGTGTGATTGACAGATCTGCCGAGCCTTTCCCCTCAAAGAAAAATTAGGAGAACATGAAAAACAATCAACACTGGTGGTTGAAAATCATGCAAAATACTCTGAGGCAAGAAAAGGAAAAATGGATCTGTTAGTACAGGTGGTGTGAACACTGAATCAATGATAATAAATCCAAGGCAGTAAAAGGCTGTGCTCTCCTGCTAGAAGTGAACCACCCTCGTCGATATCTACCTTGTCACTAATAGCACTGTAAGCTGGGAGACGTGCAGAAAGAGGTGAACACTTTCCATTTAATATTTTCTTAATGACTTATACAGAAACCTGATATATGTTTATTCAAATGTTCTGAATCTGTTCTGTCTGCAAATGGAAGATGGGATATTTTCATGGCTGTGCTATCAGCATTGCTAACTTCCAGGGATGCAGTGAGGTCCTTGATCCATACAGTACAACTGTAAATCACTGCAGAAGCACTTATGCTGCCTGCCATGGTGTGAAAGCAATGAGACATTTGTATTTTCCTCTATCCCGCTGTATCATAGATTTACTCTGTTTTTTGTTTGTTTGTTTGTTTTTAAAAAAATTCTTAGATCATATAATTATTGTGCTATTCTCTAGGAGTTTATCATGGGCTGTGAAGTCTTTCCAGAGTTTGACCCAATTTTTATCATTACTTTTTCATTACTCCTGCAGCACTGAACACAAGTAAACCTGGAAGCTGAAGACAAAAGTTTCCAAGACATTGACCCAACTTCAAAAATGACATACCAGAATCTCTTCCTCTTTTGCAAAATTATTCAGGGCTTTAGAGACAGCTTCTTGACTTAGAACAGATGTGAATATACTTCTGAATATATTTGCTCCATTGCATAGCTGAGCCTGCTTGGTGTGAAAAAAGTATCCGGCACTCTTAAAAACAGGGAGAAGAGTTGAAAGCCTGTTTTCCCCAAGTTTAACAAACAGTGAAGGGAATTTAACTGGAGACTGCAGAGGAAGGGCCAAATTTCCCAATGTCTCCTGGGAAATTATCTGAGTCTTTGAGGAACACTAAACCTCTAAGCAGGAGCTTGCTGTGTCTCTGGACATCAGAAAATCAGCTTTTAATAGTTTTTATGTTGTGCCTAAGATAAGTACCAGAAAACAGTGTTCGTGAGAATACACTGCTTCTCTGCAGCAAAGGGGCAACAGAGATTTTGACTCAGGCATTAAACACCACCTGTGGGTTGGAGAACAGGGAAATACTTTAAGCCCCGGGTACCAACAGTATTTTCTTTCTTATTTGGTATACACGCAAAAAGTATATAATTAACTGTACAGCAGTTTTGATCAGTCAGATAATAGTTCTGAATTGCAAACTGGGGCCATGAATTCTTGCTAAGGTAAGTCTTGAAGTCCTGTTTCTGTACTGGTCTTGGGGAACTGCTTGACCTCAGGCAATTGCTGGTGGCTTAGTAGCGCCATAGTGGGTCCATATCGGTCTTCAGAGTTGACTTGTTCTAGGCCAGACCCTGATAAAACAGAGCTTTAGGTATTGAAAACTTTTTTTTTTTTAGTTGCTCACTTTCAAAAACAGGCTCACACATTTCTACTTCAGGGCTCCAGTGATGCAGAGTCCTTTGCAGAAACCACTTAAAACCCTTTCCCTTTTTAACCAGAAATCCTACAGCTTTGCAACACCAAGTGAAGAGACCACAGTGGTCCCAAGGCTAAGAGCCCATGGCACTGGCCCAGCATTTACTAGTGGTGTCCAGCTACCACCTGTGTGTAGCAAGATGCTTTCTCAGTTACTGTCACGCTTATGTTGCTCTGTTTTCTATCCTAAGTAAGTGAATTGTTCATAGCCAGGTTAATTAAGTGTCTGGGCACAGCAAGCTCCTTAGTTAAATCCCTGCATGCTGAGGAATATTTATCATCAGTTAGCAAGTGTTGAAGTGTTCCTGGTATTTTCTAACAGCAGAGATTTGACATACTCTTATCTGCTTTTCCAGGCATCTTACTTAAATATGCACTTTTAGCTAAGGAAGGCTATTTTTTTTCAGTATTTCTAATACTTCTGTATTGCTATCATTTGTCTCCCATTTTAACTTGTGTTTCACATTTTGTCTTACTTCCTTCTCTTTCCTGAATCTCATTTAGTAGTATCCACTCTTTCTTTTGAGAAATACGCTTTCTCATTTCTCTCCTTTGTGCACTGAAACATCAGCTAACCTCACAGCCTATTTGTTTCATTTGTTTTGCCTCTGCATGGGTTGGTTTTTTATCTCTCTTTTTTTTCTTTCTTTCTTTTCTTTTTGTTTTTTATTACCCTTGTGAAAACAGTGAAAGCAGAAACCAGAGTGATGTCAGCTTTGTGTTTACTCAAAGAGGGAAAACCCCAGCCAAAGTGGCAATTAGAGTCAGTGAGCTGATTGATTAACACCCAATCCAAGAGCTGCTCAGGAATGTTTACACTAGCCTGTTTGCTCTTAATTACTCATCCTGCCCAGGAAGACCTTATCTTTGGCTTAACATTCCATGATATAAGGAAGCTGCTAAGTCTCCTGTGGCCAGAGGTCAAGAATGAGCCAGCACCTCATGTTTTACTGTCTCTGGCTGCTGTAGAACATCTCGACAAGGTCAAATTGCATTTTGCTTCTGCACGCTCAAGGCATTCTGTTCCACGGCGAGATTTATTAGCCGAGTAAGCACTTCACATGCACCTCTTCTGGCAGCAGTAATCACAAGTGGACTTTGCTGAGATGTTTTTTTGTTGTTTATTTGTTTTCCTCCTCACTGCTAAGAAAAGGCATAGGCCAGAGTATCCCTGGAAGGATGCAGAAGTTTACTGAATGTCACATAGAAGAGAACTTCTTCTGCTGAGGTGGAAGAATCAGGAGAAGAAAGCAGAAATGTCAGAGTAGCCATCTAAATACTAATTTTAAATCATTTCTGGTATGCTACTGCTCTAGTCCTTAAGAAAGAGATGTTTAATATGCGTGTTGTCTTTTTGCTCCATGCATTTTGTTTCCTCCTCCTTCTCATAGAGGAGGTTGCTGTCCATTTGCCAACCTCTCTGCTCTCAGCTCCAGTTGAACTGCTTTAATATACGAGTGCAGCTGCCTGTATCATATATAAATATGATATGTATAATCACTTCTTCGCATTGCCCTCAGCTAATCCCTTATGTAACTCCCGTCTCTGCCCAGCGTGCCTGCTGCGCACATCTGTTCCCAGCCAGCAGCTTCTCTGAGCACATTCTGCCAGTTCACCTGAAAGCTGCAGATTGCAGATCAAGTGCTTAAATGAAACAGCTGTGCATCAAGCCAACAAATCCTGTATGAGTATGAAGTGGGATGTGGTATAGAGCAGAAGAGGAGCAGTTTTGGGTGACATTGAAGACACTTGAACTGTATCTTCCTGCAGATTAACAGGAGTTCTTAGCTCTTTGGAAAGCCCGTATGATCTCTGATGCAGATTCCCCCTGGCTGATGCTATCTCACAAGTTTTCAGGTATGCTATTTTAACCATCAGGCTAAGTGTCTGGGACCTTATTTCCTCTCCTGCTCAATAAGATTTAAAAATAAATAAATAAATAAAGTTTAAAATAGGCCAACCCTGCAAATGGATTAGATGGAAAAGTCATTGACTGGCTTTCCCAGGAGAGATTTGTGAAGCTCGTTGCACATAAATTAAATTATATCCTGAACACCTTTCATTTGAGCTTTGTAATTTTCCTCATAGAGGCTGTATAAACTACTTTCTTTGTGTTATTTGATGTTGCAAAAAGCCGAGACTGAAATCTATCATTCTCCAAATCTTAAGCCATGGTGATAGGTGATAGGTCAAAGCAATTCAACATGAAGGTTATAATCACGAAGCGTATCGGTTAGCATGCTTGAAGAAAATAATATATTTGCCTGAATTAACACCTAAGTACATTCTGACACAGAAGCTCATGTCTCTCAAGACTTTCTTTGACTCAAGGAGGCACAAGAGTCCTGGAAGCTTCTTTGATAATCTCAGACCTTGATTTCCCATGAGGGACATGGAAGGCAAACTAAATTTAGGGTGTAAAGTCCTCCAAAGAACATTTAAATTGACACTAATTTCATTAATAAAATAGTGTTGGGATAAGCAGGAGTGATACTGATTTGACTGTGTAGTCAAACCACACAAGGGAAGAACCTGGACCCATGTAGGAGAAAAGATAAACATTAACAACAAATTAACAATTTGTTTTTTTATGAGCCTAAATGTGGAGTAAAGGGGCTGGCTGACAATTTCTGGTGGCTGACCCTAAGCTGATAGGTTGGACCAATCCATCCTATACTTCAGGTGAGCAGCCAGGGCCTACCAGAGGTGGGGAGGCTTTGGGTTGCATCTCCTCAGAGGGTGGACAAAATGAGCAGCTCAAGGACTAAAAAGTTGCCCTTGACTGCCAGCTTCCCTGCCATCAAAGAGCCGTGAGGCACCTTGCTGGGGATGACCAGCATACTAATGCTTAGCTTGATAGTCCATACCCACCTAAATTTATGTACACGAGCATCCCCGCATAGTCAACGGAAAACACTTATTGTGCAATTAAGGGTCACTCACTGATGCGGGTGAACTTATTACTCCTTGTAGGAGGAGGAAGTAGAGAGTGTTTGCCATTGGAAATCAGGTAATTGTCTTTTTAATACAAAAAGGCTTTGATGAGTTGGTTAGGATATTGAAAGAAACTGAAGTTTCTTTCAAAATATGTGTGTGTGTATATATATATATATATATTCACATATCTATATATGTGGTCGTGTATGGATATATGATTCCAGGAGAAACTGGACACACAAGAGAGACTGGGATCTTACCTTTTGAGCTGAAAGAGGTTAGAGTAATGGAAAGGCAAATCCATTCTGATAGCTGATTATTTTTACTACTAATACTTAGTGGTTGTAGCATAGCTTACACCTTTTAATGCACTGAAAATACTACTACTCTCTGCAGCTATGGAGTAGTTAGGCATTCTTGCTCTATCACTTAAAAGACTTACGGATTTCGCTTGGCTTTTTTATAGTTCTCTGTTGGCGAGAAATTAAGAAGATTTATTAGACTCTGACCAGATCCATACATTAAAAACAATGAAAAGACAAGTGCTGCCTGGCTGAGCTTTGGATCAGACCCTAACATTTTCTCAGAGTCAGCAAGTACGGCAACTCAAACAGCAAGGTGCCACTTCTGCCTCTGTGCTCTTCCCCCTCGCAGCCCAGGTCCCAGCTAGACCCTAGCTAGCTGCTGGCCAGAGGTGCTGTCTATTGTATTATATATTACTGCTTTGCAACACCTTATGACCATTACGGAGCATCACTTTATGCAAGTCATCCCTTAGGATGTTAGCAGCATGGATGCACCACTCATTTTTAAGGCCATCACTGGCGGTCTGCCACCAAGGTTTGGAATTTGCTTGAGGTTGATCAGTAACTCTGGCCAGTTTTGGAGCATCACTTTAGATTCTGGGGCTTGCATCCTTCACAGGTTTCTTCTGACCCTACCTTGCCAAACTTCGCCAAGGCTGGCTACTGGCTGGAAGGAGTGAGAGGAGATTTTTTTCTGGTCTCTCTTCATTTTTTAATTAATTGGTGATTTTTTCCTTTGGCTTGGGTTCTGGCTAACTTTAGTGCCTCCATCTTATTAACTGCAGCCAGTTAGCACAGCAGAGATGCAGCCTAGTGTCAGCTGGTTTGTGCTTTCTGCCTCCTTTGTAGGCATAAAATGAGAGTTTTCATATAATCTGTTGTTTAGACAGATTCCTTTCTCTTTTTTCCTGTCACACAGGAATGTCACAGGACCCTTGACTTCTGCCATGTGAAAAGGTAGGATTGGGAGGTTTTCTGCCTTTCCCATTTCACACTTTGGGAGCGGAGTCTTCCGCAAGGACGCAAGCAGCAGCTCATCCACGCTACATGTTGCTCTCACTGCCTTCTCCCTGCGATTCAAGGGAGCAGATGGAAAACACTGCAGAGGGAATAGACCGCTCTGCTCCCCACTGAAAATCGGTTCAGGGGCTCAGGTGCTCTTTCTTCTTGTTCACGTTGCAGCTAACTGGGTCCGTCCAGGGGGTTTGGTCAGAAAAGATGCCATTGAGAGGCATCTGCATGCAGGTGATTTGTCTTGGTATGTTTTCACTGTTACTGACAGGAGAAGGAGGTGAATACTTAATTAGGGAATTAAGCATCTTTTAAAAGATTGATGTTTCTTTGAACTCCTTCAAATCAAAAGAAAAAAAAAAAAGTGTTGCAAACTGCATGACAGAAATCTCTTTTCTCCATGCAGCTGCAAGGCTGGCTGGTTAGGGAGCAGCATTTCTCTCTGCTTTCCACTGGAAAGGTCCAGGTAACATGAGAGCAGCCAAGTCCAAAGAGGGATGATGTTTTTCTTTTCCTCCTGCCACTCATGTATCTCAAGGAACCCATGGTCATCAGCGATCTCCATCCACAGCAAATTGGTGCCTCTGAGCTCTCTCCAACGTCTGCCAACGTTTGTCTCAAAAAAGGGAAGGCATTTTGCTCATGAAACATGGCATGTGGCCACCCTCTTGGATAGTGTCCGGGGGCGGAGCACGGAGACAACTATCAGTATTGGGGCATCTCAATGATGATTAATTAAAAGACACCAAAGCGAGAGCTAAGCATTAATTAAGTGCAGAGTGAGGAAGACAGCGTACTATCACCCCCAGTTTGCAGATGGGAAAAACTCGGTTTGCAGGCAAGAAATGCCCCAATTTAATAAATAAATAAACAAATGGAAAAGACAGAATAAAAATCCTAGTTCCATTCAAGTCAATGGCAAAATGCCCATTACTTTCAGACAGACAGGGTTTTGCTTCAAGGGTCTCCTGTCCCTAGTAACAAAGAAAATGTGAAATAGAAGGATTTTTTTTTTGCTTCAGTGTTTTGAATAATTTCCCCAAAACTTGTGACAAGACACCTGTAATTACTGTGCCACTTTAATTTAGAGTAGATATTTACCAATCAAATTATATCTGACATAGTTCTTGAAGAGGTGGAAATCATCTTTAAAAAAAAAAAGAAAAGAAAAAAGTCATAATGTGCATCTGCAATATTCCAAAAATTAATATTGTTCAGCAGGCCGTATTCACCTTCTTAGGTGCTGACATTTTTAACTACATCTCAGAAATAAGATCAAAAACTTCATTTATACATTTAGAATCTCCTTCAAATAAATAAACAGCACCAGAGATTCTCCTATTGATTCAGCAATATCTTGGCTCCCATAATAAGGGATTTTAAAGGCAAACAAATAAAAACAAACAAAAAACTGCACTTCTATTATTTTCTGCAGCAGAGGAAAGTTAAGACCTAAACTGCAAAAGCTTTATCAATGTTACCTTTTCTAGCTTTTTGGTTTTATTTCTCCATTCAGTACAACAGCAGTCAAATCTACCTTTAAACTGGTGAGGCCTCTGCAGAGCTGGTTAATAAATGAGGCTCTTCTGGCACCTGGAACTATTCAGCAAGCAATGCCGCTCTGTTTGCACCATCGCTGACATTTGTTGCTCGTTAATCATCGCTTGTAGTTAGAATGCATAACTGAAAATTTGTTTAAATAAAAAAAGCTATCAGAATTGGCATAAGCAAATATAAACAGGTTTAATTACCGTGAGGGAGAAGGATAGATCACATTCTGAAATGTGCTTTAAGCTTCTGCAAAAGCCTGGGCTGGGCACCCCATCAGAGGGAGACATTAAAAACATTCACAAATTCAGTGTGCACTTGGCAAATAGCTGGCAATGAAAAGAAGTGGGAACTTTTCACTAAAAGTGTACTTTTTGGTTGGTTTTCCTGTTTAAATATTGTCTTTAAAAGTGGGCTTTGATATTGGTTTTAAGAGAGCGTGAGCAGGTTAAATGTAAATCATAGGGAGAGAGGAAAAAAAACCAAAAGTGGGATTCTTGAATGTTGACCTTGAAGCAGGGGGAAGAGCAACATAGGAAGAAAGAAGTGAGCAAGTGAGACAGGAGAAACAAGACCTAGAAGAGCAGGGATCGACAAAACGGGGTCCCAGTGCTCCTCCTCATGTACCAGAAATGTGCCTCTGGGCAGAAGTCCTGAGCTGTTGTTTCACTTGTATTTAATTACGTCATCAGCCTGATCTCTGACATGGCAGCCAGCCAAGCACAGAGCCTGGAAGGCCTTTTTGTGGCTGAAGCATGGCTGTATGCATCCAGCGATGTGCAATGGGGACCAATACGGTGAGTGGAGAAAAATAAACTTCCAGACTGGAGCTGGGTTTCTTATTTTCCCCTCAAGCCTGGTTAAGCTCTAAGCTGGAGTGGAGATGTGAAATCTCAGGCCTGCAGCTGCTGGCTGGGCTCTCACCTCATGGCTGACAGCTGGGAGCTCGGCCCTTTGCTCTTGCGTGGGGCTCTCACCATGCCCATCTGCTAATGTGGCACGATGCCTGCTTGCTCAGCAGCGTGCCAATTTAATTAGGGACCAACACGTCGCACCAGCATAGGCTTGGACCAGCAGCCAGAATACTCTATGAACAAGAACCCTTTTGCAATCAGACATGTCCTTCATGACCTGGCACCTTTCCACCTAGCTGCGCCCACTGATGCGCCCCGCGCATCACTCGTGGCTTCTGGCAGAGGCTCCCTGCAAACACCAGGGAGTCCTTGTGCCACTACCTCTGATGTCGAAACATATGACATGCAACGTGATACCTCAATTATACTTGTAGGGTCAACTTCTGCCTTGGCATAGGCCATTAGCCTCATTTGTATATGCAAGTAGCTGTTCTGCATATGCTGCTTGGTGATTAACACACCTACAGGACCAGTTAGCTGCCTGAATTTAAAAGCAAGAATTGTGTGTGCCCTTAGAGCATGTACCCTCTTCCCACAAAAGTGTCCTAATCTGTATTTCGACAGCTTGAACATTATTAATATAAATATTGTCTTTTATATCTGACCAAAAAATGGTACTTCAAGACTGATGCTTTCATTTTTATTGTAAAAGCACAGGATTTTTTCCCCTGTATTTCAGAAGAGAAAATGTTATGGATCCAACCTCAACCATTCTGTGATTCCGTGAAAGCATGTCTGCTTCTAGAAAACAAAAGAGTTTTGTCAAAACAAGCAAACAAAAAACCCAACCCCGTGAAATGTTTGAAATAATTAGTTTTTCTAGGTTATGGTTGCTGGTTTTCCTATCTGCACCCTCCCTTATTCCACCCTGGATACATATTGTAATATTGATATTATATAGGCACATAAATTTGTTTTAGAGATGACTGTTTTGTACTTTATAAATGCCTGAGGTTATTCTTTGACTCTCTAGCACTTCCAGCCTCAGTCCACCTGGCTCCTCAAATAAGTCAAAGCTTTGCTCTGCTCTTCTGTGAGCATTTTTCCCTCCTTTCACTTGCAAGTGTGTCACAAAGAATGCATTGTGTGTGCCAGGGTATTGTCCTCTGCTGCTGCTGAAGGTGGTGAAGACACCCTCCTGATTTTTGCTGGCAGGGGTGATCCTCTTCCTTCTTTTTGGATAAAATACCCTCCTCCTAGGAGACAGAAAGGAGGAAGCATTTCACTTTATATTACAATCAGCAAATGCAGGCAGCAGATTAAAGAGCCTGACTTTCAGGATCTATTGTCCAGGCATGCTAGTGCACATCTTTTATTCTAATGCCAGAGGAAGACATTATCACAAAATGTGAACAGCATTCCTGTTTCGAGCATACATTTTAAGTCAGTTGGCTGGCTGAGCACATACCTGAATTCAGTGAGACTCTTACTGTTCATAACTGTTTTTTCTAGAGCTACTTTAGTTCATTACTTCACCCTTTAAGCTTTACCTAGCACTTTTATGTCTAGAAGTACTGACGAACAATTTTAAAACACTTTTTTTTCACATGCTGTTAAGGTGAATGGTCTGGATATAGGAGCTGCCTTGGAAAAGGTCAACAGGATTTTGCTTGCCCCATAGTTCATATTTTAGGGAGAAAAATTACGTCCCCTCCCAAGTGCCCTCCACCCTTTCCACATCGTTTTGAAATCTTTCAAGGTATGTCTTAAAATATTAAAAATATTAAAATACTTTATAGTAACTGGTTGAAGATAAGTTGAAAATATTTTATATGCCTGTATACTAACTCTTGCTCTCTGAGATTTTTATATTACATAGCAAGATGCAAATTTGTATTTCTTAGTGAATATATTTCCTTTTTTTTCTTTTCTAGGTATCTTCATTCTTTCCCACATCTGAAATATTGTCAAAGGTAGTTTGCTCTTCTTGAACCACTTCTGGTTTGTCAACTCTTTGAAATGGGCAGGAAAAACACATGCAGCCCCAGTACAACCTATCTGTCCTGCAAGATACCATATTTCATGCCTCGGTGAGAGGCAGCATTCCTGGGAACCAGGATTTTTCAGTTGCTTTTTGCTACCTCCTCAGAAGCAATCGTTGGTGTACCTCCACCACCGCAGAAGAGCATGACAGTGGAGGTAGGAGGACAGAGTGCTCTGCATTCTAGCCTGCTCACGTGTCATGATTTAGATGCTTTGGGAATTAGACAGCTCATGCACTAAGCATTGGCAAGGTTTGCCTTGCAAGAGATAACCATGGGTCTGTAGGGCTCACCCCCAGTTCTTAACACCAAGACCACACAGCCCACCCCATATCTGGCCCATCTTGCTCATCTTGAGTGAAGGGTAGCTCTCCTGTGGTTACTTTACAAGGGCAAATGAACTACCTGCTCTTCACATACATGGAGAAGACTTGTGTACATTAGCCATGAATAATACATTAGTGTAATCATTTTCAGCCTTAGTGAAGATGAAATAAAAGTTTCTGGACCTAAAAAGTTGCTTTTTAATCCCAGAAATGTTTTCAGTTGCCTTTCAGGAGCCAGATTCACTTTCATATCTGCTCTCTCCTTTGGCTTCAAAAAATCCAAGCTGTTGACAAGAGTTGGCAGCAGCAGGGAGGGAGAAATGTTCCTTTAGCTGGGATCACAGGCTGCAGGTTTCAGCTTGTGGCAAAGCACTGAAGCCAAGTTTCACACCTCTGATACCTAGCGCCAGTGCTGGAAAGCACCTTCTCTGCGGGTGCAGGAAGTCTTTCAAGTAAATTGATGTTTCTTCCTCTGTTTCCCTCCCCTCTGTGTTTGGGGACCAGGATCAGTGAGACCTGAGCTGTGGCTTGCAGCTTGGTGACTGAGGGGAAGGAACAGAATGGGAAAGGGATGGGAAATTGTGCAATAGCTGCCGTGAGTCCCTGCAGTTACTGAGACGCCAGAGGCTTGTGCTTCATGAGGACTTTCTCATGAGCAGCAGCAGGGAGATGCAAGGAGCTGACTTCTCGCTGTAATTTCTCACCTGCAGTGATGCCACCGGTCACCTTATCACCATGCTCAGCAGACCATCTGCTTTCCTGAGCATGTATTGCCTGGCTGCCACCATGGGTCACCTCCGGCCAAGCCATAACCTGTGGCTGCTTCTGCCAAGCGAGCTCTGCTCTGCAAGCCCGAGCAGATGCCAGCACATCCAGGACACCAGCCTCACTCTCCATGGGGAGCTTCAGCTCTTATGTTTGAGCTGCCTATTGGTCTCTTCATGTTGTACGACAATGCTGCCAGTGCTAACAGTCTGCCCTTGCATGTAGTTCAGAAACAGGTTTGTATACCTGTCTGCTGACCCATTTATTTCACCCCTTCTCCATCCTCATAATCACCTAGATGGGCCTAGTTTCCACTCAATGCTTAGTACAAAATGTTTTTTCAGCCAAGTCTGTGATTTTTCCAGAGCACACATGTCTGAGAATTGAGATACAGACATAAAGGTGGGCAGCTGGGGAAATTACTGTAATGGCACAGACTGTGGGACATGTTCTAGCGTTTAGCTATGTAGAAGGTAAACTTTGTTATGGTTAAAAGCAGTTTCTTTTTACAATTACTGATGTGCCTGCTGCAAAAGCACCTGCAGACAAAGACTGGAGAAAGTCCCCTGTGGCAGGGCTGGGTTTGCAGCCTCCTCTCTGGAGGGCTCTGCCAGCACCAGGAAGGCTCCTTGCTTGTGCACCGCATGCACAAAAGTAGGCAAAGTGATCAGGTTGGTCTGGGAAGACCATGGGTGACACAGCAGCTATTGCTATTTAGTAGAAAACGAAGAAGATCAAGTAATAGAAAATCTAGATCTTATAAAATTCTGTGGAGGTGGAAAATATAATAAAATATATCTTTGATCCAAAGCATCAAAGCACTCGGCAGCAATTCCCAACTCAGACTGCAAGCTCCATGCAGCTACCATGCTGCTTTGTTTTGTATTAAGCGAAGTGCCACATAATAGAGTCCTGCTCCTCAGGGCTCAGAGATATGGAGACAACACAAATGCAAATAATGAGTAATTAGCAAGCCCTGCAAAAAGAGCTGTTGCCATTTTACGGTGCCATACTGAAGAAAGGAAATGTCAAATGAGTTATACCAAGCGTGAGTGTGAAAAGGATTAAGGAGAGGAGCCTAAAATACTGGCTGAGGGTACATTTTGCAAGCTGAAAGCAGACCTGGTGCCCAAAGGATGGTGTGGTTTGCTGACCTCTCTGCCTGCTACTCTTGCCTGACATGTCTCGCACCCAGGTGCTGTCTGCCAAGCATACAGCACCGACATTCATCTTTGACCACAGGATGCTGAATCACGTAAGGTCTAATATATTGTGTTTCTCTTCTTGTTCAGCATTTTACCTGTGGTTTGTGGACACTTTGTGTTGGTGGTTTCTTGCTGGTTTTCCTGCCTGCCCTGCAATGCAGACCACTACTGGACTGCATCCCTCTGCTTTAGCAGAGTAAATAACCCCAATTCCCATAAAAATGTCAGGCTTTTTCCCCAACTTTTTCAGGGATGAAGCATCTCTGCATGAGAGAATCTCAGCACGGCTAGAGGAGCCCAGCAGGCCCCTGCTGTGCCTTAGTGATGACCTTAGTGATGACCGCTGCCATCCAGAGGGACCTGGACAGACTGGACAACTGGGCGGTGAAAAACCTCATGCAATTCAACAAGGCCAAGTGCAAGGTTCTGCACCTGGGGAGGAATAACCCCAGACACCAGTACAGGCTGGGGACCGACCTTCTGGAGAGCAGCTCTGCGGAGAAAGACCTGGGTGTCATGGTGGACGACAAGTTGACCATGAGGCAGCAGTGTGCCCTCGTGGCCAAGAAGGCCAATGGAATCCTGGGCTGCATTAAGAAGAGCATCTCCAGCAGGTCGAGGGAGGTGATCCTGCCCCTCTACTCAGCCCTGGTGAGGCCATATCTGGAGTATTGTGTCCAGTTCTGGGCTCCACAGTACAAGAGGGATGTGGAGCTGCTGGAGAGAGTCCAGCGCAGGGCTACAAGGATGATCAGGGGCCTGGAACATCTGCCCTAGGAGGAGAGACTGGGGGAGCTGGGCCTGTTCAGCCTGGAGAAGAGAAGGCTGAGAGGGGATCTAATCAGTGTCTATAAGTACCTCAAGGGAGGGAGTGCAGAGGACGGGGATGGTCTCTTTTCAGTGGTGGCCACTGATAGGACTAGAGGAAATGGCCGGAAACTGAAACATCAAAAATTCCATAGGAACTTAAGGAAAAATTTCTTAACAGTGAGGGTGACAGAGCAATGGAACAGGCTGCCCAGAGAGGTTGTGGAGTCTCCTTCTCTGGAGATCTTCAAAACCCGCTTGGATGCAGTCCTGTGCCACGTGCTCTAGGTGTCCCTGCGTATGCAGGGGGGTTGGACTAGATGATCTCTAGAGGTCCCTTCCAACCCTAAGCATTCTATGATTCTATGATTCTATGATTCTATGTGTCTGCTCAAGGTAGAAAGCAAGATGGTGGATTTGCCCAAGGATTTGGGTTTGGCTGGTGTTTTTTTTTTTTTTTTTTTTTTTTTTTTTTCAAACCGCGTGTAAGAGCAGCAGTGTGTGTCTTCACATGAGCCGACAGGAAAGCCTGAGAGCATTTCTCAGCCTCATTAAATGAACCCATTCAGCTTTCTCTATGTAGGGCCCTGGAAATCAGGCAATGAGAAATGCCAAGAGCTTGGCAAATCACCATTAATCCACAGCAGAAATAGATGTTGTGATAAGCTCAGGTATGTCCCCTTCACAGAACTCATTACTCAGTCATTTTATGCTCACGACAGCTACTTTCTCTGCATTTATGAATTTTTCTACATGTAAATGCTGAGTTTTATAATAAGCTGTAAGTATAAGATGTTCCAAAGAAGCTGTGTGGTACCCAATCAAGTCCTTGCAGAAAACTTATCTGTTGTCATCCCCCATGCTTCAAATGTACAAAAAAGTTTTGCATTAGGAAGGTGTTTCTGGCTATCTTGCAAAAGGTCTAGTAATATAGATTTTTAGATACCACTCTTTTATGAAGGACTTGGAAGGTAAGTGTGTGGAGGAAAAAATGTATGCCCACAGGGCTTTCACCATGTCATAACAGCTATTTTTGCTCTTCCTGGACATCCAATTTCACTGTTGTAAAAAGGCTGGTGACAGCATCTCAAGACCTTAATGGGATGATATCTGTGTAAGCTAGCAACCAATTTTTGTCCCAAGAATTTTTGCGTAGCAGGTTTTGATCACAAAGGCAATTTAATAATTTTGTTATGCCGTCCCACCAATGTAACTCCACTCATTGCTAGAGGTACTGGTGATATTTCTTGCTGTATATCAGAATACCATAAGGCCACAGATTAAAGTTTATTGAACACCTCTTGTAAAGTCTGATACAGTCCTGCTGTCCTCTCCTTGCTTGAGTCCTAACAAGGGAAAAAAGATTTTCCTTTCCATGTTGTTAACTTTATTAGAGAGTTTACTTTTGTGTTCTAAGCTAATCTTCTTTATAGTGCAGCTCTGCTGCTAAACATTTAAGATTCTATACTGAAAAAGGCTGATTAAAAATCTTGGCAATTGCTGTGTGCCATTAAACTTCATTTTTGCTATAACATACTTTGCTGATTTTCTCTGATGTGTTTGATTTAATAGTTCATTTAACCAGCACCAGAAGCGTTAGAGGAAAAGGTAAATTTTCAGCTTGTCGACTTGTTTAATAATTTGATTTAGTCCTTCCCCTTTGACAAGTTCACACCAGTAGCATTAAAAGCTATAATACTGACTCAGTCAATACTTCTGTTTCCCATGCACTAAGAAATACTTCAGGCTATCATGGGATCAGGCTTGCTGGTAACCAAGGCTTTCTGTCCAAAAAAGTGTTGTAGCAAGATAAACCTGTTCCTCCATTTTCTTATATTAATTCAGTGATATCACTGTAAACCACCATGCAGAAACAGTTGTATGCATTATGGTCCTATCGCTTATTTTTCTTCGTATATACGAACTACATTAGAGTGGGTTGCAGAGATGAGATTTAAAAGATAGTGTTCCTCAAGAGATACCCCTAGGAATATGTACCTATTCCAAACAAGCCTTAGGTGGAAAAGACCTTTACTTAGAGGGTTTGAGTTAGGTGAATACAGCTGGAAATTGTCTCTTTGCTTGAAAGGAAAAACAAATTTGTTTCTAGTCTTTTGGAATTTGCTTACAGTGAATATTATAGTGATTGAGTTTGGCAAGGAGAAAATTTCAGTTCCAAATAACTTATGATTTTCAAATTTGCAGCTAAAACTATTTGTGGTAAACTTTTTTCTTTCCCAAAGAAGCAGTCAAATATTGTTGTGTGTTTGTAACTGCTTTACAAAAGCCTAATGGTTTGTAGCTCTTTTAAAACATGGTTAATCAGCAGTTACAAAGCAAACTAGCTAAATGATAATCTGGACTTGGAGAAAAAGAGCATGATGGGAGGGTTGTTCCATGAATCAGTGTAGGATCCAAGTGTGTATCATCTAATTGCAAAGACATCACCAGCATCATTTTGTTTTCTCCCCAGAATGATGTTACTGCCTACATAATACTTATATGTAATGTCCCGTCTAGCCTTTCATGTAGTTATGCATTTTGTTATTTAGTTATAATTCAACAACGAGCAGTAGAAAAGTGCAGAATGATAAATGCAATGGGGTTGGTGTGGGGGAATGCTATGAGCAGAATCCAGCAGAGGTATCTAACTTTTCGTTAGAAGAACCTGCTGGAGAGACACCTTAGTGTTTGGAAACCGTGTAGAGGGAGAACCTTACCCTAAAGATGAAGGGATGCCCCTTGAGCAGCTGAATTTATCTCTGTTGACCTCATAGAAATTAAGGCTCTGCTTCTGCATGTCAAAAGTAATTTTTCTCTACTGATGTGGTGCTTCATCACTAGCCCTTCCAGTGCTCACTGAAAAGTGTGCAATGAGCTTTCAAGAACAAATGACTCACCCTTTCTTGAAAGTCCAGTCTTGTTGACCAGGCACTCTGGGATGAGCCAGCCCAGACCTGGGCAAGATGCACCAGGATCTGTCTGCTCCCTCCACAAGCAACATTTGGAATTAGAGAGGATGCAGTACATTTCTTCAAGTAAATTGTTGGGTGTATGTTGCATTACAGCTTGGAAAGGCAATAGAGAGAGGCATAAAAGCAATATAAAGAATACCATATGTCTGGCATGAATATCTTGTTCTGTTGCTGGAAACTTGTCCTGTGGTATTTGTTTGATACAGGCACTGAAGTCTCTTCCAACATCAAACTCCATGGATAGGCAACCTATTGAAGAGATGAAACCTTGCTCTGTCTTTGTGACTTCTAGTTATATTTTGAAATTCAATTGCATCTTTAGAATTGCTGGCATGTTTCAAACATATCATTATTTATCTACTAAGTCAGGTGTTCTCTTCCTGGTGAGCTTTCTCTTTTCCATGTCAACATTTGTGAGGTTTTAAAGAGGCTCATCTAGGCATATATGAGAAGGTGCTCATCTCATTAGCAAAGTGGTATCTCATGTGCCACAGAATTGCGGGCATAAATTTACATTGCAGCACTTTGCAAGGCAGACAGCCCAAGAGCATTTACTGAGCACAATATAGCATATAACCATATAGCTTTCTCAGGAGTTTCACCCTCCCTAGAAAACTTGATTTGCAACAGGGTTGTTATCACAAGCCGAATCTGCTATTATCATAAAGCATTATTTATGCAATGTTTTCCCAGTTTCTTGATCCAAGCTATGTTGTGGTGTTTCCAAATAGGGCACATATAATACTTCGTTAATATCAGTTACTGATTTGAGCCTCAGGTTTTCCATTTGTAAGATTTAGGGCATTCTGTCATAGTTCATTGAAAAGCTTTGGGATATGGAGTTCTTTCCAGAGTGATTCTCTTGAGCTTTCCAAGACAATTACAAAATTATTATTGCACTGATGACTCGTGGGCCACATTCTCATTTTTTTTGCTCTAGAGCAGTAAAGCTTGGAAAACCATTCTCTTTAACACTTCATCGAGCCTCCCTGACATTTTCTTTAGTGCGATGTAATTATTGCAGCTGCATGTGTTCGTTTGATATTCACTCTGCGGTGTAGCTGTTGTACACCTAGATGTTCATCTGCATGCAGTTACTGTGACTGTGGGTGAGTGGACGTGTCTTGGGAACCAAAGGTTTGCACATCCAATTGGTCACAGACTTTTTTTCAAAAGGGGCAGCCTGAAAGCACTTTCCAATACACTTCATGTCTTTTCTCACAGGTTGTAAACAGAGGCCCACCTTCTGCTTTGAAGTTCTTTAAATCTCTATGAATAAAGTGGGAGCAGACAAGCAATTAGCAAGAAGCATGTGCAGGAACGTGCTGCTGCAGAAGACTGGCCTCAGGCAGAGTGTGCTGGATTATCTGACAATGACCAGTGCTCTAGAGAAATGAAAAACAGGCAGATCCTGAGAAAACAGCAGAAAGAGCAGCTGGTTCCCCTTTTTTGAACTTCCACTCAAGGGCTGTGTATTTTCCCGTATTTCCCAGATGACCAGAAAATGAGAAGTCACAAGTGCAGAAGCAAAAGACACAATGTTGCAATGAAGGCACTTGAAATGCTCACTTCCACTCTCAGTACTGCTATTGATTCCAGCAGATTTGCTGTAACTGAAATAGGGGACAAACCACGCAGAGCACTAATATTGCTAGAGCCAAGGCAAACTTTTACAATGTGCATGTTCTGTGTGCCAGCAAATGAAAATCTGAAGCAGCCAAACCATGTGAAACAGGAGCTGAAGTCATTCTACCTCCACAGAGCCTGACCTGCAAAATTCTCTTGCTTTAATATCCAGCATCAGGGACCAGGAATACAGAATGCTAGTGTAAGACTTGTGCTGGATAGGATGTTTCCAGCAGCCTACTTTCTGTAGGTGTTCAGAAAGTACTGAAGTGGCTTGTTTAAAATACAGCACCTTGATCTGGCTTCTGGCCAGCAAGCATTTAAAGCTCAGTTGTCACATTGTGGACGGCAGTGGTCCTCAAACTTTTTAAACAGGGGGCCGGTTCACTGTCCTTCAGACACTGTCGGGGACCGGACTATAGTTTGGAAAAAAAATGAACAAATTCCTATGCACACTGCTCGTATTTTATTTGTAGTAGTGCACAAAAAAAAAACAGGAAAAAGAATGCAATATTTAAAATGAAGAACAATTGTAATCAACAAAAACAAATAATATTTCAATGTGAACTATGGGCCTGCTTTTGGCTAATGAGATGGTCAATGTTAGGTTCCATATTTGTCACTGCTAGTCGTAGCAAGTGATGCAAGTGTTCATCAGTTATTCTGGATCTGATTAGAGATTTCAGATGTTTCATTTGGGGAAAAAGTCTTCTCACAGACATAGGTGCTGCCAAAGATGGTTGCAATTTTGAGTGCATGGTTCCTGAGATTATGATATGTCTCTGAGGGGAGAGATGCATAGAAATTAGTAAGGCTGCTTGATTTGAATGCATCTTTCGGCGAGGCACAAGTCTGTAGTTCGGCCAATTCCATTTGGTAAATTGGATCAACAGTTTCAATGTCAACAGAAAATGGGTTCCAGAAAAGCTGTATGTCCTATTCATGGAGACAAAGCTCTTTAAATCTAATTTGAACCTCCTTTTGCAACATTTGCAGACGGGTTTTGAGTTGTGGGGAGATGGCAGAAGTTTTCCTCCTTTACTTGGTTAATGAGCAGGTCTAATTTGACTTGAAATGCTTTCACATGTGAACACGTATCACAGATGAGCTTCCCCTTTCCTTGAAGTTGGACATTGAAAGTGTTGAGTAGCTCTGTTACATCTGTCAGAAACACAAGGTGGCATTTCCATTCTGCATCTTTGAGCTCTGGTACTTCTTTGTTTTTAGAGAGCATAAAATCATAAACCTGTGGAAGTAAGTCATAAAATCGTTTCAAAACTCTCCCTTGACTCAGCCAACGGACTTCTGTGTGGTACAGAATATCTTCATAGGCAGCATTTAACTCAGACAGAAATTCCTGAAACTGTCTGTGGTTTAGTGCATGAGCTCTAATGAAGTTAACACAAGAAACTACAATTTTCATGACAGAGTCCAGCTTCAGTGATTTACAACACAGTGCTTGTTGGTGGATGATGCAACGTATGGCTATTGGATGTGAATGATTGCGATGATTGTGAATGATTGTGAATGATTTGTCCATCTCGTTGTTAATGTGTGCAACCACTCCTTTCATGGACCCCACCATGCTAGGAGCACCATCAGTTGTCACACTGAATAGTTTACCCCAGTCCAGCTCCAAACCATTCATAGTTTGGCAAACTTTCTCATAGATATCCTCTCCTGTAGTTGTTCCTTTGATGCTTTTCAGTGCAGCAAGCTCCTCTGTGACTTTGAAAGAACCATTTGTCCCATGAATGAAAATTAGAAGTTGTGCAGAATCACAAACATCACTGCTTTGGTCGAGTGCCAATGAGAAATAGCAAAGTTTTTTGAGGAGTTTTGCAACTGCAGATTCAAATTTTCCCCCATTTCTTCAATCCTTCGTGTAATTGTAGGTCCTGAAAAACTCACTGTACTAAATAAATCTGCCTTCTCTGGACACATCTCTTTGGCAACAGAAAGAAGGCATTCTTTAACAAATTCTCCCTCTATGAATGTTCTGCAAGTGCGCGCTATGAGCTTGGCAACTTGATAGCTTGCTGGAAGTGATGATATATTGAGCTGCTTTTGCTTCACAGAAGTATTTTGCTGAGTTGTCAATCCATGTTTCAGTCTTAATATTTTATCTTTTCTCACTTGTCCGACCAAAGAATCATATTTATCTTTATGTTGAGTTTTGTAATGTCGACACAAATTGTATTCCTTGAACACAGACACTGAATTCTGGCATATCAGACAAACAGCTCTTTCTTTGTACACCATGAAAAAATAATCAGAAGTCCACTTTTCTTGGAATACCCTGCACTCAGAGTCAATTTTTCTTTTTATTGACATGATGGCGCGCGCGCTTCCCACTGGTGCTGGCTGCGTGTCCTGCCTGGGAGCTGGAGGGAGGGAGGGAGAGACGAGGGAGCCGCCCACCTCGCTGATGCCGCCGCCCCCCTCCTCAGCCCGGCCGCGCAGTCCGGAAAGGGTGGCCAGAAGGGACCGAAGGAACTTTGCCGCGCCAGGGCTCTGGCGATTAGCCCAAGTTGGCTGGACCTCGCAGTCCAGAAGCTTCTGACTGAGCTTGCCTGGCAGAGGAGATGCCCGCGCCTCTCGCCTGCCGAGGAGGAGGAGGAGGAGGAGGAAGAAGAGGAGGAGAACACCCGGCGGGGGTGTTCTGTAAATACCGGCGGGCCAGATTGAGGACCCTGGGGGGGCTGTATCCAGCCCACGGGCCGTAGTTTGAGGAGCCCTGGTGGATGGCCTTGCTACGGGCAGGGCATTGATTTGATGTTGCCGACACTGAGCACCTCACTTGTATGAAAAGCCAGTCTCAAAAACATCCCTATAAAAGCCATAACTGGCACACTTGGGTACCTATATAATGATCCAGGGACTGATAGACTCCTACATTGGCTTACGGTGTGGAGATATTTGCAGTAAAGGCACCTCAGGCAGCTCAACACATTGGATTGGGATGCAACATAACCCAGGGCTGCATCCGAGCCAACAAGCATTTCTAAATGTGGGTTTACGCAGTTGGCCAGGATCTACCGGTACCCACCAGCATAAACAGCTGCCGCTCCTTTCTTCCAGGTTTTTATCCATCATGCTTTGCAGAGGAAAAACTGGAAAATCCTATAGGTCAGAAACCATGAGGCAAGCCTGGTCCCTGTTGCTTTATTTTTTTCTCCTCTTCTTACTCTTTTATAGTTAGCCTTATGAGGGTTTAAAAGCCTGAACTCATGGGTTCTCTCTCCAGCTTGGGATTGGCAACACTCCCAAGCTAACATAATGTAAAAGCAGCCCACACAGAACCAGGCAGACTCTTCTTCTGCAGAAAATACCCATCATAAATACACCTCAGAACTTGTTTTCAAATAAATTTTCAGGGGAAATTCTGTTTTATTTTATCCAAATTTCAGGTACAAGTTTTATTCACATAGAAAGGATTTTCACCAATAGAGCATTCTTTGAAAACTAAATAAACTGAATTTCTGTCTAGCATTTATCGCTCCACCCTACTCCCCTCATCCCCCCCACACCAAATAACTTATATCATACTGACCTTGGAGAAATACAGAAACTCCTCTGTGAGATCTGGAAACTTCCTCTCCAATTATTTTTCAAAATGGCCTATGTGTTATTTAAGCTGCCTTTTTTCTCTCTCTCTCTAAATCTGTTGCCTTTGGCACCTTTTTGAAAAGCTGTATGCTGAGAAGAGCTGCAGGGAGGAGAAGGTGGAGCAGGGGCAAGGATAGATATCTTTCTCTCCCTAGAAAGATGGGGAGCAAGGTCAGAACACCCAGAAGAAGGGATAGCAGCACCTGCTCCCCCAAACACTGCAGAAATGACTTGCTGTCACTTATTTCTTGGGATGCTACCATGCACCATCTTCCCATGTGTTCCTTGGGGACAGGCTGGAGCATCCCTCCATCTGCACATGACAAGGTCACGTCCAACTTCTGCACATTCAGGGTTACCTTTTGCTTGTAATTTCCTTAATGGCATACCACTGTTGTCATGGCAATTCTTCCTTGGCTTGTTAATAAGAGTAACAATTAATTCAGGGAAGATGAAAATATTAAATATTAATGCCTGACTTTCGTTGATATTGCTAGCTTTCTTGTTTCTTAAAAGTGGCAAAAATACTGTTAGATTTGTGCCAGGCTGGCTCAGATTTACTTTATGTAATTCAGAATTACTTTATGTAATTAATTCATAACAGTAAAACAAAAAAACTACTCAGCCCTGCCACCCCATCCCTCTCCAGAAAAAAAAAAACACAGAGGATCATGCAAAGCTAAATTTATATGATGCTTTTCATTATGTAACCATTAAACCGCTCTTCCTGGAAGGATTTATTGATCCCCCAGTAATGGAGGAACAGGACTATGGCTTCAAAATGCAGCGCCCAATCTATATGGCTTCAGAAAGGCAGCGCCCAATCTATATGGACCAACTGCTTTTCAGAGCGGAGATGTTAATGCGGGAGATTAGGCTATCATAGCAGCTCAGCCTGAACGTTCAGATCGCTATTCAGTAAGTGCTTTGTACTGTCTGGTTCATATTTTCAGTCTCATCTGCCAACAGCTGTGCATAATCCATCAGGAGTGGATCAATAGGAGCCCACAGTATTGCGTTACTGGGCGGCAATTCCTCAGCAAAGGCAGCTGCGTTTCAGCATCTTTGCTTGTATTGATGCCTGTGGGCAAGCTAAGAGCTGGCGATTATCCCTGCTTTCCAAACTGCCTGTTGGAATGTTTGCCCGGACGGGCAGTGTCAGGAAGCCGGTGCAGACTCCTCCCCACCGGTGGGCAGCATCAGTTTAAAGCATTGTGATGAAATTGTAGCTCCCAAGAGATAAAGAATAACCATGGGCAAATACATGCCTGTGTTTTGCAGCATGAAGTTTTATTTGTGCTTCCCCCACTCCTTTATACAGTCAGAGGAGGCAGCTTTCAAAGGAAAACCCCTTTTAGAAGAGCAAAGGCAAAACAAAATGAGATGACAGTGAGAAACAGTGCCTAACATTCTAAGTGGGACCCCAAAAAGGGGTCAGCATGAGAACAACCCTTTTCTGAAAGCTGCTGCAGGGCAAATGCCTTTCTAAAAGTCATGAGGTGGCCAAACATCTAAGTTCCAATGCCTGAACTTGGGCTCTTCACAGTTGCTTAAAAAACACACCAACAAAAAGCTTTGCCCTGATTACTTATATATATCTACAGATTTGATAAACCCAGAAGAGCAATCAAAGGTGTACCCCAAGGTCGGAGTCAACTAATTTTTCTCTGGTTTTGGAAGTTTCACATCCATATTTGCATTTTAAGTACCACTAAAGGAGAGCTGTCTTCTTCTGTCATCAAAATGCTAGCCTTTAGCTTCTCAAAAACTAATAAATGATATCCTGATATCATTTTGATCCCTGCGCTTCCTCAGCAGCACATTAAACAGATGCCACAGCATATACAAGAGAGCAGAATGTCAATAAGCAAAAACAGCTGGTGTTCAACAAATCTGAGAAAGAAGAGGGAAAGAAAAAACCATATCAAGCATCTAGTCAGCATCTGATCAGCAGAATCTGGTAAAGATGCCTGTCCTCTAAACGACAAAGCAGCACAAAGTCTCAGAGCTATTGAAGTCATTTCTGTTCACTGAGAATTATGTACCCAGAGGAGCAGCCTCTCCCCAATATGCAGGAATCATGGAGATACAGATTTGCTTCTAAACTCTCAATGATCCCCTTTCCCTTATGATCACCTTCCCCATAGACTTCTGCTCCAAGTCCACTAAAGCTATACCACACACTGTGAGCAACCTCAGGAACAGAGCAGGTCTGGAAGTACATCAGGTGAGAGCTTCACGCTCAGCACTGCTTCTTTGTCCAGAGTACAATGCATTGGCACTGATTTAATCCTGGGAGCAAGCTGGACCATGGCTCATTCAATGCCTGAGGACTTCTCTCTGCCCCATCAACATCTAACTGAAAATTCAGGGTGAGAGGGACGTCAGAGCTGGTTAAGGTGCAGGAAGACATTTCCTGTAGCAGTGCTGTCAGGGGCGTGTTTATTCTGGGGAAATCAGAATACGCAGATCACATTCAAAACAGGACACTGAACTCATCACCCATGGCCTCCCTGTGGTCTTTTCCCAAAGGATCTCAAAGCAACAATTGTCACAAAAGGATGTGATTGATGAAAGAATAAAATGTATAACCAGGTCATACTGTTAGCTTAAAAGAACATAGTGGTGTTGATTAGGGATAGTTTGATTCAAGATGCCATGTTTGTAATCTGACTGAGAATTTGGGTTTAAGAGATATTTTTGGCCAAGAGAAGAGTTTTGTTTTTGTTTTTGTTGTTCCGCTACTACCTATTTGAGCCTGTGTATTTGACATAGGAGAGATGTAATATAGTAGTTCTAATCTACCCTTTAGGTGCCTTTCAATTAGCACTTACAATTCTTGGAACATCCGTTCAAGAATTCAAGCTCATCTCAAGAAAGCCAGAGGTAGGAGTGGCAAAGGTACTGAACTATTGTGCAGGACTATTTTCCTGATGAGATATTAAACCAAGTTCTTTCAAACTGCTTAAAGTGAAACAGGTCATAGCAATATCCCAGAAGGTCAGGCAAAATAATTTATAGCCTGGGTCACATATTCAACAGGGAATGACAGCTCTGCCAGATGATAAACTCCTGGCTCCCAGCTGAAAACTAGCACCGTGGTCTGCAAGGCACCTGGCGGTACACTAGGCTGTTGTTTCTGCTGGTGCATGTCAGAGTAGTGAGTAAAGCGACTCTATCCAACAGATGATGGTTTGGACCCAGCCAGGACTAAAGATGTCCTCACCTCTTCATTCCTTGCACATTTTGGTCCCTAAAGAGCTCTTGGCTCTTGTGGCTAGCATGGCAAAGCTCAAGTGAGGAAACTCATTCTTGAAACTTGATCTAAAATTGATCTAAGCTAAGCAGATAAAAAGACTTAAGGCAGACAAGATCCCTGATTAAATCCATTTAAGCACTTCTGTGTAGACCAAAGGTTTTTCAGGAGGTGAGCAAGGTTTTGCTAGAAACTGTCACCTCCATCAGCAGTAGCTTTTTGCATTTCTGTCCATATAATTCAAATCTCTAAACAGTCCAGAATGTGCCTTTTCCTGAAATTGCAATATAGCATCACTGCAGACAGGCCTTTACTGTTCCCTGTAAGACCTTTACTGGTTCTGTTGCCATTTAACAAAAGGCTTATGGTGATGCCTACCAGCTTCAGTGACATTTTGCCCAATACACGGCCATGTACTAGCTAGAGGTGTTTGTCTGCATACTCTGCTTAGTCTTATATTTCCTTTTTTGTCCTAATATAGATTGATGGTCCAAGTAATGAGCTTTCTGAGAAAGCTCTTGAAGCAATGTCAGAACAAGGGAGGGAGGACAAAAGGAAGGAACATACCATAGGTTAGCTTAGATCAAGAAGTGGCACCGCTATGCCCCTTTATACTGAAGAAAATGTTAATTAAAATCCTTGGAAATGTTGCTATAAGGGAGACCTTCAAAAATTACCTAGTTGTTTTAATCACATAATGAGGAACAGAAAGCAGTGTTTGGCAGGGGCTGAAGAGCTGTGTCTGCTTTTTGAATTTCTGACATTCTCCTTCTGACAACAGAAAACCAGTTCCTCCCAATTCTCCCTTAAATGAGGGAGAATTTTGCAGCTTTTGCCATGGCTGTTGGATCACCAGCACTTTTGAGAATCTTGAGGTGAAGGAAAGGATAGCTCAGGTTTGTTAATGTGTCAATGGCAAGGCATAAATGTGCCATCCTACTGCCTATTTGTGCTCTTTACTGCTTTGAAGGCTGACACACTGCATAAGACAAGCCAGAATAATAATGCTACATCTTGCAATTCATTCTCATCAGTTTTAATGAAGATAAAAAGGCTCACTTTGTGAATCTGCTTGGGTTTAACAAATTAAACATGCTACTGAAAGGGTGCATGTGAACAGAATATTTGTCATTATAAGGCTTGTTTGAATGGGTAAAGTTAACTAACCTTATTCTGTATAGTTTGCTTTTGTTCTTGCTGCTCAAAGAAGGCCTCACAACTAAATTGTTGGTTCTGATCTCATTCCCTGCGCATTAAACTCTCTGTTCAATTATCATTTTACAGTTCTTCCAATAGTTTAGCATCAATTTGCGCTCAGAAAAACATATTTTAGATGTCCTGCAGCTGGAGAGAGGTAGCGGCAAGGTGAGAATGCAGAAGAGGTAGTAGCACAAGGAAATCCTTCTTGCTTTCAGCAACAGCCCAGTCCAGCTACAGGCAGGTCTCCAAGTCATTCACAAAGCTGCATTTCATTGCCCTGTTCCTATCGATCCTCTATCCTGCTCACAGTCAGAGCACACCAGGCACCTGGAATAATACTCTCACTTTGCCAGAGAAATTGCTTTCAATCTGCAAGATACTCATATTTGTCATGAACGGATGCAAAGGGAGAAAGTGCATGGATTATATGAGCTTTGAATGTTGAAATTCAGGGCTAAGGCAAATAATATCTGTTACACTAAACACTTTCTTTCTGTAAGCCATTGAAAAGAATAGGATAATAAACACTAGAAATGAAGTCAATTATTAACATCCTGACAAGATTTATTTTCAGCAATAAACAGCCTCCTGAAAATAGCCAGGGAAGGCTGCAAATGCACAACTCTCTTTCCTGGAGCTATGACCCTGGATAAAATACAAAGCAGAAGTGGACAAACTAACAGGAAAAAAAAAAGAGTTCTCTATGCTAGGAATCATCATTAATTACTGCGATCTGTGCAGTTGTGTGGGCTGTACACCAGGTCTACCAAGAGTGCCACCAGGTACCACACCTTTAACAAAGCTGTAGCTGGGACCATTCACAGCCTGCAGCTTCCTTAAGATTGCAGTAGTGCAATTCATTGCTTTCCTTCTCCACTCCTTGGCCCCTCTGTTCTTACTATGGAATGAACAGGAACAGGGCGTCAAAGGTGATAACTTGACTTCAACACTATGCAAGGCCATGCAGCTAAACAAGAGCCATGGCATGGAAATGGCCTTGAGGTGGCTCTAGGACTTTCCTTGAAGACTAAACAACACATACAATACTAAAAAGGCAATATAGGAGCACTGAGGCAAGAAAATGCAGCTTTCCTCTCTGCTCTTATCGTTTCCTTGCAACTTCATGGCTGAGGGAAGCGCAGTATGTGATATTATCAGTCGCACTAAATCTTGGCCAGCTTGGCTGTTGAAAAAACTTGAAGCTTGGTGTTGGTTACAGACCCATGGCAGTTGCTGCAGAAAGTCCTGTCCTGACTGACCACACTGGGATATTACTTGCAGAATGCAAAGAGGGAAGAAGTAGTGGAGATTGAAAAGCACCTGCAGGGTGCGACAGCAGAAGCACAAGACCCCTTCTAGGTGGGTCTGTGATTTAGGGGTGGTAGGTGGCTCTGGCCTGAAGAGCACACTTCGTGCAACCATGCAGCACAAACCCAGGCAGCCTGACAGAGCCCTGAACAAACTGACTGAGAAGAGGGAAAGGCAGCCAGCGGAGCTCATTCTCGCGTCTGGAGCAGTGGCTGTCTTGGAGCACCATCCATGGTGGGCACCTCCCCAGCAGCGCAGGCGGAAGGTGCCTTCAGGTGTGGACCCTGCAACCCCACAGGATGACTTACTTTAGGACTTTCTGAATGGGAATCATTTTCCTACAGAGCAACGACATATTTCTGAAGCCACAACACTCAAGGGAATGCTATTAAAGTCAGCAGCTCATGAAGAAGCAACTGGACCAAATGTTAAAGTACTCATTAGCTTTACAGATACTTAGCTCTGAAGTTTTCTTCTGGAAAGGGGCAAAGATTTTGAGGACATTATTTAAGAAAGCCTGGCTGCAAATTTAAAGAAGCAACATTTGAGAAGAGAAGATGGTGATTATTTCTGAAGTGCTGTAATAATGATTTCCCACCAGTCATCTACTTGCAAGGAAGAAAAAAAACAATTGTCCTTTTTTGTTTCTTCCTTGTCTTTTCAATCATAAAATACATTTCTTTTGTCCTTTCCATTGAAAAGCCTTAATCAGCAGGACCTTCTCATTAACCTGATAAGACAGCTGTCCCTTTTCTGAACCATTTAAAATGTTCCCTCCAGGTTCCAAGGCTGGGTCATGTCATTTTATTTCATCTTGTAGGCAACACTATCCAATTTAAACATAGTAAAATTTAAATAACGAATATTAATAGTAATTAAAAAAAAAAATGACCGAAGCCATGAAGAAGCCACAAGTACTAGCCTGGGGACCTAATCAAAGTGCATATCAACCTGACCAGCCTTGGGGCTCCCTTTGCCAAAACGATATTTCCAAAAGTGTATCAGAAATTACCACACAGTTGTTACTTTTCTGTACTCTGTCTGGCTTCGATTTGCTTAACCATCTTTGACCTTTTGATCCATGGAGGCTGAGTGCAAATAGACTTTGCCCAGCAATTGATTACTGCAAGAAGGCAGCTTGTTCAGCCCCTCACATTCCTCAGAAACAGGCAATCCTCTTGTCCTCTGTAGTTTGATCATACATTAAAACCCCTCTTTCGCTATCTCATTTATTACCCGAAATTGCTTTGCACTGAAACATTAGAAGATCCAGTATCCACCGAGATAGGCTAATTTTAATGATTAACTGAGAAACTGTTAAATTTTACTTCAATGCTCCACTGTCATTATGGAATTAGTGTTAACGGCCATGTACCACGAGAACCGTAATGAGGCTGGCTGTAATTGCCAGTGCAAGGGAGCTGAAGCTCTAGAAATATAAATGGAGCACATATCTGTTTAAAAATAAATAAATAAAAGGAGAAGTTAAAAAAAAAAGAAAAAGAACTAGGAAAAAAAAAAAAACCCTTCCAGAGGCTCATTTTCTTTTCAAATGGTGCTGGTTCCAGGGAATTCAAAGCTCAGTAACTTTGTTGCTCTTAACTCTACTTGCTTTTAATTAAACATGGATGAAATTAGCGGACAAAAAGTCAACACTTGTGAAAACAGCTCATTACAAAATGATGGTGGCGTAGCTCCCTGCAAACTGTAGCAGATTCTTGCATGCTGGCCATGAAGTTTTTAGTGACTCCTAGTCTGTCATTGTGTGTCTCCACTCAATACTAAATGCAATGTTTAGACTTTGTACCCCCCTGCCCCCCCACCCCAGGCGGTGCACTAATTTCCTTAAAATTCACTTTCAGTGAATTTTACTGACAGCCTATTTTGTTATTCTCAAGCATGCGGTCCCTCTGGTAACTGGCACTTTTACTCTGGTAAAGATCAGTCCTAATCGCGTGCTGGCAGAAAGCACTGCAGCCCTCTTGACCTAGGCATGCCAAGATGCTCCCCTTCGCTTTGATGGAGTTGCCTTCGGTCTGGGTCACCATCACGCTTCATGCCATTTCTCCTTGGCATATCCATCCATATCCTTAGCTTCCTCCCATTCCCCCCCACTTTTGAACACCTTCCTAACTGCATCCTTTGCTTCAAAGCATCTCAGTTCTCTAGTGAATATCCCACCGCTCTTTGAAGATCTAAGCTCTCACTTCATCACTTGTTTTGGCTGTTTTCATTTTTTTCTGTCATAAGCATCTGATCCACCCACTGGAGCTTCCTATTCTTTGACAGCAATTTATGCCTAATTATCTCCTTGACGGTTTCATTTTTCACTCTTGTCTTCTCTACTTGATCTTCCCAATCTTTTTCAAACATTTGTTTTCAAAGTTATTTCAACTTTCTTCGTTTGTTTTCATGTGCTAATGCCTTACATCCTTATACCATCTTGGGGGCTCACCTTCCCAGTGCTCCAGTTGTTTCTGGACATGCTACCTTCTCTTTTAATTCCCTGAGAACCTCCTGGCAGTCTCTAATACATCTGATGTAGCACAGCAACTGACCCTCTAGAAAGATTAATCAGGTAGGAATGACGTTTCCATGGCAAGTCTTCATCCTCTTCTACTAAGAGGAAAATGTCTTAATGACAGAGAATATAAAATGAAGGCTCTTTTAGCGCAAATATAACAAGGCTTTTCTTTTCCCTCTGATTCCTTTCCCTGCAAAGGATGCCCAAATACTGTCCTTGTTACCATCAGTGTGTAATAATCATAGGTACTTGATGTACAGGCCTGTCCAATTTCTGAGCAGAATTTCATTTTATCTCTAGTCCTGAAAGTTTTTTGTTATCTTAAACACAGAAGCTATTTATCACTGACCTTGGAGAGCAGCTTTTAAACCATAAAATGCCTGTTGTTCTCTCCTGCAACCTCACTCGAATTTCAGTTTTCTCTTTGCCAATTGTACAGTGCAGACATCTGCACCATATGCCATGGATTCTTTTTTTTAACAACTCTTCCTTCTGCAAGACTAACATTTCCTGAGATATCCCTTATCTTGAAAGGCATGGTTAAAGTATATGTAACTGGTTGTCCTTTGACGATGATTTCTAGAGTTGTCCTTCAGTGACCACTTCATAAATTCCTCCACACCTCTGCCTACTTTACCTGTGAACTATTTGTTTGCATTTTTTAAAAAACTTCATATCTCTTTGCCCTTTGTTAGAGATCCATTTCCTATCAAGCACACCCTGCTATGCCCTGTACCTATGGTTCCTTTCAGAACCAGGATATTGCTATGTTAATGCTTTAAACACTGAAATTCAGCAGAAGCTGGGGGTCTAAATCCCTTTAAAAACTTTAAAACTAATTTGAAAATCCAGCTTTAGGTCAGAGTAATTTACTGATTTTTTTCTATATATCCTTCGCCTTGTGTTCCTTGCTGTTAGAAGATTTTTTTTTTCTAGAACAGTAATATCTTTCTGCCATAATTTAAGCAGGCTTTTAAATTTCTGCAGGTATTACAAACTGTAGAACCAGTCTCGTGCTAATCATTTATCTTAATAATCTGCTCACTTTCTAGAGTACTGCTCTAGCTTCCCCTTTGTATGGTCTTTTTATGTGTATGTTTCTGTGGCCTTTTTACCATCTCTTAAAATTGCATTGGTAAATTTGCATAAATGTTACCCTGTTGAAAAAAATATGAACTTTGAAATAAAAAAGAGAGAGGAAAGTACAGTCCTAGTTACCTAAACTTTGAGCTTTCCTGTTGAGAACATGAAGCAACTCAATTTGACCAGTTCCTCCACCTAACTTAAAGCTTGAGATGCTGAAGTGTTGCTGCCACAATTTTTCATCTCTGCTCTGTCCCCAAAGAAGATCTCTTTCCTGTCTTTTTTTTTTTGGTAAGTTCAGTGGCAGATATTGTATACAGGACTCCCAAGTGGCTCTGCTCACTGCCTTTCACAGTAGCAGTATTGTTTCCTTTGATTTGTGCTCTTTTCTACCAAATAATTCAGTCTGAGTTCCCTTTGCTTTTGGCTGTTTATAGTTGCTTCACTGGGAAAAATAGCCATTTGCTTCCTGAACTGCTGTGTTGGCAATTTTTAGTCTTTGCATGCAAAAAAATGCAAAATTTGGGTGTCCCCGAGCAGTCCACATGCTGAACAGACTTTGACCACTTGGTTTGACCTTGCAAATCTATTTTCCCACCCAAACAGAAATTGAATGTGCAAAACCCTCATGACAGGTGCTTATCAACTATGCAAAAGGAGTGGCTTTTAACCTGGGGGGATTTTCTTGAGAAATTCAATGGACTAGTGCCCATTTGCCTTAAGCACTCACTCTACTGGATCTTCCCAGCCATTTCAAGGGCTCAGCTAATTTTGGCTGGAATAAACCAGGGAAGGACAGGGAATTACTGAGATACCAATGCTACCATCTCAGCTTTCAGTTTCCCAGAGCTCTCAAAGTGTTCATTTTTAAGAACATTTCTAGGCTTTCCTCTTTTCCCTTCCTTCTTTTTTTTGTGTGTGTGTGTGTTGTACACTGGGCACATATTTCTTTCCTTGGGAACTTTCTCCCTCTGACTTTCTGATATGACTTCTAAGAAAAATTAGCTGCCTTTCCTTCAAAGTCTCCCATTTTCTAACAAACCAGAATTCTCTATATGAACCTATTGGAAACTGATATCTTTTGGTAAAATAGTTTCTTTATAATCTTTTTCCACAAAACTGACATGTTTTTGAAGGTAGTAGCTACTAGGCACCACCAAGCATTGCTCTCATCCACTAAATAATCAATTAGCCATCTGAAAGGACAGGGGGAATTTGTGGGGAGGGAAAAAAGTTCTGACCTGAATTGAAATTTTATGAAGTTTCCAGAGACATTTTATCCAGGTATAACCATGACATAGTTTCCGACTGCACACTTGGAAAATTTCACTTTTTCTTTATCGTGACGAGGTGGCCCTTGTACAGGAGGAAGAGGCCCATGTGAGCTGTCTCAGCACTGATGAACAGTGTCAGCCTGAACATGGGACAGCATTTGGACCACAATTAGCATCTTATGGATTGGTCTATCTGTTCACAGAGCTCTCCAAAATCAATTCACACAGGGACCAGCTCTCCTGAAAGCTTCCTGTGTGATTTATCAGGTCAGCTATGCCGTAATCAATAATATGAACTACAATGAAGGAAAGTCCACACTATTATGATCTAGAGCTCAATATCCAAATGACGGGAAATGGAGTGAACCGAGCGTCTTGCTGGATGCTGCTCACTGGATTTGTGAGCTGCAAAGAGAAACCTGTGGAGGAAAGGAAGAATTTGTTAAGAATGATGACCACATCCTTAAATGCTGCACTGTAGGCAGATTGTGTAGGCTGGAAAGGAGCACTGTGGGAATAAAATGATATATCTGTATGAATGAAATAAGAGATTGAGTGTTTTCATGTAGCAATTAAAAAAAAAAAAGAAAAAAAGCTGTCCAGAAATATAAAATGTCATAGCAGAGTGGAAATGATTAAATGGTTTGCAACAGGCAAATAAAGAAGCATAAATATTTGCTAAAGATTGCTTAAGTAGGCGATGGACCAGAGATAGAGGGATAAATAAAGATAAAGGAAGATCTGAGCTCTTCAAGCACATGAGAATTATGAAGCCAGGCAATGTATCTTTGGGGCTTTTAGAGAACAAGTAGGGGAAGTTAGAGACAAATGAAGTTGATAATGTACTGGGTTAGAATTAATTATGCGATGTAGAATTCAAAGGGGAAGCTGAAACCTATTCATAAGATGAGGATAAACATTTCAGGGAGACATGGGAAAAGCTGCTGTTTTTCTGTTCTGTTTCTGTTCTGTTCTGTTCTGTTTCTGTTCTGAAGACAGTTTTAAAGCTGAAGCTATTGGAGGTTGTGACAAGCAGGCCTCAGTGAAATCTTTATGCTGGTTGGATTCAAAGACCACCCCATTTAGGGGGGCATGCCTGCTAAATTACTGCTAAATAACAGAGCGCTAGCACTTCACAAAAGCCTCCAAAAATCCAGGGATAACCTAGAGGAATACAGGCCTCACAGAAGGCAAGGATTGCTTTAGCTGTTATGTCAACAAAGCCAGGCTTTCCCCTCCAGCCTAAGGCAAGGGTCCTTTCTTGATAGATTTGTTTATCCTCGTAGACATCTTGCCTGAGTAATCGAATCTAGAGAAAAGCATCATGACTTAGTTGGCATATATTGGGCTTGTATCCTAGTTGTCTCCAAAGAAGCTACCTACATTGGTTTGGATTAACTAAAAGATCTACATTGTCGGATCTGGTGTCCATTGCATAGAAAACAGGGTTTGCTAACAAGGCAGTACTAGATATGTGGGTCAATGTATTGGAATGAAAATTTCTGTGATCTGTAGAGTCATAAAAAACTCCTGTGAGAAGCAGAGGCCAGACCTTGAGAAAGAAGATGTTTGCCTGCCTAGGCTGAGCAACAAGGAGAACGGATGCAGCTGCTCAGCCCGGTTCACAGGCAGCCCCCCCAGAAACCTGTTGAAGCAGCCGCTCGGCCAGGCTTGTAGCCAGCTTAACTGCAGACGTCCTCCAAACTAGCTTTCCAAACATCCGGAAATGAGGAAGGCAGGACCCTCGAATTGAGGGCTGGGACCCCCAGCTGGTATGCACGCCTGCGCACCCAGGGCAGGGGGGAGAGTTGCGCAACTAGAGGCGGAGTTTGTCCGCCCCCGCCCCGGCCTGCCTCCTGGGTCGAAATGACCCTACGTGCCAGGATGCACTGGGGATAGAGAGGACAGCGCAGAGAGAGCGGGGAGAGAAGAAACTCCAAACTCTGAGGCCTACACTGTCTCCGTGGGAGCCGGTCAGCAACTCTCTCTCTCTGATCTGCCAGCTCGAGAGGATGTTCGAGCCCAGATCGGCAGGTATCACCTCGTGAGTAGTTATCCACAGTTTGCTTCTTTTATGTGCTTTTCACCTGAATAAATGCTTGATGTAGTCACCTCGCTCTGGCTGATTATTGCTGAATCCCGAACCCATCCAGAACATAATTGGCGATGAGGATGAGATTCGGCAATTAAACTGTGGAACTCATTAGTGGAGCGCATAGCTAGGTGAGGTCGTGCCACTGGATAGAAATTGTGTTCGTGGTGTTTGTGTCTGTGGTCTTTATTGGCTATTGAAATAGTGGAACTCACTAAGATGAGTGCGTAGCTAGGTGAGGTCATGCCACTTGATAGAAATCGTGTTTGTGCTATTTGTGTTTGTGGTCTTTATTGTGTGTGTGACATGCGGTGGTTCTTATTCGGGAGAGCTGCAGGCAGCACTGGCGACTGCAAGGAGGCTGCGCCTCCGAGGGAGAGTCCTGAATGAGGGCCAGAACCATGCAATACTCTGTGGGACTGATGGGAGACCTGCACCCGGGTATCTCCAGAACCATGGATGCAGGAGGACCCCATGGCGGTTTTACAGTATTGGGGTCAGTCTGGGGAGAGACTAACTGTGCTAAGAACTCGATCTGACTGGAACATGCCGGTCGGATGGGAGGTGCTCTGCTGTGGGCATATAAAATTTCAGCGGGGCAGTTAAAGGAGGAACAGGAGAGAAATCAGCTCCTCCAAGAGCAATTACAGGCAGTCCGAGCCACCCAGGTGGTGCAGAGGCAGACTCTGCTGGAGGTCAATGATCAGAGGAAGCTCCTGGAGGAGAAATGTGCTAAATTGGCAACGCATTACATGATACGAGTGGTAAAGAACAGGAGAGGGAGAAAACTGGGGCAGAAGGGGAGCTGGGTGCAAACTATTATCAGCAACTCTGATGGGGACCCAGAAACTTGTGATGGAGATATTTGGGAATCAGATGAGGAAGTCCCCACACCAGAGGAGAAGGGCCCATCGCAGGACAAACCAAAAAGGCAAGCTGCCCTGGTAATACGAAGGAAAGCTGTGCTGCCAAGGCCAGGACAAGTGGTGTGACAGGATGAACTAACCGATTTTACCCCCAAAGATATTAAGAATCTGCTAGCAGAATATAAACAACAACCCGAGGAGAAACCACAGTTCTGGTTGGTAAGACTGATGGAAGAAGGAGCTGATTCAGTGATAACTGACAATGTCGATGCCTCGAGGTTTTGGGGGCTAACTAATGATGTGTATGTACAGTATGCCCTGCGAAGAGTGGACGGAAGTGGCAAGAGTTACTGCTGTGGTAGCCAAGGGTCTCGCTTACCGCCACAGTAACGATGGCAATTGGCCACCATCCAGCTCCTCCTGGGTAACTATAAGACAAGCATGCCAGATGCTTAAGGCAGAGGCCATGAATATTGCTATAGAATTGGAAGTCCGGAGCTCTATCTACAACAGCCGTTGTTACCCAGGATGCAAAATAAGTTGTTGGAGGGATGCCCTGGAGCGTGGCGCCCCTATCTAATTCCAGTTTTGATGTCAGAACAAGGAAACCCTATTGAGAACGTAATTGAAAAGTTGCAACAGATAGGGGACCTTCCAGGATTGGTATTAGAGGTGGATGGAAAAGGTGGCAGTGAGAAAAGAGGGCTGAGTGGGAATGCAGGGACGGAATCCAGGGAGCGAGCTCAGCTCTTCCATCTGCGTTTACAGATATAATGTCTGTGTGGTCCAGGTAGCCAAGCAATGCTCAGGAGTAATGTCCAAGGCTGATAGATCACAGGTGTTGCACCTGTGGGAGGATTTAGAGCAGACAGCGTTAAGATTCAGACCGAAGGAGAAGCTGGAGACAGTTTCTGCCTCTCAGGAGCGTCTTGGATGCCGGAAACAAGAATAGGGGTGTGGCCAAGCTCCAGTGTCTGAAGGGTTCCAAAGTATCATCGCTCACCAAGATGATCGTTCGTTCGTTACACGTGCCATTTATTGTTCAGAACAAAATAGACAAAATGGTTTGTGCCTTGGTGGACATGGGACCGGAGGTCACAGTAGTGCTCGGGAACCCAGAAAAGTGCAAGGGGGAGGTAATCCCTCTTTGGAGTTTAAGTGACCAGCCTGTCAAGGAAAAACTTGTGACTGACTGCCATCAAGCCATACACCAGACTCTTGAAGCTGCTGGGGTGCTGCGATCAGGGAAGGTCCAGGCGACCCAGTCAATCAGGGTGCTCAACAATAGAGGGTTGACCAAAGAGTGGACACCCCTTACCCTGATGAGAGGGATACCCCGCGTGAATCGCGCGGTAGCCACCTTGACTGTAGCATATGAATCTGGAGTGAACTCTAGTCTCTTCCCTGCTAAGGAAAGGTTGGTATTAAACCATAGAGGAGTACTTGAATGGAATCCTGGGGGAGGACTTCTCAAAAATTAAGGCAAAAAAACCCGCCCTCTTCCCCCCCGCCTTTCCCCGCAAGTGGACCAGGTGTTCCAGGAGGAGGAGGAGGATTGAGAGCTGTACTCTTGACTTGTATCCTTGCAGAGAGACTAGGGACATAACTTCAGTATAGAATACAAGAATGAAGTGACAGCCAAGGTCCAGTATGAGGGGCATGGAAGGGCCAGCGAAGCCATGTAGAGATCATTCGGTGTGCTGCAAGCACTGGGAATTGAACAAAATAATGTGTCCTTTGTTCGTAGTTGCACCCAGACGTGGGTGCAGAGTGTCGTTGCAGGTGTATTGAGAGATGGAGACAACAGAGTCCTCCCCACTGAGATCTGAAAAAATCGTGTGGGATGCAGCCACAGAGAAAGAGCGACAGCTTCAAGCGTGATGGAGACCTGTGAACTTCAACCATGACCAGGGCCTCTGTGCAGTCATCACCCATGTACTGACCCTGGCAAATGTCACCATTGAGAAGATATATCTGTGCTCTACCCGCCCCCACCCCCAAAGATGATCCCCTTAAGGCAAGCAATATTTCCTTTGATACCAAAGAGGGCGTATGCCATTTTCAGATTAATCCACAGAGTGTTAATGAAACCGTATTAGCTTATGTAGGGAAAGGATGTGTGTGTTCTAGAACAACTTGTAAATACGTGTGCTAAGTAATTAAAGTTATAATCAGACTGTGTTCAATGACTCTAATATGTGTGCTCACAATGTAGTTGTTATTAGAGGCTGTGATTTTGTGTATGTTACCCATGTTTAAAGAGAATCTGTGTGTGTGTCACCACAATAGTGGCTTGCTACTGCATGAGGCAAGTGAGACATTATCTTGATGACCAGCTAAAGTCTAAGCACCTCCTACCGTAGTCAAGGACAAGACTGGGTTGGCCTATGTCTTTGCCACCAAGAAGAACAGCTTGAACAGCTCTCTTGTTGGAACAAGAGGAGGAATTCTTTAGTCTGCTATTGAAGTCTTTGTAATAAAGTCTACAATGATGTTTCTGGGGTTCAAAGGAACCTGCCTACTCAAAACCGCCTTTCTTTTCAGCAGTATCAGCAAGGTTTTCATTGACATAATCAGTTACACATCTTTGCTTGCATGGCAGGTCATTAAAACTTGTCCAAAAATCACTCAGTTAATGAAAGGATCAAAAATAAATGGGAATATTCTTTCCTAAAATCATGAAAATTGGAGCTGTTTGAAAATAGCTACTATGAAAATATTTAATAATATTTTAAATAAGAACCTTACATATTTCCTCACTGTTTCATATTTTTATTTTAAGGTTGGGTTTTCCAACAGGATGTTCATAAAATCCTTGATCTGAGTCTCATTTCAGCACATCAATAACAACATCATTTACCAAATTAAAAATCCAGAAGGTTTTTCAAAGAACCCTAAACTTTTCTTGAACAAATAAATAGTTTTTCAAGAAGTGCTCTCAGAGGCCTTATTCAGATCCACGAAGGTCAAATGCTTCAAGATGCTCCGTGATAGGCCTGTCAAGTCTTGCAGGCTAGCTCCTGGTGTACAGAATCTTGCATGCATAGGTAATGCATGCAAGAGCTTCCTTCCAACTACTTACGTTTAGCCACTTTCTGGTTTTATTTCCTGTATTTCCTGTCTCTTAAATATACATCACTTGGCTCTTACACTTACTTACATTCAAGAGCCTCTAGTCTCTTCACTCCCCACTTCTCCATCCATCATCTTTGAGTGCTCAAGAAGTAAGTGCTCTAATTCAACCAGAAGAGCTCTTTAAAGAGCTCTTTGGGGAGGTGCCATTTCACCATTTGTCCCTGATGCCTTCTCATTCTGTTGCAGCCTCGAAAGCCAAGTATTAAAGGACCAGTTTTGGCTGGAAATGCAAGGCTTAAAAGTTAAAGAAAAGCAAGAACACATCCAATTTGCACCAGGGGGGCCTCCGTAATTCATTTTGTCGGAAAAGAGCATCCAATCAGCAGTACACATATGGTGCAAGTGTTTGAAAAGTTCATAGCCTGGCAAAGACAGCCTCTTCACTCCAGCCCAAGTCAGAAACAAAGCGAACAACCCATCTGTGAGCAAAGTCCTTGGGCTTGGGGCTTGTTCTCCCCTGCCTTTTTTTTTTTCTCTTTGTTTTCTTTTTCTCCTTTCATTGCCATTTTTCCAAGTAGCAGTATTTCAGGAGGAGGATGGAGGCAGCATGAGCAGATATACAGCATTTCCACTATTTACTTCTCATTAATATCAATTTTTGCGTATTTCAACCCTGGCTGCCATATGTCTCTTCTTACGAAAAAAAAAAAAAAAAAAAAAAAAAAAAAAAAAACCTTTCAAGTTTCTGGCTTTTCACGAATGGGAAATACGTGCTTTATTCTAAACAAAACATTTACTGCTCCTCTACATAGTTAATTACTGTTATCTCAAAATTTCCTTGTGTGGCACTGCTAAACTATTGCTGGAAATTTATCACCAAATTCTGGAATTGAAAAAATAATTTCTTAAGAAGTATTGTATTTACTAAGTTAAATCATCACATATCACCCATTTTTCTCAACTGCAATTGTTGTATAACACTGGGGTATTATAACACAATGCTGTAATTAATAATAATAAAATTGCAGATTCGTGGGAATTGAAGTAGAGAGAAGTTCTGAATGCTAAATGATTTCCTAATGCCAGAAGGTATATTTTCTTTTATTACCAACCCCAAAGGTTCAGACTAAGGTGTTAACTCTTCTCCTTCAAGAAGAGAACTGGCCTAAAGTGCAGATGTAATAGGATTGGGGGGTGTTATTTTTTTGTCAGTGGAGCAATTTGAAACACAAATGAAACCCTTCTTTCTCCACAAACATGGATGATAAAAGCTCTCCTTAAGAACACAAGATGCCATCCCTGCATCCCCCTACGATCTCTCACTTGCTCCCAGCATCGGGACACTGCATTCCCGCATGAAAGGGATTCATTCCCCGTGTTTCCACATGTTTGCTTCCCACGTTTTCCACGTTTACCTCCTCTAACACATAAAATAAATTTTGCATTCGTCTTCTTGTTTAGACTTAAGCAGGAAGGGAAAGGGTATGCACGTCCCTCCCCCTTAACCTTCATGATTTTCAAGGAAAGTCAGAGTTTGAGGCAAAGGATGGGAAATCCGCCACCTTGCTTTATTAGAAGCACAGTATAGCTTAGGATTCCTACAAGCCATGGCTCTCAAACAAATAAAACCCTATGGATTGAAGCTCACTTTTATTGACTCTTCAAGAATCTTTGTCTTTGTGAACAATTAAGGAGTAAAAGTAACTTATGAATTAACTGACACATCCTTTGCAGCTATCTGTCCTTTCTTACCTGCTCAAAAATTGTATCCAATCTCTTTCCCTCACAGACAGGATAACTCCCAGCATTTTTGCTTTTTAGGGATGAACAGAGGCCAAAAGCACAAAACAGATTTAAAAAATATCCTGTTTGAGAGCTGATCTGCTGTTTACAGTGTAACTTTTCTTCCAATACAGAAAAATGTATTTAAGTGCCATTCATGCACCCACCCATAGCACCATAATCATGCTCAACACTGGAATTATTTCACTATATTTCACCACTCTGATTTTGCCAGTGCTTTACAAAAACACACACACACACACGAAAAGAGGAAGGAGAAAGAGGGAAAAAGGAAGAGAAATTAGGAAACATATGACAATAGAAGGCTGGAACAATGGAAAATATTGATACCTTTTCAAATGCTGGGTATTCACAAGATTTTTGAAACACACTTCAGAATTATCAATACTTTTCCAGAAGATTTGTTCATATTTGCTTCCTCACTAGGAGCTCTGTCCTTAAAATGGACTGATTGATTGGTTTCAAAGAACACTGTAATCAATACTGCATATTGAATGAGCATCACAGCTTTACACTTAATTAGAGGTGACTTGGTTGTTTAGAATTCCGAATCAGTAAAATGGTCGTGTCAGCACTGTAATTTCCTAAGAAAAGAAATATCCCCTCATTTTCTGGTCTTTGTTTTGCTTTATGCATATGCATCCTTATTTCTGTATTTGCTTACACTGTTTGCTTTAGAGAATATTCTTTGGTGTTTTTGTAGGCTAACGCTGAGCAGGACTTATCCTTGAGTGCAACTTGAAATAAAAGTTTAATCTGAAGCTGAAAAACCTTATTTTTTCCTCTTTCTCACAGGGACATAAAATGAGAACAAAGTAATTGCAAGTTATGCAAGTAATTGCACTCCAGCACACAAGCAAGCGTGGTCAGTTTGAGGGGGCCACTACTTGCCCTTCAGTAGTGTCCTAGAGAGCTCCAGCTGAACCTCCTGCACAAACACTGGTTGATGCCATTCTCAGTATTACAAAGAGAACACATATAAGCCTATGGGTGACTGCCTCTTACTTAGGGCTTCATTGCCTCTGCGGCATTTTGACACTGCTCATGGATTTGGGCTGTTTGCTGGAGCCTCCACCGCTCTAGGGCCATAGAGAATGTATGCCAGGGAGATGAAGGACATGGGATTAATGCCTGCTCTGTGCCCTGAGGGTCCTCTCCAGGTGGAGAGGTGAGCAGAGAAGGTTATATGGCCTCGCCAATTAAACAGCTTTTTGACTTGCATGCCTTAAGGGAATCTGTGTCCAGTAAGGCAATCAGCTGTCACTGCAGTAAAATGTGCTAATAAAAATTAGTCAGGCAACATAGACTATAATGGTACAAGGTAGGAGCAAAGGAGGTCAGAGATACTTTCAATGTTAGGGATAGATGCAGAATTAGGTGGCCCAAACCAGACCTCCAACAAATCTGAGGTGTCTACAGAAAAAAAAAAAAAAAAAAAAAAAAAAGAAGAAGAAGAAGAAGAAGAAGAAAAAACCCACAAGGGAAAGAAAAAACACACTCAGAAGTCAGCACCAAGGTATACAAATATGCAGAGCTCACACAGGAGCCTCCCAATTTGATGGCAAAGCTGTCTAAAAGCCTGAAGAATTTTCTTAATCAGAAGTGCCTTGGACCAGGGCAGTCCAAAGGCCCACCGTGATCCAGAATTAGGACAAAGCAATGCCTAAATGCCCTGTGCACCCCTAGTAATGCCAGCCATGCACCAGCAAAAATGTGTTCTTCCCAAGTGCCCTCAGCAACATTTGCTTTTAAAGATGTGGCTGTCAGAGAAGGGGGTAGACCTGTTACTCCTCTATTTTATTGTAGAAACTCAGTGACCAGCTTAGATAACCATGAAGCATGAGATACAGCTTCACCGAGGCAATGCATAGGCATAGCTGCACCTTTTGGTTGCTCTCTGAGATAACTGGGCTATAATCTACACCCTGGGAGAGAGGGAAAAGGAGAGGTGCTGCCTGCCTTGTGAAGCATGCACTGGAGAGCAGGCAGTGCAGTAAGAGCATAGGCAACCTCTGGTTGCCACACAAAGATCAAGGTGTCTAAATATTCAGCCTGGAGGCACCCGTGTCACTGTGCAGATGAACCTGTTGGTCCTGTTGAGTAGCAAAAATACCCCTTTGTGATTACTAGCGTACTCCAGCGATGATTGTACGTCTCAGGTGATGAGATAAATAGAGCTTTGCCCTGCTCCGGCTCAGAGTGCATTTGCAGAGACATTGTAAGACAGCAACAGATAAATGACAGAGGCATACAAAGACAAATGAGCCCCATAACCCTTGGCTTTGCCCACTGTCCTGCTCTTTAGTAATGCTACAGATTAGGTTAATCTGAGTCAAATGCATTCAGCAGCAACCCAAGCATGCACATCGAACTAGTTGCACATGTCTTTAGCACAGCTCACTTCAGCTTATTCCTGTCATAAGGCTATTGAGGCTTGATGCCTGGCAATAAGCTGTCAATCTGCTGCCTGGAGAACAACTTCCAGTCAGGACATTTGCTTGTTGTCCTGTTAGGTCTTTTTCATACATATATGTATGTGTATGTGTGTGTATATATATGCACATAAATGCATATGCACAAGTCTTTGTGGGTCTTGGATATGCTTAGAGATGAGTGTAGCATCGGCACCTCTTCTGTGTCCCCCCTCAAAATCCAGAGTTCCTGACAAAAGCATGATGTTCATTCTTCCACGCCACAGAGCCTCCTCACACAGGAAAAAGTAACGATAGCTCTACTCCAGTTGGGGCTATGCAGCCCTTGCCCAGCTGCGAGCACTTGCAGAATCTTCTTTGATAATGCTAAATGTCTTGGCAGCACATGATGCCTGGTGGCACTTGTAGAGCCCAGCAGGTGGTAGTGGAATAATCCATGTCTAAGTTGCAGAAGGATGTTTTAGAGGGACATTTGGTAGCATATTGTCTGGTCACATAAACACATAAGCAAGCAGTCCAGTCTGCCAGCTAACTTCTTTCACCTTTGGTTACACAGCTTAAACTGCCAATATTCTGAAAATTGTAGCCTTGAAGCAACAGAAGAAAGAAATGGAAGTGGAAATGGAAGTGGCAATGGGAAGGGCAAAGGCAAGGGCAAGGGGAAAAAAAGAAAAGAAAGATCAGATTTTACCAGTCTTGGTCTTGGTTTTTAATCGCTGACATTTCAAAATTTGAAACACTTTAATTACCTCTCAACAGCACGTTTGAAATTTCAAGTGGCTCCTGTTGGTATTTAAATATGGATTTTGGCGGTGGGAGTGATCTAATTAGAGGCTGTCAGGTTTTGCTGGTGCTGTCCAGGGAAGCAGTAGTGTTGTGCATAACAAGTCTCTATCTGCAATAAGCAAAGAGAGGTATTTGGTGTCAGCAAGGGGCTGCCACCATTTCCTGAGAAGAAAGAGATGAAACCATACCCTCAGGTTTTTAGGACAGAGTCTGAAAGTGATGAGCAATGGAGATGGAGGGCGATGGGAAGATGGGAACATCCACATGTTTCTTTCATCATAATAACTTTAAAATCCTATGAAGTTGTGAAAGCTTTTTGTATGACTGGATTGGACTTCAAAATGATTTTTCCAGTAGTTAGTTTTATATGATTGTACTATTTTCTGTCCCTTTTCTCCTCTTTTTCTCTCTTCTCTTCTGTAACCTTTTTCCTCTACCTATTTTATCCACCAGCATGCTCTATTCCCCCTACCATCCTGCTGCCTGCCAGAAAACCACAGGGAGAGACCAGTGGCCTTTTTCAAGGGAAGGATTGCTATCCTTCACATTCAGCTAGGACCAGGCTTCTCCAGCCATTACTCGTATCACAAGCAGGTTCCATAGGTCTCAGGACATAGCTGCTGCCAAAGCAATAGGAAATTATACAGCCAAGTGAAATAAAACTTCACATGCTCCCATCCACTCATCTTTAAGTTGGCTTCCCATCCTCAAACACATTTTGATCACCAGCATACCTTCCAACAAAGATCTAAAGTGCCAGGGACAAGAGCAATATAAACACTAAGAAATAAAACCATTAAGAAACATCCCTTCAGTGTGCCAAGTGAGCCTGTATTTTATTTTCATCTAACAGTCTTTCTGAACCTGGCATGTACTTGTAAGAATTAAATCATACACCTTCCCTAGCAGTTTTATTTGCATGTGTTGATTCACCAAGAGTCAGGAAGTTTAAATTGGAAGGATTGATTGATGCCGTGTTAGCTGTAATCAATATGGCACCTTTAAATGAATACAGTCATCTTACACTTAATTAGAGATGACTTGGTTATTCCACAGAGCATTTCATGTCAGGACAGGTATCAAAAGCAACTGTTCGGTTTGCTGCAAGAGGAAATATAGCTGGAGGATGATTCTGATTTGACCCATAAATGTATAAAGGCAGACAGAGAAAGCACTCTCGGAATAATATCCTGAAGAGTTGTGTCTCTAGACACGAACTTTTTCTCACTCTCATCTGCTTATTCTGTCCCACTTAAAAAGAAAAAAAAATCAGGGTGAGCTGAGGCTGAGAAACAGCAAGAATGAACAGCAAATACCTTCTGCACCAATAACCAGAGCACCTGCTCTGTCCCAGTAATCAATCAGAGCACCTGCAAGTCTGCTTCATGCAACAGTGAATATAGAAGCACTTTCTGTACAAAGTGGAGCAGCCTCACTAGGAGGAATGGATGTGGTTCAGCCCAGAACACCCTGCCAAACACACCTGGGTGCTCAGCAGGGAGAAGGTGACACCGAAAAGGGTGTCCGAGCAGTTAGTGCGCTAACAACAGAAGGAAAGGAAAGGAAAGGAAAGGAAAGGAAAGGGAAGGGAAGGGAAGGGAAGGGAAGGGAAGGGAAGGGAAGGGAAGGGAAGGGAAGGGAAGGGAAGGGAAGGGAAGGGAAGGGAAGGGAAGGGAAGGGAAGGGAAGGGAAGGGAAGGGAAGGGAAGGGAAGGGAAGGGAAGGGAAGGGAAGGGAAGGGAAGGGAAGGGAAGGGAAGGGAAGGGAAGGGAAGGGAAGGGAAGGGAAGGGAAGGGAAGGGAAGGGAAGGGAAGGGAAGGGAAGGGAAGGGAAGGGAAGGGAAGGGAAGGGAAGGGAAGGGAAGGGAAGGGAAGGGAAGGGAAGGGAAGGGAAGGGAAGGGAAGGGAAGGGAAGGGAAGGGAAGGGAAGGGAAGGGAAGGGAAGGGAAGGGAAGGGAAGGGAAGGGAAGGGAAGGGAAGGGAAGGGAAGGGAAGGGAAGGGAAGGGAAGGGAAGGGAAGGGAAGGGAAGGGAAGGGAAGGGAAGGGAAGGGAAGGGAAGGGAAGGGAAGGGAAGGGAAGGGAAGGGAAGGGAAGGGAAGGGAAGGGAAGGGAAGGGAAGGGAAGGGAAGGGAAGGGAAGGGAAGGGAAGGGAAGGGAAGGGAAGGGAAGGGAAGGGAAGGGAAGGGAAGGGAAGGGAAGGGAAGGGAAGGGAAGGGAAGGGAAGGGAAGGGAAGGGAAGGGAAGGGAAGGGAAGGGAAGGGAAGGGAAGGGAAGGGAAGGGAAGGGAAGGGAAGGGAAGGGAAGGGAAGGGAAGGGAAGGGAAGGGAAGGGAAGGGAAGGGAAGGGAAGGGAAGGGAAGGGAAGGGAAGGGAAGGGAAGGGAAGGGAAGGGAAGGGAAGGGAAGGGAAGGGAAGGGAAGGGAAGGGAAGGGAAGGGAAGGGAAGGGAAGGGAAGGGAAGGGAAGGGAAGGGAAGGGAAGGGAAGGGAAGGGAAGGGAAGGGAAGGGAAGGGAAGGGAAGGGAAGGGAAGGGAAGGGAAGGGAAGGAAAGGAAAGGAAAGGAAAGGAAAGACAAGACCTCGGAATGACTTCTTTCCAGTGAAAAGAACAGATAAAAAATACTTTAATATTTAACATAATAAAAATTCATTTACTTCACAAGTAGCAAAGGCATGAGCTGCATATGAAGCCAGTCAGACCTCACAAGTGTCGCTCCAGCACCCAGAAGAACTGAGGTCCTGGGACAGACAGACACCTGGAGGGGAACTTCAAGAATAACATGGCAACATGTCCAGAGTGGGGCGTTTTTTCCCCCTCTGAGTGTGAGGAATCAAATGATCCAGCAGCTCCTGTCCCAGCCCTGTTATGAGATGTCAAAGTGGATCTGAGCACCCCGCACTCCTGACATTCAGCTCCACTTGACTTGGCTTAATTTCGTGCTGAATTTTCAGTTGCAGATCCCACAGTTGCACATGGGCAACACAGCTGAGTGCTCATCAGGCATCTTCATTAAAATTTTATTATGTAAATTAATTGCATGCATAAGCACTGGCATAGTATGTCAGTGCAAACTTTGCAGATTTGTGAGAGACACGAAAGTTTTCTGGCATTTTGCAGCTTGAAAATGTTTCCTTTCCTGTCCAGAAACATCTGAAAACATAAACAGGGTTTTCTTATGCCAGGGCAAGGATATAAATCTTTCAGTGAGGAAACAGGCCACCCAACACAGTGAAGGATGGACTCGGTGAGGCGCCATATACCACACACAGCTCCACAACACAGCTCAAGAGCACTGCACCGTGCTATCAAATTACTGGTGTGCTTTCTGAGGTTTCATCCATATTTCAGAGCAATTCACTAAATGTTTCCACAAAGCACAGATTAATTATTTCCAAATGAATATTGTCTGCAACTTAGACAAGGGGGTATTTATATTGCTTTTCCCCCCTCTACTTGCTCATGCCTTTGGTCTTCAGCCATCACCACCCCATTGTAACCTCTGAGCTGGTTTCTCTCTCAGAGTTTTGCCAGCATCTACTGGAAAAGCCTCTATCCCAGTGTCTGTCACATTCAAAACTCTTCAGAAACAAATTCCTGAATATATATTTTTTTCTTATTCAGATACAAATGCTACTCCAGGTGGAAACAGAGTCCAACGGTGTTGCATCTCCATTGCGATATAACTTTGATGATGTTTTACCTCCCTGGGAGCCTTCCACAAAGTTCATATAATAGAGACTTTCAAGCTCAGTAACACTAAAGCTTCTTTACTTTCTTTGCACGCCACATAAAAAAAAAAAAAAAAAAAAAGAGTTGCAGGAAGAGCATTCCTCATCAGTACCTGGAAATAGAGAAGACCACATCTGCCTCCCTGGCTCACCACTTGCTGATGCCTCTGGAGGACCCAGCCTCAAAAGCTGCTCTTTCAGAAGCAGCTTTTGAGCTTCCCACTTACATCATGGTGGAGCGGAGATATCCACTCCATGTCAGGCCTGGGGACAGTCTTTACCTCTTAGAGAGCCCTCCCTCCTTCCAAGCAATTTATAATCAAAGACTTCAAGAACTGTTATTCTCCCAAGCTCAAAAACCCCAATGTTTCCCTCTGTTTGCAGGAGGAATTGCAGAGCCACAACCTTGGGTCGAGACACACATGGACTCTCCAGAGCCTTCTGCTGAGAGAAGCTGTGTGCCACGCAGGTACCGTGGTGACTTTCCAGACACGGCAAGCTGGTGAGTGCCCCCTGACTCCTTTTGCCTGCCTGGAGAGGCTGTACACAGATTTCTACACACTGGAAAAACCTGCTTGTCTGCTGGCCTAAACACTCAGTGAATTATGTCTCCAGAGCTGGGATTGCAGTGGATATTTATTGCCTCTGCTATGATCTATGTTCCTCCAAGAGCACCTCTAAATTGGATTCCTGAGTCAGAAAGCCTGTTGCACTGACACCATCTGAACCTGGCTCAGGGACAAGGACTAGCATTACTTCTGTTACAAATACGTGCTACTTCTTGTATGCAGCACGCAGGGTGCATCTGTGTGCTGAACCTGGGGTGGATGGTCTTCCTAGCTCTCCCAGGGATTGCCTGGGAAAAAAATCACAGAACATTTTTAAAAGTCCTTTCTCTGGCTTCTAATGGGCTCTCATGATTAAACCGGGGACATGCCCTCTGTGCATGCCACCTGTGCAATAAAGCCACTCTGTTCAGCGAGTTAGACCATGAGGGGGAAAAGGTCCCAAATGGAAACTCAGCTGCTTAGACATTTTTATAGCTCATGGCATTCTACCAAGTTTATTTTAATTCTTTTATTGCCCATAAGAAATAATACTCAGAAAATTACACATGCTTTGAGAGGAGAGGTGGCAGGTGCTGCTGATGTGGCAGAGGATGCAGCAAAGAAACCTTATGGAAAACTGCAAATTGCTGCTGCAGGGTTGAAGGAAGAGACATGGAGGCTGGTTGCTTTAGCATTGGCAGTAGCATGTCTGGATGCTACACAAGCCCCAGCACTTTCTGTAGCAACACAGGCTTGATACTGTGTTTCCCCAACAACTGGCCTTTTAATTCTGCTGTCTCCTCCCCATATCAAATATTCAGTGTCCTAGGACTAGCAAAATGATGACTAAAGGAAATGATAGTGCTGCAGAGTTCAGTTGCCAGCAAAATAATCAATCCTGGTAGCTGAGAGTGAAGTGGACACCTGAGAAACTCAAACTGGAAAGGGAAAATCTGGAAACAATGTGGAATGGATGCACCCAATGCAGTGCCAGGTCTGAATGGGTTCAAAGAATGTGGAGATACCTATGGGTACAGCTGCCTCCACCTGCCCCAGGTGCTTGGAGTAGCTCTCATCGCAAGAAGATGCACTTCTTACCTACCTGAGCAGAAAGGAGGCTTTGTGAGAATTTAGCCTGTCCTTCGCTGTTGCTACACAACTACTTGTCTGCTTATGGTTGTTGCCAGCAGCACTGACCGTTTTGTCTTCTCAAAAGCATTGAAAAATTGGAGAAAACAGAAGCTGCTTCCAGATCAGTGTAGCTACCAGGAGCCCAGTCATATCCTGAGCAGAGGGCTGAGCAAATATTTTCTTAGAAAATAAGCTAACAGATAAAAATACCATTCTCATCATTCTGAAAATTGTGATGGATTCTGTCTGAATATGGGGAATATTTCTGGTTCCTGCGAAGAAACTGACAGAGCAAGAGGAGGGGCACACGTTCACAGTCCATATCCTCAGGGCTGTTGAGGCCGGGGGACCCTTGTGTGACACCTTAAGGAGATGGCACAGGATCTCTCTTCCACCAGGGATTGCAAAGCGACTCTTTGCACAGGTCTGCTAATTAATCACTGAAATTTCGATAAAAGCATTTTAGCACCTGATGCATGCTGAGTCCGATGCTAGTTATTTGCTTAAATCTCATTGTCTTTTAGTCAAACAATATATTTTTTTCCTGACAAATAAAGCAACATTAAGCCTGAGCATGAAAGTACAAGATATTAATGCTAATGGGTTGTTAGCAAAAGCTGATTAACCGTGGTACCACAGCAGCCCAGCTAAGAGAGAACCTAGCACTCATAAATCCTGCCATTCTGGCCTTCTATTATCTCAACCTCTCTACCTCTGCTGATCAGATGATTACATCAAAGTCTTCATTATTTCACTCTGAGCCCAGGGAGAGTATTTAACAAGGATTTTGCTATCAGTTAGATATTTGGGAGAGTGAGTTGAGAGTACAAGCTCACAGCACCATGCCTCATGAAAACATCCAGAAACCAAAGGATCCCCAAAAGGTCTTACAATGGCATTACCCATGTTGTGTAATTCTTTGCCATGGTGCTGCTACAATGGCTTCTCCACATGTGCTCAGGATGCATCTCATCTTTTACTATCCGTTATATTTTATTAGATCATTTTGTTTCATCCATGCTTTGGAAAAAACAACAACAATAAGAAAACACAGAGCAGGAGTTGAGGGGAGAAAGATTTCCACTACAGAAATCAAACTGGCAATTACACTTTTTCCTTTTGTTCTGATTCAGGCTTGATGAGGAAGGCGAAGTGAAGGGCCAAACCACAAAGAGCGAAGAAATATATATGAGCACTGAGCTTCTTCATAAAGTATGTATCCATATCACCGAACAAATTCAAATAAATAACGCAGCCTTCCCCACCTTCTCACTATCTTTTGAAAGCCGTTCAACAACCACTCCCAGCCTATGCTGTATCGTCTTCAGACTTGCTCCCATTCCTCACAAATGTAGCTCTGACCCACGCTGTGATATCTCAATAACATTCACTTAATGCAAGCACTTTTCCTTAGTGTTTTTGAATGTGGTGCCAGCTCTCTGAGCCCAAGCAGCAGCTGGTGAGGGCCGTGTGTGATGGAGGACCCAGGCATGAGGCTGCATGGCCCATGGGGTTCTCCCAGTTGAAGGAAGGTGCAAATGCCCCCGCCAAGGGCAGTTTCTTCCCACACCAGGCAGACTTGCATTCCTGCTTCTCCCAAATTATGGATTCCTTGCACCTAGAGACAGTGCAAAGGTCTTTTTTAAGGTAATGCTGCTCGCTATCAGCCAAAGCTTCCAGAAGGACTTTGCAAGGTTTCTTTCAAAAGCTTGCCAGAAGGTTTGAGGCTCCTCAGTGCAGACACAAGCTCTTGGATGACTTGAAATGAGGCCTCTCCTATGGGTGTCAGGTTCAGCCTTGATGTGCGGGCACTGTGGGAAACCTGGGGATGCTCCAACATCTTCATGGCTGTGCAGAGCCATGGCCAGCTCCAAGGTGCCAACCCTGTCACCACCTGCCCTGCCAGCCCCAAAAGCTGCTCTTTGCTGGCAGCATCTTTAGACTCGTTCTTGGGATGTGGGAAAGAGTAGCTCTCCTCAAAACCCACAAAGCAGTGAGCAGCCTCCGAAGGGGAGCAGGGCTGAGAGCTCTTAAGTGGCAGATGGACTTTCACCAGAGGTTAAGAGTCAAGGGCATTTTTCAATACGTCTTTTTTTTTTTAAATCTGCTCTTAAACAGACCCTCTCAAGGAAAGCTGTAATTATTTTAATCTTTTTTTCCCCTCCCCCTTCCCATTCTGCAAAGGCACTTGGCTTTGTAAGTCCTCAGCAGCAATTTCATGAAAGAAATCATGCCAATTCTCTTTTTTTTCCCTCCCTCTCTGATACATTTCTAGCAACACATTCACCAGGGGACAGGGTTTTATTTTTATCTTTTTACTGGAGATTGAATCACCCTTTCCTTTCCCAGATGCTGCTATGCAGCATTAAGGATAAATGAGATCTGGCATGTAATTTACCGCAGGCCTGCCCTGAACAGCAGCCCCACATCCAGCTCTGCACACCCCTCTGCAAAGGTCCCTGCACTTTGAGCAATTCTGACTAACAAGCACTGCAAAAGGATGGGGAAAATCCCTGTCACGTGATGCTGGTCACTGCAGAGACCCCACGGAGCCTGGCAGTGAGAGGGGCTCTTCTTGGGAACTGCTACAGAGGGGAGCGCAGTGATTCAGCACACACAATAAACATTATGATCTGTGTTCAGACACTGCGACCCCACCATTTCCTCCATCTTTCCTCATATTCTGCAACCATTTGCTTAGCACCCTATGTCATTGCATTCCTTGGAGTCCCCATGCTCCCATCACCTGTGTGGCCAGGGGCAGCGCATGCTTTTGGCATGAGGACCTGGAGTTACTATCATCTGCAGTGAGGAAGATCCTGAACTTGTAGCTGCCCTAAAGCAGGCTGTTTCACTTCCAGCTGTCAACTTTACACCCACTCACATGAGCAGGGTCCCTCAGTTATGGGTCGTTGCCTGGAATATGTGAGTGCCTGTGACAGAGCATCTGTGTAATGGCTGTGCCAAAGAGGAACGCCCCCATTCTGGTAGCAGCAAGCACTATATCCTAGGGATGTGACTTTTAAAACTTCCTTCCATATTTGCACCATGCCTATGCCAGAGAACACTCCCCATGTGTTTGTTTCCTTAATTTTATTTCTCCCTTGAGCAATTTCAACCCAAATCACTCGCTCCAAGCCTACTGCTGGTTCCCTTATATTGCAAACTAGACGGAGGATTTCAAGATTCATTGCACTTAATCACCCTAAAGGGGTAGGAAGAGGAATACAATCCTGCTGGTTTTTTGTGTGTGTGGTGCAAGTTCTGCCTTCCACCCCAGACACCTCATGTCCTCACGGGCACAGTCCTGCAAGCTCTCAAGTCTGGCGCATGTGCTCACAGCTCTTGCTCCTGGAGAGCGTCTGTGACTTTGCTGCTATGGAGCTGAAGACCTGCACCAGGGGAAAAAAAGACATTTTGTCATGCCTCCAACAAAACCTGGTAAGCTTGTACCAGGGCTTAGGATACTCTGCAGGGGCCCTGTAATCTCCTGTTAAGATATTTGTTCTTTTAAGTAATAGAAAGTGCCTCTGTGTGTATGGATCCTTTGCAGCTTTGCATGCTTGTAAATACTTGCGACACTTCTCATCTAAGAAATGCTGGATTCTTCTGGATACACCTTCAGAGTTGTCCTTCTCTCCTGAAAATGGGGAAAGAGAGGAAACAGCATGAGCTGACATATGCATGCTGGATGGAGACAAAACCATGGCCATGGACCACCTGCATGACAAGCAAATGAAGAAGTGGCAACCTATTGGCTGGCCAACAGTCTCCATCCAATGGGTGGTTTGCCAAAAATGATGACACTACTACCATGACAGTCCCTGTTTATAGCTCTGGGGGCCCCAGAGATGCTCCTAATCCCCTTCGTGTTGCCCTTGAAATGTGCTGCATTACAGTAGTAGCAGATAAATCTAGATGCGGCTGAGTCTAATTTTGGTATAAGCTGCTGTAGCTTCACCGAGACTGACAGATTCATGCCTGAGCAGCCTGTGGAGAACAAGTACAGAGATACATTACTGAGCATCTGCAATGGCGACTTTTCTACTTTTACACTGGCTTAGAAGAAAAGGGGGAAAAAAAAAACTCACAGGCTCAGGTGAACAACAAGGAAGAACAGCTCCCTGATGCCCCATGCAGCTGAGGCAGTCCAGTACCTACCGAAATTTGGAGTCAGAAGCTCATCACACATCAATCATTTGGGCCTTCAGGCTGGAGCATCCACTTCTGTGGTTTGGGTCCTTCTGAAGTCACAGCCAAGCATCCACCCAAGTGTCCATCCTGAGCAGTTATTCCCAGCAGCACAGATCTGGTTCCAAGGACAATTTTACCAAAGAGTTGCAAGAGAGGAGGTTGCAGCAGTGGCCTCTGTTGAGGAGCAGCAATGAGGAAATGTGGACAGAGCTTCTGCTGTGAGACAGCAGAAGTGTGCAGCATTCCTGTGGTTTTTAGGGTAAAGAAACCTTCTTGAATGTCCATGGGATCAGAACTCAAGCAGCTGGTTGGTCTGCCAAGCAAGGTTGGCTAGGAGGAGACACACAGCAAAATGCAAGTCAGAGGAAGACACAGACCATCCACCATTTTTAGTTTGCTGTTTGTGGTATTAAAATTTGAGCCATGCTCAGCAGGAAAGAGCCCATGGGGATGGGCAGCCTAGCGCAGTGGGATTGAGGTGCAGAAAGAGAGTTAAAGGGATCCTTGTGAATATGTCTGGCCTGGAGGAAAGACTATCTATCAGTGATGCCCTTTCGGTTCTGAAAGATAACGGATCTCTAAGTCTACCTTTCCAAAGGGTCCTTTCAAGGGGTTTGTTAATGCAAGTTGGAATTTGGGCAAAAATAATTTCAATTACAGTGTTGCCCCTGCTGTAAGTAAGAGGTTATCCAACAGCAGGGAGAGTATCCAAGCATGTTTCCGCTTGCAGAAGGAAATGCTGGTGAGCCGGGTATTTTCTTTGTGACAAATGAAGTGACATTACATCCAGCCCTATTTTCTCCATACACAGTAACACTAAAACAGCAGGAGGCATTTTCATTGCTCACAGCTCCAAATCCCTTTTCAGCTAATAGTTCATCAAAAGCACTCTGCTTTTTCCTGGGGTGATGCTACTAGCACTTCCCTATTATCTCCAAGGTTTGCTTGCCATCTTCCCTGTCTGCCTCTGTCATGTTTCTGCCAATTCCATCCTTTCCCAGGCACGCATCCATTTGCTTTTTTCTTCCAGCGAAATCTTCCACTCGTATCCATCAGCCTCCCTGGACCTCAGTCCATGTTTTGGGCAGAGGCCGCTGCCTCACCGCTCTCTGCTCCGCAATGGGATTATTTGCTCGCTTGCTCTGTTTGCTTGCTCTGAATGACGGGCAGTGATGATGGCCACAGCCTCAATGGTGTTCTCTGCCCTGAGTCTGAGTACACATTAACTGGGAAAGCCTGGGGAAAATGTGTCTCAGGCCTTCCAGTCGCAATGGGAAAAGCAGCAAACATCGGCATTGCCAGACAATTTCCTTTCTATCATAGGATCATAGAATGCTTAAGGTTGGAAAGGACCTCTAGAGGCTGTCTAGTCCAACATCCCCTTGCACACGCAGGTTCACCTAAAGCACGTGGTACAGGACTGCATCCAAGCAGGTTTTGAAGATCCCCGGAGAAGGAGACTCCACAACCTCTCTGGGCAGCCTGTTCCAGTGCTCCGTCACCCTCATTGTTAAGAAATTTTTCCTTCCTTCCTAAAGTTCCTGTGGAACTTTTGATGCTTCAGTTTCTGGCCATTTTCTTTAGTTCTGTAGGTGGCCACCACTGAAAAGAGGCCAGCACCATCCTCCTCACTGCCCTCTTGGGGTGCTTATAGACGCTGATTAGATCCCCTCTCAGCCTTCTCTTCTCCAGGCTGAACAGGCCCAGCTCCCTCAGTCTCTCCTCATAGGACAGATGTTCCAGAATTCTGATCATCCTTGTAGCCCTGCACTGGACTCTCTCCAGCAGCTCCACATCTCTCTTGTACTGTGGAGGACACAGTACTCCAGATGCGGCCTCACCAGGGCTGAGTAGAGGGACAGGATCACCTCCCTCGACCTGCTGGAGACGCTCTTCTTAATGCAGCCCAGGATCCCATTGGTCTTCTTGGCCACAAGAGCACACTGCTGCCTCATGGCCAACTTGTCCTCCACCATCACACCCAGGTCTTTCTCTGCAGAGCTGCTCTCCAGAAGGTCGGTCCCCAGCCTGTACTGGTGTCTGGGGTTATTCCTCCCCAGGTGCAGGACCTTGCACTTGGCCTTGTTGAATTTCATGAGGTTTTTCACTGCCCAGTTGTCCAGTCTGTCCAGGTCCTTCTGGATGGCAGCGCAGCCCTCTGGGATATCGGCTACTCCTCCCTGTTTCGTATCATCAGCAAACTTGCTGAGGGAGCACTCTGTGCCTTCATCCAGGTCATTGATGAATAAATTGAACAGGACTGGACTGAGGACTGACCCCTGGGGGACACCACTAGCTACAGGCCTCCAACTAGACTCTGCACTGCTGATCACTGCCCTCTGAGCTCTGCCAGGCAGTCAATTCCCAATCCACCTCACTATCCACACACTAGCCCACACTTCTGGATCTTGCCCAGGAGGATATTGTGAGGGACGGTGTCAAAAGCCTTGGTGAAGTCCAGATAGACGACATCCACCGCTCTCCCCTCATCTATCCAGCTGGTCATTCCATCATAGAAGGCTATCAGGTTAGTCAAGCATGATTTCCCCTTGGTGAATCCATGCTGACTACTCTTGAGCACCTTCTTGTCCTCCATGATCGCAGATTTTGCTGTACAGGGTAAATGGGGATAGAAGACTTTTCCTTTCTTTCTTTCTTTCTTTCTTTCTTTCTTTCTTTCTTTCTTTCTTTCTTTCTTTCTTTCTTTCTTTCTTTCTTTCTTTCTTTCTTTCTTTCTTTCTTTCTTTCTTTCTTTCTTTCTTTCTTTCTTTCTTTCTTTCTTTCTTTCTTTCTTTCTTTCTTTCTTTCTTTCTTTCTTTCTTTCTTTCTTTCTTTCTTTCTTTCTTTTTAAGATATTCTACTTTTATCTTCTCCACTTGGCAAGAGATTTGACTAAAAACAAAAACAACTTCTGAACAAATGCGTCTCGTTCTCTCTTAAGATTTTTTAAACTTTGTTTGCTGTGTTTAGATAATAGTGCAAATCAACTTAACCATGAGGTGGTAGGCACGGATCTCATTTCCAGAAAATGTAAATCAGGAAAACTGCCTTTTGGCTTTATTCAGCCAAAACACACCACACTCATGGCTTTATACCTCCCCCGAGTGTCCCAGCAGTTAACACGATGCACTCAAGTCACTTGTCACAGTGCTAGTTTCATGTATGGACCCACTGAAATAGGAGCGGGTGCACAGAGAACATGTTGCCATGGCTGCCTGGTGCAGAATGTGCTGGGTGCTAATTGCAAGGACTAGTTGGGACTATTTGCAAGGACTTCATCATGGAGGCCAGCCACTGTAGCTATACCACATGTGTTCTCGCCTGGCAAGGCAGGAAGTGTGTAAGGCTGCATGATGCGTCTTGGCATCCCACAAATCCCTCTCTTTGACCATGGGGAGCCCAGAGAGGTTGTGGAGTCTCCTTCTCTGGAGATCTTCAAAACCCGCTTGGATGCAGTCCTGTGCCACTGCTTTAGGTGACCCTGCGTGTGCAGGGGGGTTGGACTAGATGACCTCTAGAGGTCCCTTCCAACCTTAAGCATTCTTTGATTCTATGATTCTATGGGGAGTCTGCTGATTGAGTTGTTTTGGCACAACTCCTTGCCTAAGCTTCTCCGCTCCTGCCTCAGTGGCCTGTCAACCTTCCCACAGGAGCTTCCTGAGCTCATCAGCCCCCGCACAGTGCTCAGCACCATGATGCTGGGTACGTGGCTCTCCTCTCCTTCCTTGCAGCACAGAGCTGCCAGAGATGTTGCTTGTTTCCAGCTGAGGGCAGGCACCACTTTCAGGTGCCACCTTCTGCTGCTGAGCTGTGTAACTGCCCTGTGAATAGATTTTGGGGAGGTTGCTAAAAAGGTAACAGCTGAGCACCCCCTGCCACTTGTTTATGTGTAAAGAACCTGGTGTCCCTTTCTTTTTTCTTTTTTTTTTTTTTTGGATATGTGTCTTGTTTTTTGGTAAAAAGGCCTCTGGCACAATGATAAATGGATAAATTGCCCAAGGCACCATGAAAACTTGTCCATTTTTGACAACCGAATGCTCCCCTGCTTTGGAAAATCCCTGTGTGGCATGGAAAGCAAGCAGGCACCCTGTGCCCCCTCTACAATCCCTGCTCCTCTCTTGCAGCTTGGCTGGCAGCTCTACCTTGAATCCTGACATCTCAAATCTGCACGGGAGCTTCCTCAGCCCGTGAGTTAAGCTAAGTGTGAGGAGATATAGCAGTGTGATTTGCTTTCCTCCCACGCTGTTTCTGCAGGAAAGGGTTGGGAAGAGCTCCTGATGGTCTGACATGACCGGACGAGAAGCCTGTAGTGGGGAGAGTAATGTTTTTGGTAATATAGCTGGATTCACCTGGGGTCAGAAAGGGGTTTTGCTCAAAGGCCTGGTGGCAGGAACCAGGCTCACATAGGTGTGAGCTACCCAGGATCACTCTTTTTGGAGTTCAAAAGCAGATTAAGATATAGAAACAGGGAAAGAATAGCATTTAATTGAAGGTGCTAGCCCTTTTACCCAGGGGAGAAAAAAACCCAAACTAATTTGCTGACCAGATATTTTCACAGCCTGAAACTCTGCATAAAACTGCAAGGAGGGACTGGGAACCCTCTGGTAGGTGATTATGTAGGAAATCACACTTATCCAAGAGGAGATCTCATGAGATATCATCTCCTTCCTGCAAGGGCAGCTCATCTAGCCTGCAGTTTGTGGCGGTACTAGAGAATCACGGAACGTGGAGCTGCTTTTGTTGTAACAGGGTGTCCCAGAGCTGACATAATTAATAGATCATATCAGTGACTCATCAAAACTGCATAACTAATTGCTGCAAATTCTTAGCAAATCTCTAAGCCCTGGTAAAACCCTAACTTTCTGAAAACATGCACTGCTAAAACACTGCAGCTTCTGTCCTGCAGTAAAATTCCTACCAGAAAATGTCTGAGATTTCAAAATAAGCTCAGCTTGAGTTTTCAGACCAGAATTCCGCAGCAGCAGAAGAAAGAGGTGCAAACCTTTCCATTGCAAAATCCAGAACAACTCAGTGCTTCACAGGCCCAAAACCCAGCACAGCTGGTCTGACTCCAGCCACAAGAAGGCAACTGCTAAGGTTGTATTTCAGTCTGTGGTAATTTTAATAAAACCTGCCTGTTTAGACCTTTTTTTTTTTTTTTTTTTTTTTTTTAACAAAAAAAACCCTACCTTTGCCTTAGCCTTTAATTGCTGTCTTACTGCACAACCTCATGTTCCCTGCTTAAAATCCTGTCTCCCAAGAAGAAATAGTGATTATTTGCACAGAACCCAGGCCAAGCACTGCACAGCAGGGCCTCCCAGTGCCTGCAGCATGAGGAGGTAATCACCATGAATACAACTCAATAAATAATGTCTCAATAAATGCACACTTTAAATATCTGAGTGCAAAGGAGTCTCCCTGTCAGAGGAGCTTTGCTCTGGGAGGGAACAAGCCATGTGTGGGTCTGGGGAGTGAGCCTGCTGCAGCCCAGAGGCTGTTTATGTGCCATATGGGCCTGCCTGTATTCAGACAGAGCATCCCTGTTCTGCAGGAAGGGGGATTCTTTTCTCCATCTTGTAAAAGTGAAAAGAGGAAACATTGCAGAAATGGAGCCCTTGCTCTTCTTGCATTCAAAATGTGTTTTTTAGATGCAAGAGCAAAAACATATAAGTCTAAGGTGTGGTGTGCTCAGCACTGCGCACTGGAATTTCTAGGCAGATTGCTCCACAGTGCTAAACCCAGCAAGGCTCGCCATGACTTGCTCTTGACCATTCCCACCAAAACTATTTTGCTGCAAAACATTTTTTTTTTTTGCATGATTAGAGAGGCTGATTCATGAGTGGTCAAATACTTCTCCAGCCTCTCATCTTGTTTTAGTATTTTAATTTAAAGGGTAGTTTTCAGAGAAGATTAATTTCTCTCACTAGTATAGGTGTCTCTTCTGAACAGTTCAGAAACCTTCTTCTTCTTTCTTTATTTATTTATCTGTCTCTAAGTGTTTTGGATTGATTTTCTTGGCAGATTTAGCAATCACATGCTTTTTCAGAGCACAAAGACATCTGCAATAAAAAAAGAAGAAAAAAATCCTCTCAGGACAAAGGCTCACCCTAAAAACCTTTGATGTTGCAAAGCAGAGACATATGGGCAAGCAGAAAATGGGAAAGGAAAAGAATGTGCAGCTGTTGTTGTGATGAAAAGATCACCATGCATATGCAGTTGGATTGCAGCCCACAGAAAAGGGGCAGTAAGGAGAAAGAAGGCATCCAAGGCAGGTAAGAAATGTTGGAGGTGTCAGTCATATGTCTGGAGTGTTTGGGGGTGTCAGGATGACTGGGGTACCATGCCAGGTCTGTCCAGGTGCATCCATGCCCAGGTACCCCCACAGGTACCTCCAGGCTTAAGAGAACTGCCAAAAAGCACTCACTGAAGATTTTCCTTAGCTTCTGATTACTGTGGTGATGTGTCACCATTCACCTCTAGCAAGCATGAGTCAGCCACAGGCATGGTACTGCATGTACCAGGAGGGATGCATGCGGAGCATCCTCTATTTAAAATCTGAAACCATCAGCATCAGATTTTTTTTTTTTTTTGGCTGGCAGAAATCAGTAATCTCCTTCTGTTCAGCACCTGGCCTCTCCAATTTCCTTTTCCTCTGCAAAAAAATAAAATAAAATAAAATAAAATAAAATAAAATAAAATAGAAATAAAATAGAAATAAAATAGAAATAAAGCATAACAAAACAAACTCCTCTGATGCCAAGCTGATGTGACTCAAAAGCTTGAGGAAAGAATTTTAGTGTCAGGATGCCCTTGGAATATCTACTGGTCCACAGGATATCTCTGCTCACTTCTACGGCCTTTTTTATTTCAAAATACATTTTCTGGATTTGTTGAGGGGAGGGGAATGAAAAAAAAGTGTCAAGTTTAGCCTTCCATTCCCAGCTAGTGAGTATGTGCCAAGAAGCACATGTGAAATGAGTAGGTGTCCAGAGGACCTCCTTTTCAAAGGAGAAGAGAGGGAGCCTGTGCTCAGATTTAATCTGCTAAAAAAACACAGCAACTGTACATAGTCTTTAAAGTGAAAACATAAACTACCACCTGATCACAGTCCCATCATTGCTGTGCTGTTTCTAGATGGAATGTGTTAGAAAGAGATCATGAGAAAGTGTAAAAAAATAATAGCTTGAGAGCCATTAGATTGACTTAATGCTGTTTCACCTGCAATCTGCCAAAGCCTGGTGCTCATCATTAGTCTTACCTAAGATGTTCTACCACCATTTTCTCCAAAGCTTTCATCACTGGCGCAGCTTGTTGAACCCACCGTGGCATGAAGCACCTCCATGACATTGCCTTCTCATGGTATTGGCTCCCAAACTCAATCTATGGAACTATGGACCTCCCCCACAGAACTGCCACCAGATGGAGAACCCTCCACAGGGACAGCCTGAACCTGGACTTTGTATGTGCTCAACGGCGGGATTTCTGAGGCCAATGGCCATGTTGTGAGCAAGCCAGATCTAGGCGAAAGGGCAGAAGGAGCGCTGACTAAGGGATAAGGATTTGGCCAAGAGTCAGATAAGGAGTAAAAGAGTTGAGACAAACAAGTAGAGGAGGACGGTCGTTAAATGTAAGGGCGCGTGGACACTGCTAGTTAGCCTATCAGATTGTATAGTTTGACATGTGGACGCGGGGTCTTAACCAATCATTGTAAAGAAGCGCTCACCTGTTCACAGAAGCATTGCTTATAAACACGCTTGGAACCCTGAATAAACTGGCACTGCTTGATCACATTGGTCGTGCCCATGGTGTCCGAGACCCCCGTGTCACTCAGCTGTGCTCTAATTAGGACTTTTTATTTTTTCTGGAGGAATTCATTATGATTAATGTTTTATCAGTGAATTCAAAAGGAATTAGTGGTGATTTGCCACTTAGCTTAAGGGGTTAGTAATAATTCTAATGGAACAAGAAATTAGGGTATATAAATGTCTCCTGACACTTTTATTTAATGGGAAAAAAATATACAAAGATAATTAAAATCCTAAAGCACCATTTTCACCTTAAGAAATGGATAAAGGTTATAAAGGCCTTTTCAGAAGCATGCATCTGTGCCAAGAGTTCTCCTGCGGGGGGGGAAAATCAGCACTGATTAAAGAGTGCATGAAGTCTTCACAGGGGCTGGTGGCCCCTGCACAGTTTGGGGTGCCTTCACATAGAAAATATACAAGACAAGTCTTCTAGAAGCTGCTCACTATGCTAACATGTAATAGCAAAAGGGGTAACTAGGCACAGTTAGTGTCAATTCCCCTTTTTTTCCTCAAAGATCGGCTGAGCAATAATACTGTCATCAGAATTTGCTTGCCCATGTGCAAATCTCCCGCTTTTCCAACTGTCTGACTGAGGGATGTGCTAACCTGTCTAGAACCTCTGCAATTGTAATACAGTAGACTTGAGCATTCATCTTATCCTAGCAGACTCACCTGTTTTTGCCCAGTTCATATCTAAATATGTGGTGGCACATGTCCATGCAGCTTCAAACATATGTCCTTCTTCATCTTCCAAACAACAGAGTCTTTCTCTCAACACTATGCTATGCAGGAAGGATGGGATGGGCAACATTTGCTCACTATGCTACACAGAAAGGATGGGATGGGCAATATTTGCTCCCCTATGATATATGATTTTTTTGCCTTTTTAAGAAATGCACAACAGCCACAGAGCAAAATATTCTCTTGTAGGACAACCATGAGAATTCTGACTACAAAATGAAGAAAACAGGCACCTTCATCTAGACTGCTAAGTTTCCAAACAAGGGAAAGTAAAACAATGATAGTTCAACTGAAACCCACTGGAGATGTTGTTTTACAGCTATTACTGCTGCTGCTCTCTCTTAGGTTAGCTCACTGCTATTATGGTAAGGCAGGAAATTTCAGCCTCATACCCAGAAAAAAAAAAAAAATCTAGGTGTTTCCCATTGTCAAGTATTTTCTTTGCCTGTCCTCCTCCATTCAGTTGTTAGATGATTATGGGCTGGAAAGGTCATATTTCAGACACCATTAAATGAGCTAATTTTCAAAAAGCTTTGAAAATGCAAAGCCATGTCTCTAAAAAATCAATTAATGGTCTTGTATAACAAGAGTAAGACAGGACCTGAACACATGTGTACACTTACTTACACTTCGGCAGTGAGGAGACAAAAATGCCCCATTTCTGATTTTTGAAACATGTTATATCCATTCAGTCTGTATTGAAATAAATGAGCGTAGAAAGTGTTGGTGGAATTGCCAGGAATTTTGTAACATCGACGATTTAGTTATGGGATCAGCCAATTGACCTTTTCCTCTTCAAGCTGAAAAGTTTGCATCCTTATTTGTCACTACTGCCTTCCAGGAACCCCTCGGAGATACCCATTTCTCAAAGCACTTAACTACCAAGTGAACAATATATTTAAATAAGGCAATTCACACTTGCAATTACATTTCCAGTTTGAAATGTCTGCTATTAATCTCCAAAACAAGACCTGTATAATCAGCAAAGCTGGGGGGAAAAACACACAATACTGCCTTGTCCTCAGAACAAGTTTTATTAATATTTTGCTTTAACAAACATTGTAGTATGAAGGCATCACTTCTTTAAGTTTTCCAATGTATGGCACAAACAAAAGGAAAAATAACAGACTCAGAGGTAAATTCAGCATGTAAGTGGCAGACTAACAAAAGAGGTGTGTGTTAACCTGTACAGCTACTATACCACCTATTAGAAGCCGTTTTGCAAGCAACAGTCTACATTTATTTGCATTTAAGTAAAAATGTATTTTTGTTTGTTTGAGAAAATTGCTTTTATTAACTTTCCTTTATATCACAAATGTCAGGATAAGGCAAGTCCTTGATGAATCATGTGGTAAAAACCCCTATTCCCAGGAAAATAGATCCAACATACTCTGCTAAGTTTGTCATTTTAAAAGCAAAGCAGGCATGCACCGCATATACAGAAATGTATTTTTTTTAATTAAGTGCATAAATCAGAACAGTGTTAATTCACAAAAAGGCTTTTTCAGTGCTTTATAGAAAGATTTACAACTAGCTGCAGTGAATATGTGACCCAGTATTACAATGTCTCAGAGCTCTCCTTTGAAATTCTGTATGAAAGGAAACACGTCCATCATGACAGCAGTCACCTGCTGGAAGATTATTGTGCCTAATTATAGGGATGAGCACTTTTAAAAATAGGGGTTATACCATTGAAAGCACATTTTGATACTCTGTATGCAAACAGGAGGACTGAAGGGTTTCTGTTCTCTTCATGCTGCCTACTGGGAACAAATTCTAAACCCAAATCCACAAGACAGTGGAGTTATTCCAATTTTGATTCTTATTTTTCTGTAAAGCTGAATTTCTGCATTCCTCCACTCCTGCAAAATCAGTGGCCACTGCCAGAGGGGGTTCTGGCCCAGCCAAAATTAAAAAAAAAAAACCCTCAGCCGAAGAATTCACACTGCCCAAACTTACCCGAAGAAAGAAAAATACAGACATATCTGGATATTGTACCATAAGGATTTAATCAACTCATGCATTTTCTCCCTTTACACTTCTATTGTGGCTGCACCCTCTGCTGCTGCATCCTCAGGCAAATGCTTCATGGTTTCAAAGCCTGTTCAAACACCAAAGTTAAATGAAAATGGCAATGAAATTACTGACAGGAGTTATAAGGAGAATGTCTGACGCGAAGCATCTCTGCAGTTGTTTTTTGTATCAGCGAGCCTTCACAAGGGGCTTCAGCATCCTCTGTCTCATTGTCTCATTACGCCACCTTAGCCAGCATCCGGGTGGCTCTTGCCTTGTCTCCCCTGCCAAAATTAGGGCTTGCGACTGTTTGAGGGACATAGGGCACTTGGCTGCCTTAGACAAACTCACTTAGCATTGCACGTGGCAGCTGCAGAATTCAATGCGGAAAGGTCTGGACACTGGGTTGGATAAATTGACATGGCTTTGCTGAGGTCAACTCACACCAGCTGAGGACAGGGGCCTCCAGGTTTGCCTCCATGGGAGCAACCCATTTGCCAGGTGCATTCCCTGCACTGTGGGAGGCGGTTCCCTCTCCTTGCTGGATAAGGGCAGCCCGTCCATCCTTGTCTTTTCCCAGGGAACACACAAAAGCAGGATTAACATGAGAGACCCCCTCTTGCATTTATTCCACTTCCTCCTGAGATATTTTTTGCCACTCTTCCTCTTTCCAAGGGAAAATAGGTTGATTGAATCAGAATCTCTGCATATAGAAAACATACACCAGTGTGCGAGGTGGGCATCATACTGATGCACATCCTGGCTGGAACTAGCTGGCAAGTTGGTGCAGGAAGAGCAGGAAGAAAATCGCAGAGAAAAACACACTTTCTGCCATACCAACAAGGCAGGAGAGAAAACTGACGCTTCAGCAGGGACAGGACATCCAAAATGCAGAGCAAGAGGTGTCTGAGCTAGTGAATGTGCAATCACCCCAGTTCAATATGTATAACTGAAAACAGGCTGAGCTGATAGGTCAATACTGTGCCATCTTCCAAAGCTGAGCCCGTTCAGCATTAAGAACCCAACAAGCTCTGAAAAGAAATCCATGCTGACGCAGCTCCCTTGGGTCTTCTCCAGTGCTAGTGCCATGTAGGGTAAAATGCCAAAGGAGCTGGCACCTGGAAACACCCAAATACCTGGAAATACCCTGGCAAGCAAAGGAGCCATAGCTGCACACTGCAAAGTGCGAGGTAGCCTCACTTGGGAGCTTTCAGTGCAATTTGGTGGAGTTTCGTATTTTCTTCTCTAATCTGTGTTTGTCCTGACACCCTTTCAAATCACTCAGCAGCTGAGAGCCATCATCAGATGTTACGGCCAATGGCATGTGCATTAAAGGCCATCACAATAGGATGGATCCCAGTCTTTCCCCTTGAGTTTTCTTTTCTGGTCAGCTAGTAAAAACCTATTTGGGGGTTTGTGCATATCTTTGGGGGAGGTAAGGGGAAACCTACAAATTCTTTGTTTAAAATGGTCAGGTTATTACCAGTAGCACAGTAAAAATCTAAGATTTTGCAGCACATTGCTGGCTGCACACAGCTTGCCTGCTCTTGCACTCATGCATTTCCATGGAGCTTGTGTCCAGCACAGTGTAGGAATGAAAGACCTCTTTGTGTATTCCCAAAAAAAACCTCAGCACAGCATTTGCTGGCAGAACAGTTGACGTATGGTGAGACATTCTTACTGAAGTAACTATTATTCTTTTTTTCTTCCTAATTGGTAAAAAAAAAAAAATCATGCATACGCATTAGGAAATGGAGTGAGGGTCACATGAGGTGCAGCATGAAGCAGTTACAGCGAGAAGCCGTATTCCAGGGGATCTTGATGCAGGATGCCTGTTGCCCTCCTCCACTTGTGGGGCCGGGGAAAGCGCTGCTGCCTATTACTACTTTAAGGACACACCTATAGCATGGGTTTGGGGACAGGGCAGACTGACAGGGGGCACCAACCGTCCAAGGCCACATGTGTGATTTGTGTCCATATCTGCCAGGCACCATGGAGAGGCCAGGGCTTTGGAAAATCCGAGGCTGTGGATGCTCTGGGCTCTGCTGCCTGCCCTGGATGCCTGGACATGGGCAGGAGATGGTTCAGAGAGTTGGGAGCTGCCTTCCTTGCAAATCCCTAGTGGAGGGAGAGCCGCTGGGAGCTGGTGTGTGCAGATCATAATCCTTTGTGGTGGCTTGTGTTCCCACAGCAAATCTCCACTTATATCCTAGGGAACAGCTTTAGGGAAAAAACAATGAAAAATATAAAATAAAAAATAAATAAAAAGAAAAAAAAAAGGGGGGAGGATAAACTCACTCCTGCAGGTTGCCTGCAGATAGGACCGTAACTTGGGAAAGCAGTAAGGATGCTAGGGGCTCCGCGGGCCGTTGACACAAGCGGAGAGAGACCTAATACAACACAAGGACGCATGGTTCAGAAGAAACTGTTATAATTGCAGGGATGGTTGCAAAACATTGCCAGAACCGGGAAGTAATGTTTCTTTCCAATAGGTTTATAGAAGAAAAATGCCATGGTGAACAACGAGAAATGAAAGCGAGGAGGCGTTTCCCGCAGCTCCCTCCCCTCCCAGCCTGCAGGACAGCCCCACGCAGGCGCTTTCCTGCCGCAGAGGCGCAGTGATGCCGTACGACGTCGGTGCCTGCCGCTGAGCCGTCGTCACCACCTCGTCTCCTGCAGCGCTCCTTCCAAGGGGAAAAAAGACAAGAATAAACTCCATGAGCAGCAATTTGCAGGCCTGCATGGCAGCCCAGTCCTTCTCCAGCCACAAATATCACTGGATCTTCTCCCCACGGGAAATGGCTTCTGGGCATGCTTCAAAAACCCTGGTTGCAGTGCCACAAGCAAGTGTGGCTGCGGAAATCAGGGATGCAAAGCCACAGCTTTTTTTACATCTGTGCCTGAGTCTCTCCAACTCCATCAGGTGCCTTGCTGCTAGGCTTTGCAACTTTTTTTTTTTTTTGAAATACTACATGAAAATGCTAAGCGTGGTAAGCAAAGGGGGTCTCCTTGGCCGCAGAGGACCCTGTGCTTTGAAAAGCTGATCAATCCTTCTTCGTGGACCAACTCCGTGCAATTATAGCAGTGGCAACAGGGTCAGAAGGACTCAAGTAGAGTGCTCTTCTCAAGTGAGAAGAACTCAGTTTTTGCTTCTAATCCCAGTATATGCCATTAAAATGCTGGGAAACTCATGATGGGCCTCTGGCTCAGGCCCCTTCATTTCCCAGTAGTGCCATGATAGCCTCGAAGTGGAACTGAAGAGATTTGTTAATTAACTGCTAATTGTAGCGGTGTTATTCTCCTGAACTTCACCTTCATAAAGCAAAAAGGACTCCCACCCAAAACATTTGCAGGCAGTAATTTCCAAGTCCAAAATACAGGCTTCCTTCAGATCATGTGAAAACAGTAATAACTGTCAGATACATTTTTAAACCATTTTTTTTAAACCAAGGGTATTAACCTTTCAATTTATTTTTAGCACACAGACTGTTATCAGTTTCTTTTCCTTCCTTCCTTCAGCAGAGCACAAAACCAAAAGCTAGGAAAGGGGATGCAAACAGGAAGAATTATGGAAGCAATATATTAATTATAAGGGTCCCCACTAGTTTTGCTTCAATACTTTTTAACAGGGCCCCCATCGGTCGTATTTCTCCTCCCAGCAGCACGCCAGCATATTGTCAATACGCTGATAAGGACGAAGGGTTATGCTCAGTAATAAGCCCTTGTATTTTAAATCTCTGTGATACAGCTGCCACTGTTTTGAAGCTTCTATATTTGGTCTTGAGCTACAGGAAATCCCATTACGGGCATAAATAACACATCTTGCTGTATATGATATTGGCATCTTATAATAACCCTCCACAGAGGGAATGTTGTGTGTTAATGTTTAAAACTGCACTGCTGAGGTAGGAACCACAGCTGCTTTCTGTAATTGAGGGCGGGCCTTGGACTTCTTGTCTTCCTAGAAAATTAATTTTTAGCTAGGGGTGAGGCTGTTTAAGTATATGAACAATTTGTCTGTTGTGCACTCCTGCAACAGCATCACCACACAGTGTGTAAAGCAGCAAGGCTCTAAAATGCAGCTCCCTGGATTCGCTTTGCTGTGCTCTGCAGCTAGGAGTGACGTTAGACATTTCAGAGCCAAAGGCAATAAACCCCTCCTGACATGAACCTGTTGTTCCAGAATACAAATTGCCCAGAACTGAACTTGGTTCCAACCAATACAAATTGCTTGTCATTTTCCTAAGCAATGCCAAGAACTGTTCACTCAGTTACTCTTGCATTGCTTATCTTGGTGCTGTCTTGCTTGCTGATGATCTAAGGCCATGCAGTGTCTAAATCTGTTACAGCTGCAGAAAACTACTACAATGTTTACTTGATAAACCAAGTCTACTGTATCTTTTTTCTGTAATATGTTGCATTAGTTAAATTCTTTTTCTTTGTGTTCTGTCACTCTTTTTTTTTTTCTTGCTTTTTGTAGTGTCTAACTTTAATTATGGTCATTTCAAAATCTAATTTTCAAATGGAAGTGGGAAGGAAAATGCTTGCTATAAAATAGGAAATAACCGTGTCTTACCTATTAGTTAACTTTCGGCTCTGTTTCTGTAGGGATGCTTATACTTTCAACCTGACTACTCATTTCAGCTGAAAATAAAACAAGGCAATTGTCAATTTTTATCCATAATACATGTTAAATTTATCACATTGAGTAATAACCACTTCTAATCCAAAGGGGACAGGTTGCAATTATTGCATTAAGATTTTGATGCCATAAATCTGCAAAAGTGTCTCTTAGGCTTGCCATCATTGCCCACAGTTAGAAGGAAACCTCGACGAACTGTTCTGCATGGGTGAATGCTTCAGCAACACCAGAAGTGTTGACCTCTACATCTAGAGCTTCTTTTGGGCCCAAATTCATCCAGTCCAACTTTGGTACCTACCCAAGATACCTATCTGAGGAGGATAATTGCACTCCTCTGTTCTTGTAGACCATAGACACAGGCACCTCCAAGGGGTGATATAGAGTTTCACTGGACTAAATGGTCTTGACTTTTGAGCATTCCTACTGGAGTGTCACCGGTTAGAGGACTGCACAAGCATTTCTTAGCATCTGACAGCAAGGCTTTTCCCAAAGCCTTCATTTCTTTTTGTATCAGCCATGCTAACCAAGTCTGCAGATCTCTTCACCTTCCTTCATGACATCAAAAATGGATTCCGTGCACTGAGTCTTTGGCTGACACAGCAAAAGCCTTGACTGTAAAATCCTCAGGCTTTTGATCCGGTTCCAGGTGGGAGCCTGGACTGAGCTGTGGTCTGAATGTGGTCTAACTTCAGAGATGCTGCCTCAGGACATCCGTCAGCTGCAAACTGCAGCCTGCAGGAGGACTCAGGGGAAATAGTCTGGTACTTACTAGTGCACTTTTAATTTATGAAAACAAACTTGCTTTATTCATTTAAAGTTACTGAAAACAAATAATTTAAATGTAAGGATTAAATTCATTTCAATATAACTTCTGCAAAAATGTCATATGAACTATGGCATGTGGGATCAGTTCTATTTAGACTGAATACAAATCTTCATGAGAAGTATTTTTAGTATTAGTATTTGTTCTGGAATGAATTTTAATAAGGCCATTTATATTAACACTTTGTTTTAAAAGACCATGCTTTATATTGCATTATCAACTGCAAAATATGGGTCATTTGACCCATACTGTAAGTGACATGTAAAAAACTCCAATTCAAATGAAATATTTAGAAATTAAGGGAAGATGAGGGGGAACAAAAACAAAATCAGTAACTGTCCTACTTTGAGCCAGGCAGTATGATCTCTGAGTCAATACCACGTCAATGCACCTGTTAGGATTTCGATGATTTTTTTGTAAATTATTCATCATACATATGCAGAACAGATACTGTAATGACTTCCTGGATGCATGCAATGAATAAGAAAAGTATCCGTCCTGATTGTGGAGCTCTGATGCACAATACATTTAGCTACGTTGCGTTCTTTATATGCATTTGCATAGCAAAGACAGGATGCTTAATAAAAAATCATTGAGGGAAGGCTGCTGCGCCCTGATGACAGCAGCCTTGCTCAGCCTCATTATGTCAGCCCATTTCACCTAGCTTTCAGAAAGCACCGTGAGGCTTCTCTCTCAATTTTACAGAGGTCGCTTTCAGAGGGTAAGTTTCATTTGAAACCCTAGGTTCATCTCTGTAGCATCCTAAAGAAGTCGACCTCCTCTCCCCTTTTCCCATCTAATGGTTGCAAGCAGCCCACTTGCTTGGCATTGGTGCTGATATGGACACGAGGATCTCATAAGTGAAGGAGGGTTTTCTGCAGATTGCTGGTGAATCCCAACAATGGGTGTCATTGCGAGAGCACCCTCATAACCTCTATATCTAGCTGGTAAAGGAGCACAGCAGTGCAAGGGCACCTTCCCTCTCTGTCTGGGGGAAAGTATGACCTGAGAAAGATTTCCACTCAAAAGCAAGCGAATCCAAAAAGGAGCTGTCTGGTGCTGAAATAACCCACCACACTTTGGTCAAAGCACTGCTATTCCTGCTCAACTGGGCCATGTGGTTCAGCAGCAAGGGAGCCTCTTAAAGGTCAGGTAGCCAGGAATTACAGCTCATGAACTAAGTGAAAAAGACAGGTAAATGGGAGAATGGAAACTGAGTTTAGGGTTGTCTGTGTGAGAGAGAGCATTCTTCCCTCAAAGGATATTATGCTGCAGACCTGGCTGGCGGATGAAAGTATTATTGTATTGATTTAAATAAGAGCTCAGTCAGACTCATATTGCAAAAATAATCTATTTCTTTGGCTGCTTCCTAAGCAATGTTTCACTTTGCATTTATGTAACTTAGCTATAGCACATGTAACTATAACTCCAGATTACTCAGAAAAAAAAAACGTGTCTATTTTGAATCAAACTTCCTGTCCTGTGCTGGGATACATGCATCATTTTATTTGGTGGCTACTTGTTGGATATTACATCAACAATATAAAATACAGGATGGCATTAGCTGTTTCAGATCTGGCTTTTATATTGCCTCTGTAAATCACGTGAAGGTCAGGTTACCACCATCACATTCATCAACCTGTACTGGCTTATGAAGCAATCTGAAGTTTTGGGTTTGACACTTCCTTTGAGATCTCTTCATCTTTCTCTTTCTTCCTATTGTGTCAACAAGTCAAGATGCTGCTTTCCAAAACTTGAAATGAAAGGAGCGAGTGAGTAACCGTATTATTAAAGGAGTGAACAGTCTGATCCGCCTAATACCAGCTGGAAACTAACATCTACCCTCGTAATCCTTGAAGCTTTGGTGAGATAAAAAAATCTATATATATACCAGCAGAGACATTCTCTAGGAAACCTATCACTGCAAGTGTCTTTCATATACATTAGGAATACAAATCAGCACAGTTGCCCCGGGTACAAGCTACATTGGAGCCAGGGATCTTTTCTCTGATTGCCAACAGCCACCTGTACATCAACATATATATATATACATAAATATATAAATATACCTACCTAGTCAGGCTTACCCGCACACCCTCTGACAGCTTTTCTGAGGGAGTATTATGCCCAGCTTTCAAATAATAGTAATTTCTGAAATATATCACTATAACAGACCTGCCCACTAGATGAACCAATATTGAGATCTACCTCATCTGTCTAAACCGACTGCTTTTAAAAAGCACTTTTCTCTGTGACATGGTACATGAAATTACAAAACAAGAGCCTGGCTGCCAAGAGGTATCGATGGATATAGTCTTGTGCTTTCAGCTGTGAAGCGATGAGCTCTCCTGGGGAAGAGGAAGGGGACCAGAGATGAAAATAAGCAATTTGCATAAAAATTACTGTCACAGGGAACCTTTTTATGTTTTTTTTTTTAATACCAGCTAGTACCCAGTACATGTAGAAATTTTCCGTTTCTTTTCCAGTGAAGCTTAACCCTTAAGTGAAAACAAAGCATGAGGTTTTCCATCCTCTCTGTGTTTTTATTTTTTAACATGTGATACATGATCACATAAAAAGCAATCTGTACTACAATTCCAAAAACAACATAAAATGGGAAGAAATGAAGACTTTTCTTAATATCAAAGCACATTTCTGCATCCTTAGTAGATGCTCTATTCCTGTCCTGTACAGCTTAGAAAGTTCACAGAAAGCAAAGTTACAAGATGAGTTAAATGTAAAAGAAGAAAAGCAACAACTGAAAAAAGAAACCTATTAAGATCATCCTTGCAGAAGTTATCTGTCAGGTGAAGCAGCTGTGCTGTGCTACGGCACACATTAGAGTGGCCCTGTGATTACTTCTCTTTCCAGTGGAAAATCCCTAAAAATCATTCTTTTAAAAATTTTGATTTGTTCTCATGAAGTACTCCAGACCATTCCAAGGATCAGAAATGGAAATATTTTAATGTCACTGTGAGTTTTGGTGTTGACTTGTTAAGGGGATGAGAAGCAAAGGCTCTTTTGGCTTTATTCTGCACATTTCCTAGCACAGCCTCTAATATTTTAAAAGAAAATCCATTATGGAAGTTCCTTTTTCTCTTCTTGCAAAAACTTCCTTCTAGTCCAATATCAAAATCAGCGACTTGAATCAAATGTTGTGGATTCCATAGACACCACAGAAAGGAAATCAATGTCAGATTCTTTGTGCAGTTAATAAAAAAAAAAGAAAACAACTGTTTCATCTTTGAGATACAGTAAGTTATGCCTTGAATTTGTGTTAAGTACATACATAACATCTTAAAGGATGGATCAAAACCGGTCTTCACTACAGATGGGAATCATTCTGTGATAAAGTAAAACAAAATTGGGACTGGAAGCTGAATTCCAAAGACACTGCCTCTTGAAGTATAAAATAAAGAGGACCTATCAAGCGACAGCTGAGACAGCCTCTTAGTTTTATTAACCTGTAAGGCCAGTCTAGAAGAGTTGTAAAGGGTTTGCCTCTAAAACCAAAACGAAAAAAATCGAAGAACACTGATTCATGCTTCCTTACGTGCAGTATGAGCCCAGAGGTCTTTCTTTTTTTTTTTTTTTTTTAGCGTATGAATTGCTTAAGGACTACAGACCTGCAGTAGGGACCTAGTACTCAATCCTTCCCTGGACTTTGCCAAGCACCTAGATCTGAACATACCAAGAGAATACATCAGCTGAGTCAGAGAGAAAAGCAATGGCATGGCACTGAGAAGGTACCTCTGCTAAATTTTTAAGGACAACTTATGGATCAAATTTATGGGAAACATGCTCCATTGAATCTTGATAGGCCAGTAGGAAACCTGAAATATTCCTTTACAAAAATTTGTAAGGCTCTAGCAGGTGACAGTAGAGATGACATAAACTCTTAGAAGACAGAACTGAAGAGATTACGAATACATGGCTCATTTTTTTGGAACTGTATAAACAAGTCCTAGGGAGGTATGCTATGCTTCAGACAACTAAAGCATTGAGCAACATACCATCATTATTTGAAACATCTGCTGCTTCAGAAGAAATGTCAACTTTCATAGGCTCTGGAGAAGTTTCTTTCTCTTGCATTTCTCCTGTAAAACAAGCCAAAGGAAAGAAAAAAAAAATCAACACTTAAAGCACCTGATTATACATAATTCCCAGACTCTGCCTTTTTTTTCTCCCTCTTCTGCGGTATGCTCTTACTTTTATGCTGCTGATTAGCAGCAGCCATTTAGAGAAAATGACAGAAGATACAGAGGGGGGAACACAGTTTGAAAATAATTGCTTGAATATTTGTACTGTTCTGCACTCTTTTGCAACTGGGATTATTTAAACCACATCATAAGTGTGTGTTGCTGCCTCCCCAACACTCTCTTTTTCATCTTTTTTGAAGAACCGTGTCTGCTCGTAAAACGGAATATACAATGGGAACCTAATCACACTTACAAATTTTCTGTAGCTAGCAGAATAAAAGCAAACATTCTTGGTAGTTCAGACACAAACTCCGATTTGAATTGAGAGATGCATTTTATTATTGCAACTCCACATTTTTCTCTCTTCTGCCTCAGGGTTATCTGGAAACTCAGATCCAATCTCCTAGCAATAGCTGAAATGGAAATAAAATGTTTTTTGCTGTTTCATACAGAGATCTCCTAACATTCTACCATTTAGGGTGTGGAAAGACCAATTTTTAGTTTAATATCCATCCTGGTGCTTCTACTTTTGTGGCAAGTCTAAAAGCTCTTGCAACTATAGCTGAATTATGCGATGCTAAGCTATTGGTTGCTAAGCAATCTAGACATTTCAGTTGTTATTATGAGACAGCAAAATACAGCAAGGATTGAAACACCTCAAAATGGCTTACTTTTAAGCTGAAATCATTTATCACTTCTGCAACAGAGATAGATGTAACATTCTAGATCACTTAAACACCTCTTTCTCCTTTCGGTGGACAGCTATTTTTTTTTCTCATGGACTTCTATGTACATTATATTATACACTACTTTTATTTTGTCCATAAATAAGTATCTACATTGCAGTTTCCTGCCAGTTTTCTTTCTAATTTTATCTGCAACCTAATGTACTGTAATACAGATTTCAGTCTCCTCTGTGCTTGCTCTGTTGGCAATGTTAGTCTTAGAGGCAACTTTTGCTGCACTATGCTGTTACTAAGCATAGAAATGCCAGAACAAGTAGTCAGCAAATGCAGAAACAAACACAAATACCTCAATTACTGCCATTTCTCTCAAGCTGGGGAGAGGAGCGGTGCAATAAGACAATATAGCGATGCAATAAGACAGTAGCGATGGAGGTGTTGCTGACCATTGCAGCATCCTTCAACAAAAGACCATATTGACCACATGAACTCCTCCTTGCTGGTTTAAATCTTACATACATGCACAGGAGAAAACCTCCATCCCTCCCTTGTGACAACATCTGCACATGCCAGGAACTTGTCAGGCACAAGACTGGGAATATATGCCCAAAATCCTGGCCTGCTTTCTTCTAGCATAATCAATATGAAATTCGGATGACTATCAAAGCACTGATTAATCAGGGAAGATACACTGAATTATCTCATTGGGATTGTACTGCATTTTGATTAGCTTGGGGAAATGGCTGTATGGAAAACAAAGTCTTTGGACAAAAAGGGGAAAAAAAAAGCAACCTTCCTGCAATGAGCATAGCCTGCAGTGAAAACGTTTCCCACCAAAATGCCCCAGATGTCTGCGTGTATTTGGGAGTCTTGTTAAGCACCAGAGCGTTCAGGCTGGCAGCTGATGCCTGTGACTCTGACTTCACCTCCTCTAAGCCACAGTCTCTTAACCAGATAAAGTAGTCATGATACGGCAGGTTATGTCTTGGCTCCCAGTTTCTTTAGCAGCCTAGTTGCTGTGCTATTGTCAGCTCCTAAAGATGCCTGTGCGAAGTTCCCAGGTCCTATCCAAGATGTCCCAGCGCTCCTGGCTTCACCACACTCCACTCCAGAAATGCTCTTGTGCAGCAGGCAGGTGCAAAGGGCTCATGGGCACTGGGCTAGGGGAAGACACAGCTTACTAAAAGGCAAGATATTTGGATCATGTGTGCATGCATGTGCGTGTGTGCTTGTGCTAACTGAGGCTTCTGCTGCATGGATGAACACAGAAGGAGCTGAGGGCCTTCAGCACCAAAAGTTGGCAGTTTACAGCTTGGGGATCGATTGAGGTGACCCTGGAGTAGCCCTGGAGAGAGGCTGGAAAGAGCAGCAACAAATATGCAAAATCACTTTTCAAAGGGTTTAACACTGTCAGGAGAAGGGTAATGCATGTTCTGCATTGCTGTCTTCTTTCCAAGTCTGAATAGCTGATTCCCCATCTCCACTGGGAATGGACTTTGACTATCCTGGGATTGCTATGGCCTATGTTGATGGTTGGATAGGATCAGCCATAAAATGATCATGAGAAGCTATGTTTGGGGAGAAAAGAAGAAGCTACTTTAACCGCTGCAAACCTTTGCAGAAAATCTGTACATTGGATCAGCTGGTTTCCAGACAAGCTTTGAAGCTCTGTTGATATAAATCTTCACCTTGCTCCTCGCTATCACTATGGGTGTGAGGCAGGAGCCTATGCAGAGAAGCATGTGGAAGAAGGATGATCCAAAAAGGGCCTTACTTGCTGCACTGTAAAACTGTGTGCAGCCCTAAAATGACCCCACTGCCCCTAAAGAGCAGCTCCTGATCAGAGCAAGAACCACCATGACATCCAATTCACCTTGGCAGCTCCTCAGCTCCTTGCTGCAATTACTGGAGGTTAGAGCACAAACATGAGACATATTTCAGGCCTCAGAGCAGGAGATGAGAGCTACTGAAAGGCAGGGGGCCTAAGAGACACCACTTTCAATTTCAATTACCATTTCCAATTGCACCACTGCCAGAGTTGATTACTGTAACCCTTTGGTAGGCTGCTTATACAACAAGCAAAGCCAGTTGCTTTCAGGGAAGGCTGGCTCCCAGCATTTTTAAATACATAAGACAAATATTTGCTAGGAAGATGGAAACCTCCACACCGTTATTTCATCTATTTCTCCCTTACAGTTGTAAGCTGCCCATAGCTCCACATGGTTGCAGTTCATACACAACTGTTCCTTTGTAGAAACAGGTTTCCATGTTCACATGCAATTCATGACATTAAAATGAAGCTGTGCTACACCTTGGTGGCATCAGTTTTGAGAGTGCCCAAGTACACAGGCCAAGCATCTAGCTGTTTTCCACACTCTTGATAAATTAATACATAATACTTTATACAAGGTTTGCATCTATATTAGGTTTTGTCCTTCTTACGCGGTCTTTATATCTGCACTGACCACCAAGGGGTCTGGGAGATTGATGGGAAACAAAAAGGTAGTAATTATTATTTACTACATTCATATAATACTACAGTCCACCAGAATTTTGGTAACACCACAGGAATTCTGACAAAACAATATCCTGTCTATGGACAAGTTGCAATTGGGAAAGTTCATTACTCATGAATTATCTGTATGGCATTCACTTCTGTTCTTACTAACTTTTTTATACTTGAAAATTCACCTCTGTGATGATGTAATGTGAAAACTATATTGCACTTATTCTGAATGATCCATTTTCTTCTAATCCATACCCATTAAATAAAATGTATTCTCTTGTGTTTAACTGTAAATATCCTTCTCCTAATTGGGAGATACCGGGAGACAGGAGCTTGTTAAAAATACAAAATTCTCTGATTCAAATCTGAAGGTGCAATTTGTCATTAGCAGCAACAAATGAAAGACAGAGCTCTCCTGACCCAGATCTGCACTATATTATCTGTCAAAACCACTTCCATTTTTCTGGTTCTGCAGATAGTCAGAGCTGTCTTTTTTTTTTTTTTTTCCCAGTCATTTCGCAGTAGTTGTTTGCTAATGCTACTGTCAAACCTTCAGGCACTTTGTTTACTATTGCATTTTAATAGTGCTGTTTCACTTAGGAACTGAAGCTGTCCATGATACAAGGGCTCAGCTCAATACCCCTGCCTGCAAGGAGTGACCCTTTTAACCAGCACAAAGTCTCCCACAGAAAAGACTTATACTTTCTTCTTCTATGGCTACTCACATTTAAACCACCCAGCTCCTCCTGATTCTCTAGGACTCCGCAATTGTGGCCCATCTTTACTTAGTAATGTGAATATCCGCGGTCAGTATTACCCCTGGATACTGCTGCCCAACTCGCAGGTCAAGGAACACCCTGCGGAGGCTGCAGGAACAGAGTTGCCATAAGGTTCCTCTGGCTATTCAGTGTGGCTTCATTAACAACAAACATCTCCATCTGTTAGATGAGGAATATTTTATCTTCATCAAAAAAAAAAAAAAAAAAAGGACAATTCGGCACTGCGGAGACGAAAAGACAAGCAAAGGATGCAGATTTTGGAGGCTTTGCTGGCTGGAACACTAGCTTTGCTGATCTCCTGAAGGAGCTGAGCAATATTTCTTGGAGCAGTATTTCCTGGAGCACTATTTCCAAGAGCCAGGCTGGGCTGTCAGGACCAATGTTGCAGCCTCTGTGTGCCCTCCCTTGGGGCAATCTGCTTCCCCACCCCGGAGCAGCTTGTGCAAGGTATGAGGATGCTGGCTCTGCACATAAGGACACAGTAGTACGGCCAGTCGCCCCTGTCCCCAGCTCAAGCTGCACAGCAGTTGTTTTCTGATGTGCTTCAAGAGTGTCTAGGATCCGCTTATCCCTACGCGCTTCCTGACCTTTAATAAAGATGCTCTTAGTAAAGCTCATTATTCCTCCTTTTCCCCTGAAGGAAGGTATGGCTGAGAGTGCACCGATGATCCACTCTCAGCAATATGGTCCCTAAGACCCATACAGATTGGGCATCTCTAAAATCACTAATGCCCATCAGGAGCTCTTTGTACCCTCTGCCTCTGTGTAGCAACAGGATAAACCTGCCCACAGCAGGCCCCTGATGAGCACAAGGGTAGAGTGTTTTAACTTAAGTCCTTTTTTGAATTTTTATTTCGACAAAGTCTTTGCTACCTAAGAGGCCGCACTGCTGTTTTCCACACGTTCTTTATGTGAAACTTGCCGTCAGAGAGAGAAATATCCGTCCAGCAGGGAAGAGCTGAAATGGAGCGCCCAGACGCTTTTATTGCATCCTTAAATTGCTCGCTGTTAACTAAAATGCTCCCTGGTATATTCAAACTCATAGATTACTGGCCTTGAATGGCTTTCGCGGCACTTGTGCTCTATTTCCCTGCCTATAAATGAGGCACATAGACAGTAGTCTCAGAGGTATTATGAAAAGTGCGTTTTTCCAGAATACATAGAGGTCACTGGAAATGCCTTGATTATTTACCTTTCTTTCTCATTCTGACATGTTCCTTGCCCTTTCTAACCACTTATGAAATTTATAAATTATTTGATTCCCTTCCTCATCCCTAGATGAGGATTCCTAATCCTCAATCATCGATCCATTCCTGATCCTAAGAACCTGTGTAGGTGTGAGAAACTACAGCTCTGAAAGCTCCTTTTTTGTAAGGCAGAGGAAACCTCCAAGTCTCCTAGGGCTGTTTTCATCGGTGACAACATATGCTGGGCGCTCAGAAACATTTCTCTAGCTCCTTGGCCATGGTGTCAAGGCTGCTGAACAATCCCAGGCTGCCAGAATGATACCTATATATCCCTTCCCATCACAATACATTTTTTTTCTGCACACCCACCATGCTCATTGCTATGCATACTGTCTGTCTCCAGCTGTCCTTGTGTGGCAGGTTTAATTCCCCTCTGACCACAAAGCTGCAGTGAGGACCTGATCTTTAATCTGCAGCTCTAATAGACCTTTATTTCCTCTCCATCGCGAACAATTTAATAGCAGTGAGATTTTCCATCAGCATGTACCATGTCCCTATTCCATTTCGATCTTGCATTCGCTGCATTTCCTGGGCATTTCAAACAATCTTGCCGCAGTGGCAGCACACCAGTGTACTTGGAAAGCCAAGAGGTCCCGGTTCTCAGGAGAAGGCCAGATGTGTCAGCACACCACGTGGCTTTTATTTCAGAAATGGTGAAGAAGTCGTCCGTTCCTGTCACAAAGGAGCGCGAACAGATCACAGCACAGCAGCCTGGAGCAGCTGCACAAGAACGAGGGACACGCTGGGCATAAATGGGAACAATAATTATGTCAAATAATTACTAACAAAGAGGAATTTTAAGGAAGAAAATGGGGGAGAGAGAAAGTGAGTGGCTCGGGGGGACACACAGATAGCAGCAACTTGTCTATGAGCTAAACGATAGCAGAGCCTCCTCCAAAAGCTTTTGGACAACCCCCCAACCTTTTTGGAGTACCCATGGCCAGTTGGAGTGAGAAGGATGACTGGGTAGAAAAGCATGTGGTGGGGACAGGGCGAAAACAGCCTTTGCCCAAGTGGCTCTGCTCCTGGGCGAGATTTGTGCTGAGTCAAAGAGGAGCCCTGGAAAATATCCCCTTCAATTCCTTTGCAAGACTATTGATGAGTTTATGAAGAATGAGCTCCCAAGTAGCAGGGAACTGCATCAGAAGGGTGAATAAGGAGGGCTTAAGTATACCCTGAAAGGCACTAACAAAATACTGTGTGCAGAAATTAAGATTCTTTCCTGTTATTTATCCAAGGATCCCCAACCTGAATTTTAGAAATTAATATAGAAGAGAATGCTCTCAAGAATGAGAGGCACACAAAGTTGGACCAAGTTCTATAAATAGACGTGACCTTCCAGGTATGCTGCATTTTCCAAACATTTTGTGATACAAAGATGCAGCAAGCAATATGAAAAGGTTAAAAAGATATATATGTAATGAAAATTTGGATAATGAGAGGTAACATTTGGAATATACCCAGTTAAAATGTGTTAATATGACCAGATGGCACTGATTTGGAAAGAGTATTTCCATTTCTACAGACTGACCAAGTCGAGGACAAGCATTTGTTTAAATTTTTATAAACCCACCAGCTTCTTAGAACCAAACTGAGCTGAATATGAGACTTGTTTGCTTGAAAAGAAGTGGTAATTGGCAGTGCTTAATAACAAAAACAACACAGGTGATGGTTTTCATATCTTTTTCCCCTACTGAGAGAGACATATGTCTAGTAATGACTATTTTTCAAAAATAATTAAAGAATTGTACCCATAGCTTTTTATAACTGAGCTCTGCTCTGACTCTTTCAAAGTCAAAGCTTTACAATTGGCTTTGATTTTATGAGTTATAGGAAAGCAGCCAGCAAACACAGATCTGCCATAAATGAGTAATCTTGCTACCGAACTCCCCATCTATTTCAGTTCTCAGATCTATTGTTACAGACCTGGTGGTGCCTCATCAAAAGCGAAAAGATTTTTCAATCACATAAGTGCTCACACTTGTGTCTACCTAAGGGCAGTCAGAGATTTTTCATTAATAATGGGCTGCAGGTTGGTTTCCTTCAAAGAAAGACCTACCTGGGTGACTATGTGAGTGGTAGCAGGTGGAGGTACTGGTGGTTGAAGCATGGATTTTGATTTAATTTCTGCTGAGAACTTGATGATTATAAGAAGAAAATTTAAGACAACCTCATGAAGTAAGATCTTTGTCCAGAATTGTTATCAAAATATTGCAATGTAATGAAATGCCTGATGCACTTGTCCTGCTCTCATTGGGAGCTCCAGGTCAGCTCATAACCACTGCTCAATGTTGGGTGTCACTAGGCAGAAGCATCATTCATCACTTCCCTCTTCAGCTCTTTGTGGAGGCTCGTTCAAAGACAATAGTACTTTGTTAGCAGATAGTTAACCACAAGGATGTCAGTCTTCTCAGCAGATGGGGGACAGAGCCGAAAAAGGAGGAGGACTGCAGAACACCTCCCCCCACCCTGTATGAGGAGTGTCCTGTCAGAAGAAAAGAAACAAAGCCAGGACAACCGCGCAGGTGGCCAGATGCTGATTGGTTGTAAGCTTTGCAACACTTGTGTTAAGAAAGTATAAAAAGAAGTTGGTTTGGAAATAAAGTTGTCTCACTCTGCACTCCAGACTGAGTCCGTTTCTTCACAAGGTGCAACAAATGGCGCCCAATGTGGGGCTTGAAGACTCTCTGGTCTCTCCGGTTGCACCGCCCAGCTGAACTCCCGGGAATCACGCTGAAAGGAAGCGTAAAGATCAAGCTGAAAGGAAGCTTGCTTTGTGTGCACACTAAAAGCCTTTTGATAGGAAAGAGGTAAGCGGCTGGGAACTATGCGTTCATACCTAATGAAGGAACAGAAGGACGATTTAGAAGCTTCTCCTAAAATCTTGAAACCGCAAAGAAAAAATTTAGATGAAGAAGAGCTGCAAAAGGTTCTTGCGTGGGCTTCTAAAGACGATCTTTCGGTGAATAGTAAGAATGCTTTTAATCTGGAAAGGTGGGACCAAATTGGGGTCCGACTGTGGGATAGTGCCACGCGTGGTGATAAGGCTGCTGCTAACCTGTTGCCACAATGGCGAGTTGTATTCAAAATATTGAAATCTCATAGTGGGTCGCAGTCGAGCATAAATGACGGGATCGGGGCCCCTGCCATCCCCTCTGCGCCTCCTTTACCTCAATCATGTCCTGATGAGAATCAGAAAAGAAAACGTGCCGCAAAAGCCTTTGCGGTACTGCCACCTGATGACCAGGACGATGATCCTTTTGATCCGGGTCCTATTGACCCTGGAAAGGAGCCAGACCTATATCCCCCAGATCCTCACGATAAATGGGCCTCAGTAAAACAAGGAGCAAAACAGGCAGGGGATGTGGGCATGCTGAAAGCCTTTCCCGTTATCTGTGCACCAGACCAGAATCCCTGTTCGGAAGGTTTGTCGTATAATCTTATTAAGGACGTGCGACGCACGGTGACAGATCATGGCCTTGGCGCACCATATACCACCCACCTTATACAATCTCTTTGTGATTCTTCGTTTTTTACTCCCCATGATTTTAAAACTTTGTTTCGCCTCATTATGACTGATATGCAACATATGATGTGGCAATCGAAAATGAGACAGCTTGCTCGAGCACAGGGGAAGGAAAACCAGCGGCTGTCGAAAAAAGGTCCTTTATGGGCTGTTACTGTGGACGTGATAATGGGGGAGGGCGATCACAGTGCTACAACAGCACAGGCAGAAATTCGCCCTGAGGGCCTGCAACAAGTTAAGGCACTTGCTCTCCGGGCCCTTAAGGCCAGTCCCAGAGACTGGTAAACAAAGATGGCCTTTTGTTAGCATAAGACAAGATGCGAATGAGCCACATATGAAGTTTTTGGATCGGTTTAATGAGGCTCTGGAGAAACAAATTGATAACGAACAATCACGAAGCTATATTTTTAAGCAACTAGCAGTTGAGAATGCTAACCCTGACTGCCAGAGAGTTTTGCGGCCACTAAAGGATCCTACTATTGATGACATGCTAAAAGCATGTATTAATGTCCATACCAAACAGTATGAATATTCACTGATGGCCGAAACATTTGCAACAATGTCTATCAAAAAGCCATGTTTTGCTTGTGGCCAATTTGGGCATATTCGTAAATACTGTCCAAAAACGCAAGCAAACAAAGGAGGAGCGCCTGGACTATGTCCGCGCTGTCACAAAGGACAACACTATGCTAATCAGTGTCGATCAAAATTTGATAAGGAAGGTCGACCGCTAGCCCCTTCGGCAAACTTCAAGCGGAGCGCGGTGAGGGGTCGCGCCATGACAGCAAATCACCCCTCGGAGTGGCCCCACTGGGAAGCAGCTGTCACCTGTGCGCCAGCACAGGCGGCAGCGACAGGGCGGACCTGGCCACCACAATAGAAGTACTAGTTACTGATACCTCAGCTGTGCTAATTCCAACTGGTGTCCATGGCCCCCTGGGGCGAGGAATGGCAGCACTGTTAATAGGGCGATTTTCAACAACAAGGCAAGGGCTGTTTGTGTGTTACCTGCAGTTATCAATGCAGATTTCAAAGGAGAAATTAAGATAATGGTATGGACTCCGATACCACCCTGTACTATGCCAGCAGGAAGCCGAATAGCACAATTAGTATACTTTTTACCACAGACACCAAACGCTGCAAACACTAACCATGGCACAGGCTCTTTTGGGTCCACAGGGCATGAAATTTTCTGGACTCAACAGATAACTATGAATCGCCCGCAGATATCCTGTATGTTACAAGCAGGACTGATAAAGTTTAATGTACAAGGAATTTTAGATAGTGGAGCGGATGTTACAGTCATCGCTGCCTCGCAATGGCCAAGCAGTTTACCCCTAATTAATGCACATACATCGCTTTCAGGAATTGGTGGGCAGAGTACCCCAATGCAAAGCAAAAGATTGATAAATATTATTGGCCCAGAAGGAAGAACTGCAAACATTAGGCCATTTATATTGCCTGGATCCATCACCTTGTGGGGGAGAGACTGTTTGAGTCAATATGGCATGCAGTTAAGCACGGATTTTTCTTAGGGGTCACTATGCAGCAGCAGGTCCCACCCATGATTTGGAAAACGGACAAGCCGGTGTGGGTAGATCAGTGGCCCCTTCCACAAAATAAACTGCTGCAATTACACAAGTTAGTAGATGAACAATTGCAAGCTGGTCAAATAGTTCCTACTGCAAGCCCATGGAACACGCCAGTTTTTGTAATTCAAAAGAAAAATAATTCCTGGAGACTGTTACATGACCTTAGAAAAATTAACAAAGTCATCAAAGATATGGGAGCCTTACAGCCCGGACTCCCTTCTCCAGCAATGTTACCTCAAACATGGACTTTGATAGTAATCGATTTGAAAGACTGTTTCTTTACCATTCCACTCGCACCGCAAGATGCACCTTGGTTTGCATTTTCTGTACCTTCCATCAATGCTATGGAACCGCATAGGCAGATACCATTGGAGAGTTCTGCCACAAGGCATGAAAAATAGTCCTACATTATGTCAACAATTTGTGGCAGCAGTTTTAAGCCCAATACGCAAATATTTCGATAACATCCTCATCTATCACTATATGGACGATATATTGATTGCTGCAGAGCAACAGGAAACAGCAGAAGAGGCTCTGCATCAGATTACGCGAGCAGCATCAGCTGCAGGATTAAAAATTGCAGAAGATAAAATACAGGAAAGTCCGCCTTGACGATATTTAGGATGGAGAATTTCTGATCATCAGATTCGACCACAATCATTGACCCCAAAGACAGACATAAGGACTTTGAATGATCTTCAAAAAGCTTTTGGGAACTATTAATTGGATCCGTCCCTCCTTAGGGATTTCCACAGAAGAATTACATCCTCTATTTAAGCTTTTAGAGGGAGACATGAGTTTGACATCCTCGGGAAGCTTGCTCCTCCCACGCGAGTTGCGCTTGGTAAAGTCGTGGACAAACTAACCACTCAGACTGTTCACAGACGAAAGCAGAATTATCCTGTCAGTCTTTTTGTTTTTTTAGCTTCCAACCTTATGGCCTATTAGCACAATGGATACGACAGGACGCATGTCCATTAATAATTTTAGAATGGATGTTTCTGCCTCATAATTTTGGCAAAACTGTCACCACTGCTATTGATATGATTGCAATGGTTATTCGAAAAGGAAGAGAGTGTTTGATGTTTCTAGAGCCTGATATTATTTATTTACCACTTGATACAAAACAATTAACCTTTTTGACTCACCAGTCTTTTGTTTTTCAGTGTACCTTGGCAGATTATCCAGGACAGATAAGTATTCACTTTCCAGGACATAAAATCATACAGTCTTTTAACTCTCTTTCTCTATTACCTGTTTCCCATTTGAGCCTTACGCCAATACCTGATGCTCTTACAGTATTTACTGACGGCTCGGGTAGGACAGGTCATGCAGTTGTAGTCTGGAGAAATGATGAAGGGCACTGGGAGAGCGACATACATGTTGTCACAGGTTCACTGCAAATAGTGGAATTATGGGCAGCCATCCGCGTCTTTACGCAATGACCCTCTGCAGTTAACATTATAACAGACTCTGCCTATGTTGCAGGGTTAGTCTCTAGGTTAGAACACTCCTTTTTAAAAGAGGTTTCAAACGAGACCCTCTTTGCGTTTCTTTGGAAGCTTAGATGGCTATTAAACAGAAGGATTTATCCGTACATTATCCAACATGTACGCTTGCACACCTCGCTGTCTGGACCTATCAGACAGGCCCAATCAGACAGCCTTGCAGGAGCTGTAGTCCTGCCGGATCACTTTACACAAGCACGTTTGTCGAATGACTTTTATCATCAAAATGCAAAAGCGTTACGGTGGTCATTCCAATTGACTCAGGAACAAGCTAGACAAATCATACAGTCATGCCCAGACTGTCAGCACATTTTACCAATACCATCCATCGGTGTAAACCCTCGTGGTCTTTTTGCGCTTGAAATTTGGCAATCAGATATAACGCATATCCCTGAATTTGGCAGATTTAAATATGTACATGTTTCTGTTGATACCTTCTCATCCTGTATCTATGCTTCTGTACATACAGGTGAAAAGGCCAAATACGTATGTCAACACTTCATGATGGCCTTTGCAATGTTGGGAGTGCCAAAAACTATAAAAACTGACAATGGTCCAGCCTATATAGCACAAAAAACGCAAATATTCTTTCAACAATGGGGAATCCAACACATTACCGGTATCTCCCATTCACCCACAGGCCCAACGATTATCGAGCGTACACATTATACCCTTAAGAATATGTTACAAAAACCAAAAAGGGGGAGTGTAGGCTTATCCCCACAGGAACGCATAGCAAAAGCTTGCTATGTGTTGAATTTTTTAAATCACTGGACAGAAGAGGGCCCCCCTATATACCAAGATTTTGATTCACAGAGACAACACAAAGTTCAGGATAAAGCCCAGGTTATCATCAAAAACCCACAGACAAATCAGTGGGAAGGGCCTCTTTCTTTAATAACCTGGGGTAGAGGATATGCTTGTGTTTCCACAGGCTCAGGGCCAAGATGGGTACCTGCTCGATGGATTAAGCCTTTCTCATCACAGTCATCACCATCATCCACACCACCGTGACATGCACACGGCAGTGGATACCGTCCCAAGCTAAAACCTACATATGGGTAATTCTGGCCAATCAAATGAGACAGGACATTTTATATTATCTAGTCCAGTAAATCCGTTTGTAACCTGTCTAGTAGGACAGCCTGTTGATAATTGGCATATTTTGTTTAATGTTAGCATGCCTGCTTTGTTTCTTGTTATGTGTTTAAGGATAGATTGATCATTTAATTAAGTCATGGCTGTTCAACCAAAAACAAATAAAGAAGGGTGAGATGTGGAGGCTTGTTCAAAGACAATAGTACCTTGTTAGCAGATAGTTAACCACAAGGATGTCAGTCTTCTCAGCAGGTGGGGGACAGAGCCGAAAAAGGAGGAGGACTGCAGAACACCTCCCCCCGCCCCGTATGAGGAGTGTCTTGTCAGAAGAAACAAAGCCAGGACAACCGCGCAAGTGGCCAGATGCTGATTGGTTGTAAGCTTTGCAACACTTGTGTTAAGAAAGTATAAAAAGAAGTTGGTTTGGAAATAAAGTTGTCTCACTCTGCACTCCAGACTGAGTCCATTTCTTCACAAGGTGCAACAGCTCTTGTTTTTGGGTCCCTATATTCCAGTCATAACATTTCACATTCCAAAGTGATTCTGTTGTATCGACTATTGAATTTGTTGATGTCTTGTTTTCAAGACTACTTCACATACATCAGCAATATTCTTAGCTAAACTTGTTATAAGATAGAGACAAATGGGGGAAAATACAAGATGTGCCTTGGACTGAACCTTGGAAAGGAAGGCGGGCAAGCAGGTGGGATGAAGAACTGTTGCCAGAGGGGAGCCTGAGTTGCACGTTTGGTGTCCCAACACACAGACCAGCCTCAGACAGCAATGCTGAGATGTGTGTACAGCAGTAAAGGATAACTGCACATTTCGATGGTATGTCTTGGAAAACTCACCTTCAAATACAGACATTTCGGGAAGTGAGGAAGGGGTAACTGTGCATAGACACCAATAACCTGCAGCTGGTGTTTAACACTTGAAATATTTGCAACTGATGGGGCTCCCCCTGACACTCACCTTCTTCCCATGAAGCCAGAAGTGTTTCCAAAACACTGGAAAGCACAACTGAAAAGAAGAAATCTGTGTGGTGGCTTTTGGGAAAAAGCACCTATCAGCCTGAGTGTAATTACCCACTGTTTAGGAGCAGATCGTCACATAATGAGTGGCTTGACAGCTTTTTCAGAGCAATGACAAAAAGACTGGATTTAGAAGATTACCAAATCAGTGCGGTGTATATGCCCTATCATCTCATGGAGAAAAAATTAAGGCAAAATTCAAAATTCACTGTTGGGTGGAAAAAATTTTGCCCACAAGAGAGCTTCCAGAAGAGCAATTTTGCAGGCCAGGAGAAAGCAAGTGTCAGTACTGGCAGTCATATGCCAGCTTCTCCTTCTTGTGGAGAGCCATTATGTAGTGTTTGCTAAAATTGTAAATGTTCTTTCTGGCTCACAATGGGAAACAACACTAATATGCATCACGGTGTGTGAGATGAAATGTGCTTTGCTATTGTTGCCTTTGATTTGTCTTCCATTTATATCGGCTTTCAGGAAGAATTACACAAAGAGCTGCAGATTTTTTCTTCTCAATTCTTTCACATTTCATCTTTTGTTTGGTTCATACATTCTAGGATCTAACTAGGATGTTACATCAGGGACAGGAATTTACATTTAGATAATGTAATGTGAAGCATACTAACAGCTAGAATCCTTTCCCCTCCAAAAACCTCCCATGCTATCTCCAGCTTTGTAAGACAGGGATCTGGCTTATTTGCTTTAAGCTGTTGTTTTTTTCTTTTCTTTTCTTTTCTTTTCTTTTCTTTTCTTTTCTTTTCTTTTCTTTTCTTTTCTTTTCTTTTCTTTTCTTTCCTTTCCTTTCCTTTCCTTTCCTTTCCTTTCCTTTCCTTTCCTTTCCTTTTCTTTTCTTTTCTTTTCTTTTCTTTTCTTTTCTTTTCTTTTCTTTTCTTTTCTTTTCTTTTCTTTTCTTTTTTTTTCCTTATCATTTCTCATATAACTCAACATCCAGGCTTTTTTTTTTTTTAATTTCCTTCCTTTTTCTTGATTTTATACAATTACAATTACCCTGGGCATAGGGCTGGCCAGAGGTAACCACCAAGATGTAGCAAGTCCACAGTAACCGGGGCTGCAGAAGCCAGTCAAAAATCCATAACCACCAACACACAGACCCAGGCTAATTTAACAGGCCTGCTGTTCAGCTTATGTAGGGAAGTGTTGGGGTCTTTCGCGGCTCTGAAGCAGGTATATTCGCCATAACACTTCCTTCCTACTGATGAACTTCTTATTTTCAGTTTCTTAAAGAGATCAACCCTACTGCTAGCAGTCAATGCTGTAGGTCTATAAGCTGCAGAACTTTAGATTTTACTCAGAAATTTACTCTAGATTTCAGATAGTGGCTGAAATAAACCGCAGACTTAATTGGATCGAAAGAAAGTAAATGCAAATACAGAAAAACAGACTGAGCTTCGTTTATGCCAGATCATTGCTGTTTTTCTTAATGACATGCATAATACTAGGGAACAACTCATGAGGAAAATCTAGACTCATTTCTCCTCAACAGTCTTGCCTAAACTCCGCATCACTGAAGGCTCCTCAAAGTCATGTTACATATCCAGGCACCAAATACAAACTGGAGACCAAAAATGAAAACACAGTCTGAAATAAAGTCTTAAGAAAAAAAAAAAAAAAGGGGGGGGGGGAGGTATAGGTGCAAGAAAACTTGTCTTTTTGTCTTGAAAGACTTCTTATCAGAATATAAGCTTTCAATAGATCAAGATTTTTTCCCCTTAGCAGTGAAGATCATGTCCCCTCTATCCTCAAACACTCCTTTAACACAGAGATTGTTCCAGATGCCAGCAGATATAGGTCAGGATTTTCAAAAGCAGGTGACTAAAGTTAGGAACATTTTAAAATGGGGTTTAGATACAAATTTTCAAAAGCTCCATGTATCCAGCCGCTCCAATTGGCTTCACAGGTGCCATTTCGTAAGGTGGCTGGGAAATGCCCAGGATTTCTGTCAAGCAGGCCAGCTGCTTAGGATCTTAAACATGGATTTAAAAACCCAGTGCCAATTCTAACGGCACTAAAGAAAACGCCACCTCTCTAACCTGTGGTTAAGGAGTTCAGTGATGTTATAACTAACAAAACAATCCAAAAGGCTCTTTCTTTCTTTCCCCAAAGCAGAATTTAAAGAACTCCCATAAAACAGGTGCCTATCATGAAAACTGGCAGACTCTTGACTCCATCAAGATATAACTCTGATTTTCCTCAATGCTGCTGAGTAAGTCTCTAATGTTTCTGAAATCTTCTTAATAACTGATGGTTAACAAGGTTCCTTGTAATGTGATGTGGAGAAAGTCAGCCAGGATACAGCAGCTAGTTCAGTGGGACACACAGAAATACCACTCACGAAATAAAAGGACTTAGTCTTCCTATAATGCCATCCTCACATGACGGGGAGCTATGAAACTTAAAGGCTTAAACTTCGCCTCTTACCTCTATGACCATTAGTCATAGATAGCAGCAGACTTTTGTCCTGCTATAGGGAGATGATATGCCCACATTAAAAGCACTTCCCCAGGCTAAACTCCTTTGGTTTGCTGGGTTTGGACCCTGTTTTATGATTTATTCGTAATGAAGAGATTCTTAGTTCATGAACTTGCAGATGCCCAAAGCCTTTTTATAATGCTTTCAAATATGAGAGATTAAAAAAAAAAAAAGGAAATTTATATAGTGATTCCACCCTCGGGTCAACCAGCAGCAATGTCTCATCTTTCTTCCTCCCCACGATTGCCCAGAAAAGGAGGACAGCACAGCTGCCACGGCATTTTTGCCGGTACGTGGCACTAGGGTCAAAATCAGAGGCTAGAATGGTACATTATTTCTCATGCTTCAGGTCCAAAAAAATGTGTAAGACAGCCTAAAGTTTGCCACTCCCCACAGTCTCCACAAATACCTCAGCATCTGCTGCTTTCATGGGAATTACTGAAGCTTTCAAAAGAATGCAAAATTTGTTAATCCCCTGGTGCAAGTGACTTCAGCCTTGACAGACCTTTTCTCAGGGTCGCAGATAAAACCCAGGGATTCAGCCATAAAGGATTAGGAAAGGTGTCACCTAGAATTAAGTCACTGGCCTTGAACTGTGTTTATGTTCAGCCCTGTCAATAGCAGATTCCACAATCTTAAAAACAAGGTTTATTGAGTTTCCTTTGAAATATATATATATGTGCCTTAATTTCCCCAAGTAAGTTTAAAGGTTTAGACAACTCAAGTTATATTGTTTTATAGTTTCCATTTCTTACTACATTTCAATGTGCTTGAACCCATCAACCTGACAGTGTGAGGACACTCCATAAACAACTTGTGCTCACAACCATTCACAGGCTGTTCGTGTGTACACAGGGGAGTACACAGGTAAATAAAATAAACATCTGGATAGCTCCTTCTACATAGAATCTATTTTAAATACTGCAGATCCCAGAATTCATTGGCCAATAACATAGAAAACATGCAGTCTGCCCAATAAATTGAGATAAAATAACTTGTTTGCTTGTTAGCCCATTATTCTGATTTAAGCATCCCTAAATGAGATGTATTTTTAAGTTAAATATCTGTGGCCTTTCAGCTATATGGTGTAGAGTATGTTCACCGTGAGTATCCAGGCAATACCAAGAGCTCAAGAGATTTTTGAAAAAAAAAAAGAAGAAAATAAACTTCTGAAGTCAAAAGAAAATGCAAATCTTTTGCTTTTGTAAGCAATTTTCATGGAGGGAGGGACAAGTGGGAAGTGATTCTGACTAGCTAATAGAAAGCACTTACAAGTATGTAGTGGTCATATGTGTAATGGTTGACCTAAGTGAGCTATTCTTTAATGAGCAGGAATTTGGAGGATGCTTACTGATCACAGATGAAACATTTGCAAAAAAGCAGTACAGCTTTGTTAGAGGGGGCCATGAAAGGGACCACCTCCCCCTAAGTGTGATGATGAGTATGCAAAGCTGTCAAGTTTATGCTGTAGCACTCTGGTGGAGACAAGAGCCTACAGCACCTATTGCAATATTACCCATTCAAGTGTGGGGAACTGCATATTGCATGGCTATATGGGAATAATAGCAGTAACAGTGGCTTAAAAGAGCCTTTTGCATCTTCCCAGCCTTTAGTTGTTTAATTTCCTTCATATATTGGCAAGTCATAACCCAGGGGACTGTTTAATAGTGTACCAATTGCAGTACAATAGAAAGTAAAATGAAAATAGACCCAAATTAAAGTTAGCAAAGTTCAATTTAGCAGCTTTTTCCTCTCATGGCATGTTTGCTATAGCAAGCTTAAAGGTTCAGATTCATTTCATTTCTGCCTATCTTTAGATTTACTAACTCTGAATTAATGTGTCTCTGTCCCCACCCCAAACATGAAAGAACTCTGCAAATAGCTGAACGAAATGATAAGGACTGCAGGTGACACAGATCACATACTGTACGCAGCCTCGCTTTTCCCCTGGGTGAGCCCACGTAGTAGCACTTTGTGACATTCACCATTAAAGTTCAGTCCTTGGAGTGGTGCCATCCCCATCCCATGTTACCAGCTCTCCACCGATACAGCAGAGCTTATTATCAAAGGCCACCTCCCAGGGGCAGCACAGGAGTGATTTGAATATCAGGCATCAGGAAAGGTGGTTTTTCTTTTTCCTTAGCTGGTTTTATTTCAGACAGTTTTGCTGCAGGTGGGCCAATCAGTTTGACTTGTGGGGGTTTGCAGCAGCCAAACTGTGAAGTCTCCAGAAACCAGGAATCAGTGAGACATGTAAAAAAAGAATGGGTTTCTTGCCAAAAGAAAATGTTTTGTGAAATATATTGTTTTGGATCAAAGTACTTGTTGTAAAACAGAACTTGCACAGACCTTATCAGGAAGTTTTTTTGGGGTTGCTGTGTGTCAGAAGAGGCCTGAGATGTGGCACTCTTGTCCAGGTCCTTGTTGTGCCTGAGCTAGAGAAATTTTGGATGAAAAATGTTATGGGGGACTGAGCCTCCCTCTTGCCTTCATCATCTCTTAACCACCAAGTCCTGTATCCTAGACCAGAAACATAATAGGTTTTATTATCTTCACTCAAGAAATGACTTGAGAAGTCATTGGCCCTCTGCTCAAAGCACACACACACACACACAAATGGAGCAGAAGTTTCCTCCGTGTTGCCCTCAGCCATGCTACCTATCTCATGCACAGCCAAGAAAGGTCCAGTGACCTGCCTATTCATGCAGCTTCTCTGGGAACATAGTTCCCCCAGCTGTGATCTATGCAAGGAAAAGGCTTATTTAGGGAATGTTGAGAAGCTGTTACACCATTTACTCCCCTGAGTAGGGACATAAAGCTGGACATACAAGCAGGGAGGCTGCTTACTGAAGACTCCTCCCTGCTGCAGGTAACACCTCTCCTCCCCAGAGACCATCATTCAACCACATTTCATTGTTGCCAGATCAAATAAAGCTACGTTTCTGGACAAGGCACAGGTTCTGCCTTGCCACCAAGCCAATCTGCAATGCCTTTCAGACAGAAGTGACCAAGCAGAGGGGCTGTGGGACTATTTTCTTATTGGAAGAAGCCTAGAGGATCTCAGAGAGCTGCACATGAAACTCACATTAAAGTGGAGCATTGCCTGCTGCTGGGAGCCCTCCATGCAGCTCCCAGCAGCAACAGAGCAGGAAGACATGTAGGATTTAGCACGGTGGTGATGGATTTACAGCTGGATTGATCTTGAAGGTCTTTTCCAACCATAATGATTCTGTGATTCTAGGACAAGCAGCACAATAACTGGGAGGCCTATCCAGCAATCTGTACCCGCCCAAGTGGCTCTCGAAGGGTGAGACCTCAGCGTTTCACTTCCAAACCCTGGCCTGAGGGACTCGGAGCTCTGGGACCGGCTGGGGATACAGTAAAGCATGAGCAGCTTCTTGCAGAGCATTTCATTCCAGGTACCTATCCTTTGGGTCCTCATCCAAAGACATTCCCCTTCCCAGCCAATTAGAGGAAGGTGCAAAACAGCAGAGAAGTGCCATTTTCTACCAATTGTGCTAAACAAAGCCTCTAACCAGCTCCTTTCAAAGCAGAATGAAATGCCACTGGCTTGCTTCGCTCTGAACACATTCCCAGAGAGAATGTCAGGTCACATAACTCATTTGTTATCTTTACACAGCAGATCTGAACTAAGCAGCAGCCACTGTAAAAATGCTTAGAATTGCTTTTTTTTTTTTTAATGAATAGAAAAATGCAGCATCTGTCTTCAAAAGGCCACTTAGCACTTCAAAGATTCTTACATGATCTACACATAACAAGTCAGTTTCTAGGGAATTATCTGCTCTTTTGTTTAGGGACAGCCCAAGGTACTCCTCAAATGGAGGTAAGGCCTTTCCTGGAACACAAGATGACAGTGAACATTCATTTAAGCCATACGTTCTTTGAAAAAAAAAATACCGCACAGTAGCACAAGAAAAGCATTTCATTCTGGGTTTATAGAAAGCATTGCTTTCTTCTGGGCAGTGCACATGTGTAAATATCTATTTACATATACGGTGAAGGGAAGTGTCAGACAGAAAACCATAGTAACTCCTATCAAATCCTACATGCTAGTAAACATGAAGAAATTCCCTCCCAGATTTTTCTGTCATTCAAAGATACTTTTATGTATTTGCAGCTTCCCATCTTAATTATATCTAAATATTTATCTCCAGAGTGGCTAAATTAGTAGGTATTTAATTGCAGTGATGCAAACACCTGGGTGGTCTCATTTGCCTGTACATGCAAAGCACAAGCCACTGAATTCAGTTATGTGGCAAATGTCAACAGGTAGCTCTGGGGTATCTGACATTCCCCACAAAATCTGTGCTGCACATGTTTAAACAGCTCTCCTTCTGCTTCATGGGAGGAGAGAAGGGACAGAACTTTTTGTTAAAAGAAAAAAAAAGCAAACCCAGAACACACTCACAGATAATACTTGGAGATTAATAATAAAAGCACGTATGTGACGATGCAGAAACAAATGCTTCTCAATGTAAAATCCAAAGCAAGATGCAAATTTATTTTTCTGTAAATTAGCAAAGCTTTCATCTCAGCTGCTCTGATCTGTAAATAAAACTCACAAGCTAGTTTCAAACAAGTTGAGGAATTAAGAAAAACAAAACACTCCCCCATAAGAAAACAAAAACCACCCCAGCAGCATCTCCTGGCACTGGCTCACTGTGTTTGCTGTTCTTTTTTTTTTTCTGGAGTGCCTAAACAGGACTTCTGGATTGAAACAGGCTAAATACACCAGTCGCCTAGTGGAGAGGTGACATCCTTCCTCCAAAAACCACCACAGACTTGGCACAATCCCCAGTGCTGCCAGGAGCCAAGGTGCATCCTCGGACCTCCCAAGAAACAGAAATGACGTAACGATGTCACGATGTAACGTTCCTATATCCTGTAGTCACACCTAAGCGGGAAGGCCTCATTGAAACTGTTCAGGTCTTTAACCCCTCTCCCGAGGGGCAGATCAGGAGGTTGGAAAGCTTTAAGCTAATTAAGTATGGCTGAGACATGATGAGATGGCAAAAACATGGAGCTTTGGAAAGGGTGGAAAAACCTTGGGCCATCTGGTTGCAGAGCTGCAGCAGGACCGAAGAGCAAGGATGAGGGGGAAGTCATGAGTGAGGGGATTTTTCCAATTACTGGGTCACTGAGAGCATCGACATGCCCAATACCTGCAAAACAGCCCTGGAGGCTCAGCAAAACCAGCTCCTGTAGAGAAGAGCATCTGCAAGAAAGCGAATTGGGGCAGCTTTCCTCAAGACACGTCTGCTAATTAGAAATTAGGTGCGATGGAGGGGGGAGGGAAAGCCCCTGAATCTGATTTAGAGTTTTTTCCAGTGACCTCTCTGCCTGCCTCCTCCTCGCTGTTGTTCTCCACAGCCCTGCAGATGATACTCAGCTTAAATTAACGCCACGCAGCCAGGCAGAGGGAAGTGTCTGTTGCGCTTGGCACTGCAGGTGAACAGACTGCGTTTGGGTTTCCAAGCGAACGCCCCAGCTGCCTGAGCAATATGGCAAGCGGCTCATGAACTGTGGCCTCCCCAGGCCTGATTGAGACTCATCTGGGCTCTCAGCGCTCTTACAACTGCCTAGAGAACATCAGAGCGCCAGGAGAGCGTGAGCTGGGAGCGATCTTGGTGCTCAATGGCTTTGCCAAGCACAAGCTGCTCAGGCACATGCGCGATCCAATTGACGAGCCCAGGACTATCTGCCCTCCCCTGCCTTCTCCCTACAAATCAGCTGATGATTGCAGCTGACTCCAGGTGCACGCTGGCAGGCAGTAAGCTAGCTTTGATACTAGAAGCTGAGCCCGAACCTGTGCCAAAAAGGCAGCACTCTGCTACCTCTTGCTCAGGGATGGGAATATGCACGGCTGATTTCCTTCCCTCCCACACACACATTGTCCCCTAGTTATTTCAGCTATGTGCTGTGATCCAGGCAAATTTTGCAAGCTGAGCAGGATTGGGTTGTATCCATCCTTGGACAGGAGATCTCATTAAAACAAGGCAGCGGTACTGGTGATCTAACACACTATAGTGCTGTCTGCACCATCAAATATAAAACCCAGGCTCTGACTACCTGGGGTCATTAAATACCCTGCAGCAGTTCTGATAAGAACAAATGGCATTAAACCTATTGTCTGTCCAAATCTCAACATGCATTTCTCTCCACTAGATTCCCCTTGAAGGTTTGTTTGGAAAGCGTCGCTGTGTCTCAAACCGTCATGCTTTTATTTGGCAGTGTTAAACATTGGCTGCATTTAATGCCAGAGGGAGCAATTTCAGAAGCAGATACTGTGATTCCTGTATATATCAGTTGCTAAGATAACATGGGTCCTTTTAGATAGGTACTGGATATATATATATCCTGGAGAAGGGAAGACAGCGAGACACAGCCCTGCTGACCAGCTCCATGTGCCTTCCTGATTAGTCTGGGGTCTTTCTGGATAATCTGCCTCGTTGACTGTACAGCTGGAAGAATTGGCCAATTTCATTTCCTCAAATTAAGCTGCTGCAGCTAGGCCTGATTTTTCAGCATTGTGACCTCTTATTTTCAAGCACCTGAGGTACCTCCATCTATGCTCATTTGATGTTTCTGTACTAGGTTTCAGGTTGACAGATCAGAAAAAACATCCAGCAAACATGTTTTAATTGATGAAATACCTTGTAACCATGATAGGATTTGGACACAAATTGGGATTGTCCCTTTTTTTCCAGCCACTGAGACAGCGGCTTTGTCATCCTGATTCCCTAACTATATACATTGCTATCTGTAACCTGGGGATGTTGGGGAGGAGATTACTGACCCCTCCTTCTCACTTTAACTGATTTTCGATTCAGGTAAGAATAGTCTAGCCAGTAAGTGATTGCTTATTTTCTCCACTGAGAAAATGCTGAACATGTAAACATGCCATCTCTGAAGGCCGTCAGATACCGAAAATATTGGCAGGCTGAGGAAAGCTATGGATATTAAACGTGCAGAATAGAAGTGGCAAGTGAAATCACAACCTGGGAGAAAAATCCCCAAGAAATGTCTGAGCAAAGAATAGTGGTTATCAGCTATGGAGCAATTCAGCTATGAGCGTCCCAGTTAAGTAGAAGAGAATCTGAAAGAACATATTATTCAGTACTCCTCATATTTCTCTTGCACCTCTCAGACAAAAACAGGGGTTTTTGTAGATGCACACATTCTGACATCTACAGTATGTGAGAATGAATAAAGCTGCAGTGCAGAGTGTGCCTTTCAGAGCACACAAATTGCTGCAACGGTCTAGCAGCAGCTAAGTGCAGATCCACGGCACACAGGAGTGTTGCCAGGAAGACTGCCAGAGCTCAGGGAAGACTCCATTCAGGAGAAGCAAAGCTTTTAGTACTAAACAGGAAGTTCTGCATCCATTTAACTCCCCAAAGAAATGCTATACCCCTCCACCAAAACGCCAGGATATTGCACTGCATGCCTAAATTGCAGATACAGACGCAAGGGTGTAGGTGGAGAGGTTAAATGCTGGTTTTGTCACTGACAGATAATTCACATTGACAAGAAACATGGCCATCTTGGGCTAAAGCTATGGGCCAGGTATACTGTTGGTGACCTCGCACACTCATCTGGAGGTGACATTTGATGAGAGTCAACCAAGCGCAAGAAAACTGTTCCAGATGGCCAGATCTGCTAGAGAGAGCACTCAACTGTTGACTGCATTAGGGGAAGGTGAGGGGACAGAAAATCTCCTGCTGAAGAATTGCAGGCAGGCAGAAAAAAAAAAAAAAAAAAAAAAAAAGGAAGCCAAGGATAAAACCTGGAAGATCTGAATGATTTTTCTGCTCAGGGTTTGCCATAGTGAGGGGCAGGTTTAATTGCTCTCAGGGTCATGCCCTGCCAGTGCATTCTCCACTTTACGTCTTGCAGACATGTTTTCTCCTGTTTGGGCAGCACTGGCCTTCCTCTCTGAGCATTGGCTACCAAGCCCAATTCAGGGGCAGAAGAGAGCACAGAGCAGGGGTGAATTAAGAAGTGGGCCTACTGACTGAGCTGATCTTTTCCTGGATGAAAAGTGATAAAATACCATAGTGCCCAAGTGGGAGCAAGGCAAACTTCTCACCTAAACTGCTGGTATAAAGCTGCTGACAAAGAAGTGACAATTTCCGCTTACCCTCTCAAAAAAAAAGAGATTGATTGACGGAAGCTTTACATTCCAGGACATATGTTGCTTTCTTTCAATTTGATTCTGCTTGTATTTGAAATACAAAAAATCCTCCTAGATCTCTGCCTCACCACACCTGTGTTTCTTGCACCTAGGTATGACTACATTCCACTCATCACATTTCATGAAGAACGTTGGCTAAGTGCGGTTTCTCTCTACAACCTCAAGTCTGTGTGGTCATTTGCACTTGGGAAATGGCTATAAAATGGTACAACCACCTGGACAGCATATCCTGTTCTGCTTAGATGACATTTCTTGCTGACTTTGTACAAGTGCAGACTGCACTGCACTTAATGTAAAGCAAGAGGGAGCACAGAATTTCCACTTCGCGGAAGCAGCTCAGTTGGACCAACATATATCCTGTCACAAATGAACATTATTAGAAGGAGCTGCGAGTCCAGAATGAATCAATACATAACCCTAGAAAGTTGCTCTTTTGTTGCTCACAAGACTCATGAATGCACAACTTGTTCTTGAAGCTCCAGTGCTTTCTGCAAGCAGTTCCACTGCACTGCAAAGGTCTGGTAGATCCGTTCAACTGTAAGGTTGGAATTCTTATTGTTATGAATAGGAGCTAAGCCCACTGTTCAGTTGAACAAATAGACTCCTACATAGCTCAATGAGTATGTTTAAAAAATATAAAGCCATTCCTCCATACGTACTAAACTTAATTTCCCACTATATTATTAACTATGATGCTATCTGCAAAGGTGCAATACTTGGGCAGTGACTCCTACTTTTTCAATATGTTCCAGGAAAAAGTTTTAAGATGTCATAGTCTCTTGCCTATTCCTTTCACTTGTTACTTACATGCCATTTGATATGATTTGAAAGAGATATGTGTTTCACTTGCATTAGGTACTGCTGCTTCCCTGGAGATCTGAGCTAAAACTGAAGACTACGAGACTTTGATGTCAGATAAAATATGGATTCCATTATCTTTCCAGTCTTCATATGTTAAAAGGTCATTATCAGTGCCTTGAAACTCTTCAAGCCTTGTAGCTCACAAGAATGAAACATATAACAGCATGTAATAATATTATAAACATATGGGAAGCTAGAATGACCTCATAGCATCTGTTTTTTGGTGGGATTTCATGACTTAATATTTTTTGGCCCTCCCCAATACGGAAAATAAAAAATGTAAATTGCACTTCAGAATATTCCATTAAAAATATCCAGTTTCTCCTTCAGCCTCTCTCAGAGGTTTTGTTTTTTCTTCCTTCTTTTTGCTTACTATATATGGAAGAGAATTCCAAAAAATATTTTATTAGATTTAATGCTGAATATGTTTCAGTACAATACTGTAACAAGAGTTAATTAAACAAAACAAAGGCCACACTGTCAACACTTTCAGAAAGAACAAAGAGAAGATATCTTTAATGGCCAATTCATGATACTATTTGTATTCTGCTTAGTGGAAATGAAGAAAGCAATCAAATGCATACAATAAACCTTAAACATTATCATTGTTAAAGTATTCCCTTTTCTTGTTTCTTCTTTCCTTTCCATTCTTCTCTCTTGTCCCCTACCATCAAACTAGATAGTATAAAGTGACTGCAACAGTGAGCAAAATGTTTAAGCTGAAAAATTTCCTAGGCTTTCTATTTTTTATTAGCAAAGTGCACACACACAAAAAATACTGTTTGTTACTGGAAAAGCTGAGAAACAATTAAAACTTACTGAGCTTGAACCACCTGTTATTTACATACATGCAGGCTGGAATCTGATATACAGAGAATAATGAAAAGAAACAGATTCCTTCTGTTGCAGGGGAACACAAAATATCCCTTTTCCCTCCCTTGAGAGATTGAAATCAATATGTGGAGAAGACTACTGACAGTGTAGTAACCACCCATCTTGCTTGTGTGCAGTGCTGCTCAGCATGGCCCAGATAGCAGCTTCAGATCAGGTCAGCAGGGTGTTTGCAGCTGACTTACTGGTCCTAGGAGGGGAAGAGAGGAAAAGGGAGAGTAGGGAAGGTGAGAGAAGGGGAGAAGCGGAGAAGAGAGGAATCTGCTGCACCAGCCAATGCTGTCTGTGGAGCACGGACCACTCTGAAGCCACCATGACTACTCACACACAGCAAGGCACAAGGGCATTTCTTTCGCCTTTGTGCAGCAGCTTTTTAAACAAAAGCTGAAGCCCTGAAACATCTGGAGAACATTTATATGCTTTCATGAAAATCACCTTAGTGCTTACAGACTTGGAAAAAAACATCCCTCCCACTGAGGAAACCTCTTCCTAAGCTAAAAAGGTCCCAAACACAGAAATAAATTGAATATATTTCTCCGTCACAGCTATAACTCTTTCAGCAGACAGCAAAGGGCTTTGCACCGTGACAGAGAGCCCGAACTGCCCCCAGGCCAGGGCGCAGGCAAGCAGATGTCTGGTGTAGAAGCTCCCCATCTGGTCAATACCACAACTGCAAACTTCACTTGAGATCTGTGAAGTTGCCAATAATATAAAGACACAAAACATGGGACTTCTTAAGACACAAAAGTATCCCAAGTTGGAAGGCACTACTTCGGCTTTACAGGAGTAATCTTGTTAGGGCTCGCCTCCAGCTAGTCCGAGGTAGGCGCTTCGGGGCTGCTCACTGCTCTGTGCAGCTTAGCTTTAGGTGTGGGGAGGCTGAACACCCATTTGCTATTTTATCCACTTCCAGCATTTCTGCAAAATGTCCAGTGTTTCTCTGACAAACACCCATAAATGTCTGAAGTGGATTCTTCAGATATAGTGCAAATTTAGGGCCATATTATTCTGCAACAGCTCCAAAAGCATCTCAATTGTGCTTAAAGTGCATTTTAACAAGAGTTACTTTTTTTCTAAACTCATGGGCCATCCATTTCTTTTCTTAATTCTTTTCATAGTATAATACTATATTAATAGATTATAACAGGCACGTCATATTATATTAAGAGAAATTAAAAATGTATACAGAAGCATACGTGTTTGTATCAAAATGTTAATCAATACAGGTCAGACCACATTTCCTTCGCTGGATTGAATACTGCTCATTTCGGAGCTTCCAACACTTCCATCAAATGCATTTAATGGAGGTTATTATCAACCTTAGCAATACTTCTGACTCAGGATATTCAGTCTTCTGTCCTCCAGCAATTGAAGCCACACTCCAAAATACCTTAGGATTCTTTTTTTTTTCCCCAAACAAAAAGAAAAAAATATTTTATAGATGTTTAAAAGAAAATTAGGAGATGGTTCCCTAAACAGGTTAAGGTTTCACTACACACAAATACTAATTGCATGGGATGCATCTTGCTCCTAACTAAATTGCTGGGCACTTACATTAAAGCGCCTTTATAGGCAACCATTACAGTGCTTTGCCTCGTGATCATGCTTCAACAAGAACCTGCTGTTGCGTTTTGAGAGCTCCCTACAAGCAAACAAATGAGCTTTTTTCCCAGGGAGGCTGCCACCCTGACCACAGTTTTAGGGCGTGCAAAAGAACACCATAACCATGAGGCAGTAGTGGGTGCAGCGTCCTCACCCCATTCCTCTTGCCACTGTCATTTCTCCCAGGTCTCTCATATGGCTTCAGCTGTCAGCATGAAACAGACAAGAGTAGTCCTTGAAACTCAGTGATGCGTTTTGAGCTCGGACCATACTGAGAAAAAAAACGAGTGGATTTTATGTGTACTTCCTCTGGGGAGAAACATCCCAAGTTAAAATCCCACTGAAAGGATTTAATTTGAATTGATGGAAAGTTTGAAAAAATTACAGAGGGGAAGGTCGAGTAAGAGCCTTGCTCTGAGAGAAAAGAGTTTCTGATCTAACTGGAATGAAAATACAAATATAGTGTTGAGCATTTCAAGCATCGCAAATGCTTGAATAATGTTATAAATAGTGTAATAACAATTTGACAAAATCTTTGAGCCTGAATATAGAATAAAAGCAAACAGAGAAATAATGGCCACTTCTGTGGCACTAGCGTTCTGGCAGAAATTGCTACGCAACTTCTAGAGATGATCGGCAAGGCAAATAATCGTATCTCATGTCTTTATGCAGCAAGAGATGATATGGTGGGAAATAGCAAGATCTATAGGGGAGAACAGGCTCAGTGGAAGTAATAGCTACATGTTCATATAAATAACATGAGCTGCATTTCCATTTGCTGCAAGTTGTCTTGTAGAAAAACTGAGCCGATTCCAATCACAACTAAATGCTGAAAACGCTGTCATTAGAACATGATAGAACTATTTCTAAGTGCACATATAAAGGGCTGCCAAAATGAACATTAAAAACGTGTGCATTTCTGTCATCAGCAAATAGGTCAGTGATCACCACTTCCTCTGCTTTTTAATAAAGGGATTTGAGAATATTCCCTAATCTTATAAGAAATACATATTTTCATTATTCTTTTGTGAGCTAGAATGACTGCATTATACTACCTGGAAAAAAAAATAAAGGCACCTTAGCTTGTCCCTTTTCTTCAGTCACTTCCTAGTAATATATAACTTTAAGTTACAGCAGAGAAAAACAAAGGAATAAATAGTACACTATATTTTTTTTACTGATTTTTGAAAATCAAACTCCAGATTTCTGTGAAAACACATATCACGCCTTATGTTGTTAAATTCTTCAAAGTAATCTGGCTTGTTTCATATCACCCGGCAATGGGAAACAGTGGAGAAATTGCCAAAACCTTGATTCTTCAGTTCTCTAAACCACCATTGCCTCACAATCTTGAAAGCCTGAGAATCCCCAATTCCATCACAACATGTGCTATGCAGGGAACCTGGAGCCATGAAACCTAACAGACTTTACAGAAAGGGTTCTACAAACCTTAAAATCCCTAGTCACACATGAACAGAGCTGGTAGCAAAACCAGCACAAATCTGATCAGCAACTTACCTGCGTTACATCAGAAACCACTGCAGCGTCCCCCAGAGACCGAGACCCACTTAGAAAACATCGAGAAACAGTCATTTTTTTTCCCAGGGAAACTGAGGTCACTGGAAAATTACTGACTTGCTTTAAAGTTACAATCTGCCACCAAGCAGACATCTAGTCATAGGCTGGAAAAGGGACTTTCATCTCTGTTGGTCACTTGGCACCTTCTGGAGCTCCAGCCATTGAGACAGCTCAGCTCACAGATGACTCCCATTAATCTAATAGATCTCAGTGAGAGCAGGAGGAAAGAGGCAGCTACCTGTTACCCTTTGCTCCAGACTGGACTTGATACCACAAAAAGACAAAACCTAGAAAAGACAGTGCAGGTTGTCTGCAGTCTAGCAGTTGCTACATCTGCTAATGCATGTAGATTTAATGCAGGTCAAGAGCACTGCTGTGACACTTAACATCCAGTATTGTTACTGGGTTTCTATTTAATGTGAATAACAGTCCCATGTTAGCTTTCTTTCAAGTGTTCTTAGGAAAGAATATGCCATTTTATTGTACTTCAAATATACTGTAGATGCTGTTGGGAAACAATTTAACCGAATTAGTTTATGCAGTAGCACTTATGTTTCATGAAATAGTACAGACATTAAACCTCTGTTTTATGCCAGGTGGACTCTTTCTAACTGAAATTCTCTCTGCAGAATATGTATTATTTTATCAGTCCAAACTTAGGTTAATTTTTCAAACTCTTTTAGTAAAGAACAATCTTGCATTGTGGCTATCACAGTTATCATTGTAGAATATGCATCCATCAAAGCTGTAAGTGTTGAGCAAGACGAGTTCTGAGGGTCACACATATATAAGAAGGAAGCAAAGCAAGGGAAAGCCATATTTTCCTTTTCTGACATTACCTTCTTTTCTTTAATGCTGCATATTTTAATGCTAGATAGAACAGATGGCAAAATATAATCTCTTCACTGAGAACTAAATGACAGACACTAGCTGCAGGGGACACTGAAGTACTAAAGTGAAGGAAATGTACAAATAGTGAAGGTACATTTTGTCTAACTTGCTTTGGATGAGGCATAAAATAAAATGTAAATAATTTCTATTAGGAGGAAATTAACATAAGAACTTTGATATTTGCCATCAGTGTGAGTTTGTATTATATAACCTGGATTTGCAATTGAAGGAGAAATACCATTTACCTGGAAATGAAGTAAGGACTACAGCAAGTAAGTAATAAAACACAAAACCAATACCAAAAATATGGCTGGTAATAAGAGGATGTGATTAGTCTCAACTTGAACAGGCAATAGAGAAAAAAAAAAAGCAGAGAAAATGTTGTTTAGCTGTATAAGATCAAAGAGGTTCTATTAACTTGGACTTGCAACGAAGGCAAGTGTCAATATTACTAATGCAGGTTTGCAATTAAGTTGGTGTCAATGGAGCTGAGAAAAGGAGCTCAAAATTAAGACAACACAGTTAGTATTGACCTGGATTTTCAGTATAGATCACATCTAGGTTTTAGTTTGGATCTGTAAAATTTATCTCTATGTGCTCCACAGAAGACCATATAATTATTCACTTGCAAGTATTTTATAGTTAAGAGATTTCTTTATATAATATACTGCTTTTTATGCAATCATGTAGTCATATGAATGATCAGCTGGAGGTAAGGCTCCCAGAATTGTGCCTAACAGTAAAAACTGAAATACTGAGTTTCTTTGCAAAGCATTACTAAGGATTTAAATACCTTACATGCAGAAAAATATATTACTTCAGCAAGACTCTATGTGTTCCTGCTCCAAATATTGGTTTCTTTATTAGCATTACTAGTTTTAGTTAATTAGTAGTTAAATCCCTACTAATGACCTCACAAATCATTTTCATATCCATTTATTGTGAATACCCTTGATGTTTTAGTGAACATGATCAACAGGGTACTTAAATAGACATAAATTGCTTGCTTAATCAGCCTTATGCACATTAAAATAGAAAATCAACAATGTAATATAGAAAATCAACAATGAGAAGTGTGTTTATTTTAAAGTCAGTTTAGAACCTGACTATGCACTTTCTTGCACTTATTTTCCTATATAAATCCAAGGCCAAAACATCAGAACAGCCCTTAATGATAGGGAGGAAAGGATACTTAAATAAATAATGATTAAAAAAAAACATCTTCACGTGTTAGTTCCATGTTTCCTTGCAATGGACAAAGTGTCTATAATTAATAAGAGAATGTACAAATCCAGCAGAATTCTCTTTCTTACCATCTCCTCCTCCTCCTTTTTCTTCATCTTCAGTTGCACTGGGAATCAAAGATTTCTCAGCTTCTGTTGAGTCTTTTTGGTTCAAGAACGTCTCTGAATAGATTTAATGAAAGCAGAAGCTAAATGGTTAGGTTCTTCAGAACTGACATGGTATAGAATGATTAATATATCCTACAGAGATTACCAATATAAACACTGGCAGAGGAAAAGGACCTATCCCCAGAAGTACCAATGCCAAAACTCTGGGAAATCCAAAGGGCTATAGTTGAGTGCAAGGCCTTGATCCTTTGAGAAGTTGAGCTTTCTAGCCTTAGCACAAAAAAATACGTGTCAAGCTCTAAGCTGGGGACTTCCCTAAGACAAGCCCAAAGATACATTTACCAAAGTGTTTGCCTTTGCATTCAGATAGAGCATTCAGTGCACCTCATGTTCAAGACTCGAGTGTTTATCCTCAGGAATAAAAGATAGTGTCCACTTTTATTTTTAACAGGCCAAATGACTAAAAATATTCCTTCCTTTCTTTCTTTGCTTCTTTCTCTCTTTCTTTTTTTCTTAATTAGGCATTAAATTAAATGAGCTGAGCTGAGAATCCAAGGCTACTCCCCTGCTCAGACTCAAATTCAAAGCTACCATAAGACAAGCAAGCTCTACAGATTTGGCTTACTATATATGAAGAAACAAAGGAAACTTAAACACTACTGCTGGCTGAGCAGTAACACGTATTTTTCCCTCTGGTAATCTTGCTCATTGGTTTCATGGCATAATCAGTACCTTCTACTTCCATGCTTTGGGGATCTGTCCCAGTTTTCATCCCCTCCTGTGCAGAAGCATCCTCTTTTCCTGTTAACATGACAGATTGGAAATGATATCAGTATGATGGTTGTGCACATGTGCAAACGCAAGTTTATCAAAACAGGACACAAACCCAACATATATCATAATACTTTTCAGCCCAATACTGCTTTTTCTTTCCTATTAACTGAACAATATTAAATCATTTTATACACGACCACACCACTTAATAAGCTCTAAACAGTAAGCATGTTGAATGAGTGGTCTAAACTGACCCTGAATCGCTTTTTATTGCAACTCAGCCTTGACACATTGTTTCTCACAGGTGATACTGCAAACTGCCTGCACTTGACAGCTTATCAGAAGAACAGAACTACCCTACTTTATCCCAGGCTTTTAGGAGAGAAAAAAAAAGAAAAAAAAACCCCAAAAACAGAACAAAATAAACAAATAAAAAATAGGGATAATCATGCTATGCACTGACTCAGGATCAATATGGTTAAACCCGCATATTTGGAGACTACTGCACCAAGGGTGTTTGGTGCCCAGCCTCTACCAGCTGCAGGCATATTTCTAAGGCAGCAGAGATCGGAGGGAAGACCACTGAAGGCCATAGCTGGAAGAACTTAGGTTCCCAACTGGATCGTGATTTGTGTCTTAAGAAATTTTAATAGAAAACTTCACCTTCGGCTTGATCTTGTTCACACACCACAGGGTGCATTAGGTTGTCCTCTGAGGCACCTCTGGGGTCTTTCAGCAAGTCTGAGGAAACAGCAAATAAGCACATGGAAAAATACGGATGATGTTCATTGCAGGCTGGTAGCTACCTCAGATGTAGCTACCAGCTCAGGGTAGCCCTGCCGTGCTAGATTCATATTTGGCATCCCAATGTATCTGTCTGTTTGAGCCTAGAATTAGACACTATTAAAATATACTTATGGGCTTAAGTTATTCAACTGGATTTCAGAATCTGCACACTGATGAAACAGATTTTGGTCAGCAATTGGCAAGAAAGAGTAGCTAAGAAAAACAAGTGTATGACCAAGAATTTTATTTCTAACGACTGGAGTAGCACAAAGCTATGTCAAACAACATGAATGATCCATTTGACATACTAAGACATTTTTTAGAACAGTGCTAGTACTTTGTGTAGCTGGATTTCCAACCTGCTTGGCAAATATTAAGTCCTATAAAACTCAGCACAAACCATCACCTCATTTCACTCAATGACAGAACTGCCCAAGTGGCAAAGACTGTGGCAAAGACTTATTTTGCTTTGGGGGAGACTAGCAAAATGAGCTGCCCAAAGCCAAAACTTCAACCAGGGGCACAGTGCGGTTTAGACTGGTTTAAATCCTGTCTCTGCACTATCTGTGGTCTTCCCTAGCTTCACTGGTCATTAGTTTGCTATGTCAAACAGTGGTTTCTAACACAGGCTACTCCTTAGTCTTTGGTGATCAGAAATGTGTTAGTCCACTATAGTCAGGAAGTAACAGCAAAAGAGCTTCCCTTTTTTTTCCTTTTTTATCTTTTTTCTTTTAAATTCTGCTCATTGACATCATATACAGTTTTTACAGGATACAGAGCTCTATTTGATCCTTGTTAAAAAAGGCCACTGATCTAATTAACTGGACATTTTTGCAAACATAAGGGATAAGTGAACTAACGGCAATAGATGATCATTATTTATAAGTCAGAGCAGAACACTTTCTAACATGCTGCCAGCAGAAAAACTCAGCTAACACAAGAGATTTATCATACATGATAATAAATTACCTTATGGCAGTGTTATTAAGACTCTACATCCAGAAAGTCCCTTTCTGTAACACGGCAGAACAAATCTTACAATATATCATAAAATGTCCTGGTAGAACTCTGTTCCTCAAACTTGCCAAGAATAATCTCTGATGGATAAGTGAGAAAGCTGTGTTGTTAACATCTGATCCAAATTTAATAATCTGTAGAACAGGTATGCACTGAAAATGTGTGGCTTTAATTAACTGCAAATAATCCCCCAAGGCAAATATTTAATTACCTGCACAGCTTCTTACTCTTTTCTTTGCACGACAATAAGTTTATAAATCCAAGTTTGAAAGCAGAATATCTCAGTGACATACAACTTGCTGAAATTTGCCAGTGCTGCACTCTTTTCACTCTCCAGTGGACTTAAAATGCTGCTCACTGTTATTGGCTGGGCCACTGTGCTGCCTTTTCATACTAGCACGCCACGCTGTGCTACGAGTTGCAAAGGGTTACCCTACCAAGCTGAATCAGAGCTAAAATAAATTAGAATTTCATCAGATTTCAAGTCTAATCAAAATGTGCCTTGAAGGATTTTTTAGTATAAATGGGAATGGCAGGAATTTACCAATGTCCCCAGAAAACCTGGATCCCATTGTATGAAATTCCAGCTGTGATAAGCTTTCAGGCTGTCAAGCAAGCCAAGAATTGCACCACATGTGCAACCACCATATTCTGAATTACTATAATCTTCCTGTGTATGAGTCAGTTACACATCTGTGTACAGACAGTGCTAGAAGCAGGGGGCACTTTTTAAAATACTATACCACAAGGCTGACTGCGGGCCAAGAGCAGTAACATAGGACATGCTATCCTGATTTGGGTGGGAGAAGCGCGTAAGCTTCACCATCCAGATCCGTAGGGCTATTGAACAGCACTTTCTACTTTCAGACTCTAATCTCAGCTCATGGGTGCCCCCTTCTCTCCCAGCATGAGGAATGACTCCAATTTCATGCAAAAAATCAATCCATGGTAACAGAACAACAATTACACGTTTGGTCAATATTAAAAAATGGACTTTGAGAGCCTTGTGCGCGGCTGATGCAACTAGGTGCCCCAGCAAGACACTGGCTTTCATCAAGTATCAAATGGCTGATACTTGAACCACAGTCATCCTGTGCTTTGGGGTCTTCTCCCTAGTGCTACTTCCATACTATGTCCACCCTTTGGACACAGCTATATATATGACCTCCCCAACCACCCTGGGCAGCAATATTAGGCACCGCAGCTCGAGATCACCTGTGTTATTTGGCAAAACTTCAGACATCACCACAAAGAGCCACGCGCAGAGTATTCTTAGGGGATTGCAGTTCTGTATTAAACTTCTGCTTTGGTCTTGGACGCAGCTTGCTAATTGTTTCAGGGCTCGAGAAAGCAAGGAATGCAAAACTTACATGGAATGCAAAACTATTCCAGATGATATGCAATATAATCCCACACATGTTATTAAAAAGAAAAAAAAAGAAAAAAAGTGTTTCTGAAAAGAGAAAAACATGAGCAAGAGTTACTGCCTAACTGCAACAGTCTGCAGCTCTCATTTCGGCAGCGGAGATCAGTCATTGCATTAGTATGCAGATTCCGTGCACCAAAATCTTTAAGGTCAAGACTATATCAAAGATTTCTTCTTTTCAAATGCAAATATTAGATCAAATATTCAAGCCAAAAGGTCCAAAGACAGATTTGCTTTTAGGATTAACAAGGGTAAAACAAAGCCTGGCTAATAAAATCTACTCTCCAATTGCACTCAACGTAAGAAAGCCCACTTTACTGGCCAAGCAGCAGTCAGTGTCCCACACCTGCAGGTTATATATGACCTTTTGTTTGCAGGTGTGCAAAGCAGAGCACTGGCAGCATAGTCCTAAATGATCCCAGGGCCTACAAGAGCTCCGGACATCCCTGAAACCTTCATCCATTGGTAACAGAGCAGAGAACTCATCTCCATTTTTTAAGTGTCATAAAACAGTATTAAACTTCCTCTAACACAGCAACTTTTCTGCCAGCCTGCACTGGACAACCCAAGTCAGGGTATTATTTTAAAACATAGTGTCTTACTTCTGATAACACATGCTGGGCACCATTTACCTAGAATAACCCCAAACTGGGACAGTAAGGATTAGTATTCTTCCAGGCAGAACTGAAAAAAAAAAAAGCATTTCTGATACTTACACTGCAACACAGTCCCTAATGTCACTAAGGATCACGTACAAACAAGCCCAGCATAACATTTAATGACATAAATGAACCCAAGCTAGATCACTTATCTACCATGCATGAAGCACCGAGGTGCTTGCTCACATCTAAGCACCTCACCCTTGTGTCTACTCAAGGCTACTTTTCTGTGGCAGTAGCAGCAGCAATATCCATGTCCCAGCAGGACACGATTGGGAATTAACCCCGGCTTTTAAAAGTCCTGAGAGAAAACAGCTTGACTTCAATTTAGCAGGACAGCGTACTCCTCAGTGCATCAGTCACATTTCCATTTATCAACTACTTGTTGAATTCAGCTCCAGGAAAACTGTGTTGCCTGCAATAAGCTATCCATCCTACACTCCTGACAATGATCAGACACTGTTTTGCCTAGATACTGCATAAAAACTCACCCCTTACCATGCCATTCATACTTCTTTTTGACTGTATAAAACAGCGCTGCTCAAACAAAATTTTGCAAATCCTTAGGAAGGGGAGAACTGGTAAGATCTTACTGTTAAGTGGTTTTAATTATCTTTTAAAATTCACTTCCCCAGCTAGTCTCTGTGTGGATTATTTGCTGAGTTGTTTATAATGTGCAACACACCTGGGTCCCACAAACAGCACAGATAAATCATCATGTTTTAGGAAGCTGTAAGAAGATTAAAGAGGGAAAAGGCTGGACATTATGAAGGAAAAGGGTTCAATGCATTTTACTTTTTAGGCATGAGACTGTGAAAAATGACTGGAATATTTCCAGAGTGAAAGAAATCAAGTAGGCATCTAAAATTACAGGTAATGGTATGCACAAAGGCTGCCACATGATTAGGGTATTCTTTTGCCTCATAAACTGAGGAAAATGTGTTAAAATGAAATGCTATGGTGATTTATGAGATGTTAGGGAGATATTCTTGAGCTTTGACTTTGAAATGTTATTTTTATATCCACCAAGATTTCATTTTAATCTGTCTTTAGGACATATTAGATTTATTTGAGCCCAAGTTTACATGGGTTTGGTAAAACAGACCTTGTTAGGCACTACAGCCTGTAGGGAGATTTGTACAAGTGTTGAGATAACAGACCTGAAAGCTCATCTATACAGGGAGGTCTACCAGGTAAAGACACCACTTGCTCGCTCCCCTAGCTGTGTTTTCTTCAGCCTCACCTCCCAGCTGGGTCTGGACTCAGGCTCCAAACTCATCCCCAGGGTGAATCTGAACCCAGGCTCCAGCCTCATCTGCAGGTTGGATCTGCAGTTGGGCTCCAAGCTCACCAGACTCCAGGAGAGGTCTGGACCCAGCTGCAGCTTCATGAGACCCCAGGATGGGTCTGGATCCAGATTCCAGCCTCACCCCTAGGCTGGGTCTAGACCCAGGTTCCTGCCTTACTTCCAGACTGGGTCTTCACCTGGGCTCCAGCCTCACCTTCAGGCTGAGTCTGCATCCAGGATAGATGCAGAGTACTACAGATCAGTCAGATATAATGAAAAAGTGAATAATTAGTGTTATTGAAAGCTAAAATTGACCGTGATGAAAGGTCTTAGGCAAAAAGGCTGTCTGGGAATGGTTATTTATCCATTTTTAAGAAACCCAAACCACGCCATTCAGGTTGTGTTAGTCAATTTGCATTCATAGAAGTTATTCTGCCCAAGGAAGAGAAATGTTATCACTGTAGTCACAGCTATAGTTGGGGGTGCTGCAACTCCTCCATTACACAGGTCTTTTCCAGGTACCTTTTCCATAGAAATTTTTTCAGGCTGAAATTTTCCAGGGCTAATCATAGCCCCTGGGGTGAAGAAAAAGCATTTCATTGGTAGTTGCTGAGTGTTAAGCACTTCTGAAAATCAGATCATTCATTTGGATGTCTTAATATATACTTAAGACCTGATTTTAAACACCTCTTTTTGAATATATTGGCCTTTCAGACAATCTTTTTCACCCACTAACGTCCATTTCAGTGTCTAGTTTATGTTAATTTATACAGCTCCCCTGTATTTGAAAAGTTATATCTTTCCGTTTATCCTTTCTCAGATGGACATCAAGATTTTTTCCATGGTAAAAACCACAGCTGCCCAAACAGGAATCTTAAGATCCATTATGTTTTACAGGCAGGATACATACAGGCTTCTGCACTGCAAACAGTGAGTTTTCAGGGCTAAACTCTAGCCAAGACATATACCTAACTGTATCTGACAACATGAACCTTCCAGCTAACTGAATCTGACTCCATTTCAGAGAATGTGACTTGCTCTAAACAGCATTCCCACAGGGACACAGACTTTGGTGAACACCTGGAAATAATTAATCGGGACTTAATTTTTAAAATTAATTAGCATATGATTTAATTTAGTTGACCTTCAAATAAATACTCATCTCTTATTACATGCTAATGAATTAAAATCAGTCTATTGTGAACAGAAACTTTCCCATGATTACATAACATGTACTTCACACTTCAGCTGTACTAAATCAACAGTTTCTTTTTTTTTTTTCCTGCCAGAAACCCTATCATTAAGTTAGGTTAAAGCGTAATTGGTAGGACAGGTATCTGGCATGGAGATGCAGAATGCTCTCACACATGCACACTCTCTTTTTAAAATCACAGGTTCAAACCTGTCCTCGTTTGTCATCATTACCACACAATGGTATATCCTAGATGGCCCACTTAAAATGAGTTGGTAGTCCCAGCAAAACCTTGTGTGGACAAGCCGATGAGACTGCAGCCTGTCTGATATGTCTTTTATCTATTTAATCTTCATTAATGACTTTAATCACTTTGTTCTGTCCTTACCCTTCATAAAGAGCAGCAGCCCTACCTTGAAATACGCTGAGCTTAAAGGTCCTACCTCCATATGCACAGTGATGAAGCACGGCAAAGGTGCTGCCCGGAGATGCTAGCTCTCCCCCAGCAGATAATAGATACGCATGCAAGCTTTCAAGGGTAAAACTTCAACGTTTCTTTGTGGCATTTCTAGATGGAGGAAATAGAAACTTGGCAGACTCAAATAAAAAGATTCCACCACAGCCTATCATTGAGCATACTGGTGTTCTTGTAGTATGACTATCTCGTGTTTTTTCTGAGGAAAGACAGAGCACCCCAAAAACACCATCTGTTCGAAGACAAAGAGTACTTGCAAATAGGGCCCATATGAACTTTTTTTTTTCTTCTGGGCAGTGGTACAGTCTCTTCTAGGATGAATAAAGAGCTATGTTTTCACAATAATACAGGAAATGTAGCCTTGCAGTAGGTTTTAATTTTAAACAAAGCCCCTCAAAATATTATTCCTGCACTGTTCACCAGCACACTTCTTAAGAACACTCCTTTTATATTCTCATCCTTCTGCTTCTTGAAAATTGCAAACAAACAGACACAAAAAACAGAATTCCTCATAAATTCCTGCTAATTCCCAAGTAAGAAAAAATACACAAACTTCCTGACAGCAGTGATGTATGTGCATCGAGTCCCTTGCCCGGTAGAAAAGTAATACTTGAAAAAACTCCTAGCAATGTTTAAGTTCTGTCCTGACTAGAAAGATTTTCCTTAATTAGAAAAAGACTTATCATATAAATTGATCTCCCACCCTACCAAAATGTGTTGAGTCGTACTGCTATATGACAGGTATAACCCCATTTATGACAGTCTACAGTGGGCAATGTTTGTAAAGAGCAATGCCAAGCAACAACACGACCTTCCAAGTGAGAGCAGTATCTGGTTTGAATATCACCATACTTCAGAAGTAAACATAAATATTTCAGTGTGTTTACTATTTTCTGATAGAAGGAACAGATGAAAGAATAGGCAGAAAAAATACTAGTTGATGCTAATTGGAGTCAAAATACCAGTTTCAGTGCACCCATCAGAACTGGTATTTGAAAGACTGTGACAGCTCCATAGCAGGTGTGGAAACCTCTTATTTCAAGAGGTTTAAACTATTTGTTTTGGTAGCATGTAGCCTAGATTTATTTGCCAAGAAACTCCTTTCACAGTAAGTAGGTGAAGGGACTGGAGAGATGCAATTTCTTTAAATGCCTTACATCCAGTTCACTTAGCTGAAGATAAAAACTACAGAAATGAGTATGTTCCAGAAGCTGGCAGGTTTTAGCTGCGTTAACTCGGTGGGCAAACAATTTGAAGAACGAAATTTATTTTGGAAGCAGCAGGTGTTTTCAGAAATGCCAGGATTTTGTAAAAGTGCCATCTCTGAAAAGGTAGCAAGTTTTTTTGTAACACTAGTGTTCATTTTAAAGCAACTCAAAATCTAAAACCTGAAAATATACTTACAGAATCAAGGATGAAAACATCGTCTTTCAAAGTTTTTTTTTTTTTACATTTAAAAAACTCATAAATAAGTCTCCAAGCATGCCAAGTATCACATGCCTCCACCATTCCTTTAGTATCAGTATTACTTCCCAAACCAAATATATGGAGGAGAGTCTGTATTGCTCTTTTTGCCTTAGTAGATGCTTTCTGTCTTGTTTTTGGAGAAAGGAAGGACACCAAAGAGTAACTAACTACTTGCTGGAATAAAGGACTTTGGGCAGTATCGCTGTTTCCGCAACCACTCAAGAGAAGAGGGGAAAACACTGCTATCTCAGTACCTTATAGGAATGACAAGGAATGTAACAGAAAGATGGCTACTTGGATAGATGGGTCAAGAAAAATGGAATCGTCACACACTGAGATGCTTGATGCTGTCAACTCAGAATGTAAGAGCAGGCATTGACTCATTGTTCTTCAGGAACAAGAATGTAAAGCAATACCAAAATGTTGGAGTCTTCAGCAACAGTGCAGATAGAGAAAGAAAAAAAAAATTCCAAAGCCCAAAATCTGCCATGACCCTCACATTACAAAAGACTGAAAGCACAACCAAGGGGTGATTATACAGACACAGAATTCATAGATTCATAAACAGGTACAAACATCAGCAGAAAGACAGATGATAGTCAGGTAATCCCTGTTACAGTTACACTAGAGCTGAATCTATCACTATTTCTGCCTTCCACTAGCCTTGCTACAACCCTAATTTATGAAGATCTTAAGAGTAAAAAACAGTGCCCTGGCAAGGGTTTGTGGCTTTTCTTCTTTCCCTGCAGTATCACTCAATCAGTTGGGAGAGCACTTACTTAACTCAACCTGCACTTTGAGGCTTTGAACTCATATTCAGGTAAGAGTGTGGGCACTCTGGCCCATTCCTTTGAAAGCAAAGGACAAGCTCTCTCACCTGTGGTGACACTGCTCTAGAAAAATGAAAGAGAGCCAGACAGCAACACTGAATTAAACATTCAGTCTTTTAAAATAAGTAAGTTAATGGATGTTAATAATTATGTTATTTCAGTAAAATGCATTAAAATTTCTATTAGTCTTCCTTGAAGGCTGTTCTAAGGGACTGTATTTATTATAGATGGCCTAACTCCTGTTTTGAATTACCAGTAGCAAACATTTTATAAATCACACAGGCTCTTTCTTGACATACCTCCACAAAAATGCCAAAAACTGTAGATTAGCACAATTAATGGTGTGATATCATAAGAGCATCAAAAAGGGTATGCCTGTGCACCGGTTGCTATCTGTAAACCCATCAGTTCCACAGGAAAAAGCACAGCTTGAAACATTTAAATTAGATCATCTCTCTTTCTTGTTTCCTAAACTCCCCGTCATTTGGTCCCATGACTTTTTTAAATATTTATCACAAACTAAATGATCTGAGTGCCCAGCACAGTCCACACAAGATAAACATTGATTTCTCTCTCTCTATTATGACTTCATTTCCTTCTGTCTCCTCCTGATGTGTTTATAGTGACTGTCTTTTCCTTTTTTCCCCATCGGGAGAGCAGTGAGTAGGGAGCTAATACTGCTGAGGTAGATGGGTATATGCTTAACTTCATGTATGCGAGTCGCCCTGTTGAGCCCAAGCTTGAGGCTCATTTCTGGCATGTCATGTATGATATTTTAGTATTTACCTCCATGACAAGGGGACTTAGGAATTCATAGCATCTCTCTCCTACCAGCAGAACAGCTGGTGCCAAGTAATTCATTACAAAGACTTTTGTAAATGAAAATCCAAACATTTGTCTATTTTTTGTTGTTTAACTGTGATTTTGGCAATTTCCAGACAAAGAGAAATAAGGTTTTATGAAATGCCCTCTTGGGACTGGATATTTTGAAATGCAATCTGTACCTTTATCCGCACTCAGCTCTGTTTCTTCTGATGATGATAAGCTGGGCACACCTGTAGGCTTCGTTTCATCTGTAAGAACCCAGGAAATGAGAGAGATGTTATTCATTAGATAACAAACTGATAACTGAAAAAAAATAGATAGATAACAAACTGATAACTGGTTAACTGAAAAAAAAAAAAAGAAAGGATTACACCTTATCCAGTGGTTCCTGTGACTAGCAAGCAAGATAATAGTATGGGGCTTGATTTTCTGCTCTTCCATCCCTTCACACTGTCTTCTCCAGGCATTACTGGTCTGACTCTCTTCCCTAAACTGGGCTAAAGCTTTCATTATCATACTGCCACATCAAGTTTGCATTTCAATTTCCCTTAATAGAAGGGGACTAACAGCTATCAGCTATCAGCTGCACAGGTAGGTAGTTGTTGCTATTTGCTTTGAGATTCTTATTTTCATTAAACCCATCTATTTTGAGAAAAAACAATTAAGCTTGTTCTTGACTTTAATCATGTCCATGAATCCCCCTAGAAATGAAATAATTAAATGCAAACTCTTACCTGAAAACAGGAGCTTTCCTGAATCAGACTAAATTTAGCAACTCCCTGAAAATCAGTGGCACAGATTCTTGATGGTAAAACGTGCTGATGTAACTAGATATTTCACTGACAAAACTAATACCTTAACTTAAATGAATCTTTTTACTTTCACTGTTGCTTTTACTTGGCCAATTTTATAAGCAAAAACCTTTAGGAATATTTTTTCTTACACTTCTTTCAAAAGACTTCCGCCCTATGCTTCTGACAACAATTATTCCTACAATAGTTGAATAGTCATACAGTTGTTTTTAACTAGTGTAAAATGAGAGCTCTGAACTCCACTTTATTGCTTCCCATGTGCTAACTGTTGAGTTCATTGTGTATAGATTAAAAAAAAAAAAGAAGAAGAAAGAAAAGTCTGCAACAGTTGAACAATTTTGGGGCAATCCTCACATGCTAATACTGGCTTTTTCATCTATTACATAATATAAATATTATGAATCTCTATGTAATGGCCTGGGTAAGAACACATTGTTCCTATTTTTTTTCTCCTACATTTTCTTTTACAATATTAAAGTGAAGCTTTTGTGATTTGTCACACTTAGATGAATTCCATGCCTTTTGGTCTAGGAAATACAGCATTCTCAGATAAGGGCTTTAATATCTGAGCAGACTACTCCTCACAATTATCACTCATAGCGACTAAAAGCATTTCAGGCATGTGACCACAGATCTTGCAAAATCAGATCATTTCCTAGTGCCAAGCAAAGGGCAGAGAAACAGCAGACTCAGAAGGTCCTGATGATCTTTGCTTCTACAATGAGGAATTCGGAATGCAACAGTAACTCATTAGCTTTACATTACTAATTTTATGTCTCTCATTAGCACCATGTGAGCCAGTAGGGCTAAGTGTAAAGAAAAATCTTTCTTTTTTTTTTTTTTCCTCTATATTACTCCTCTGTGTGCCTATGGCTGAGGAGGTGACTCCCAGACCACACACAGGCATAACATTATCTTGGGCATGTACCTATAAGAGCTCCTCAGCTACAATGTTTTCTGGATTTGGGACTTGAAAAGTCTGGGTCTTCTGCCTGATGATCTCCATGAGAGTTATAAAACATGTCTACCTGTATTAGATAAAAAAGAATGCTGATGATACCTCTGATATACCAGGTTTTGCAGTCGTAACATAACAGGCCATAATGACAATTTTAAAAGAAGAGCACAATGCATTCTAGATACCCCCAGTAGCGGAGTAATTATTTAGAGAGGTATTATTTTCTTTACTCCTGGGAAAAATGAGACATAGCTCAATTAATCCAGCTGTTTCCTGAGTTGATATACCAGGCACACAGGCATCCCAACAGGAGACTGAGCACCTAGAGCTGACAGGTACAGTGGGCTATATTTGGTGCTTGTAAACAGTAGCATAATTGGGTTAAGCAGAAATGGGGATGGAAAGAGGAGGTGGCGGGGAGGATGGCACCTATGAAAGGACTTCAAGCACTCGGGAAAGGCAGCAGTTGCTCAGATCCCGTTTCAGCAGACCAGCCTGCAGGACCCCCAAAGAAACCCAGCACCTTCACATTTGTGGTGCTCACTGGGTGGGACCAAAAAACTACTAGTTTTGTACAAAATTACTACACATGCTTGGAACTAAATAGGTATAGGCAACCTCTTGCCCTACTAGAAGAAGAAGAAAAATGCACGAAAAGCATGGTGTTACATGTAACACCATAAAAACACGTCCTAAGAAATAAGGGCATTTGCAACTATTTTGACTGTCACTTCAGCTATTTTCATAACTGTGTAATTCCTGTTGTCATTTGCATTGAATAGAGTTTGGTAGGATGAAAAATACAGCCAGAAAAAAACAACAGAAAATCTATTCTGAACATTGAGTGGCATTGTCTTTTAAAATACTGAACTTACTAGAGGTAAAATATATTTCATAAGCATACAATCTGCCAAACCTACTGCTTGTGAACTCTGACATTTATTCGCGGTATATGTAATATATTTCCGTATGGATTTAAATCTTCATAACCCTGAGACTTACGCAGACTATTTACTAAAATCTGAAAATACCTTCAACACATCTTTAAAGGTTCATTTTTTAATGAATGCTTCCTCCTCCTCCCATTTCCTTGCACCCAGTTTCCATGCTACACAAAGTGCTACTCTAGTGTGGACACACAGGGAAAGTTATTTCTTTCTAATTAAAGGATTATCTAGAGACATGCCACCTTAAAGAGAGACTGTGGAGCATGCAACTTAAACAGCAAAGTCTGCATTCCTGCACTGCAAAATGTTCATTCATAATGGATGGTGCTGGGGTCTCTCCCGGGAGAACTGCACAAGCCCCGAGTTAATCTGGTGAAAACGTACAAACATTTCCAGTCAATAGCATTGACTACAGTTATTGTTCACCAAGGTGGATAAACCTAAGAAAGTCCTTTCACGAACTCAATACAAACCTGCTTCTTGGCTCTGGCTCTCAGTTTCTTCGGTGTTTTGTTGCTTCTCTGGGCTGCTTCCACCTATCACGGAAACCACAAGAAAAAAAATACTTATGATATTTTATTGATCACAGTGGCAGTAATATTAATTTTAACCAATGCAGCATAAACTGTTAATTCACAGGACAGTCCTGTGACAAAAGGGGAGAGCTATAAAGGCAAACTGAAGAACTGGAAACACAGACAGCTACACTTAAAAGTCACTTTTCAAGCTGGGGAAGAGGGGGCTAGATACCCCATAGATAGAATTGGTCCAAAACACTGAAATGATCTGTATACCTGCACAATTCTAGAATGATCTGTATATGAATAAAGTTATTTCCTTAAACACTGTCTACAGTAGATAAAATTGTTGGTTGATCTTACTCTATTTATTTTATAATGATATTTTTCTTGGATTCTTCTCCTCTAGTACCATTTCCATGAGCCCCTTGCAGCAGCTGTGCTTTAAATGCACAGAATCTCTCTTAACAGCTATGCAGGGTGCAACAAGGAGAGTTGCTGAGACTTATTTTAAAGGAAAAAACTCAAAGCTTCTTAAAGTACAAAAAGGCATCACAAATGCCTAAAGAGGAGAGAGCAAAATAAACCAAGGTGAGATTGCTAGGATTTAATGTGTTCTTTTTTTTTTTTTTTACATTCCTATTCATTCCCAGTTTTCTCCACTTTCGCATTTGCATTCTTTACCCATTTTCTTCCCTCAGGCTCCATTTCCGAATGCAGCTCCCAAACAGCGAATTACCACTGAAAAAAGCATACGCTGGGGCAAGTCTAGGGACATGAGCTCAACCTTTTTGTGGCCCAATTAGAAAAGAATCAAGCAATCTGTCTTATCCACAGTCAGGAGCCCTTGTTCAGCTTCATAAAAACAGTCATGGTGAGGGCATAGCGTGTAGTATGGCTCCTGGCTCTGCTCCCCCCATATGCACACTGCTGAACACTAGCCCTATATGTGCATATATTATTATTTTTTTTTTTTCTGTGATCTCTTCTGGCTCCTGGATTTTTCCGACTGCAGCTTCTTTGGCGGAGCAACGTGGTGAAACAGCCTCGTGTGGGGCTGCCCGGCTGCAAAGGGGCTGTGATGGGGAGGGAGGAGTGAGCAGGCCCGCAAGCCCGCACACGCTCCTTCCGGCAGCCTGCTGGGTTCAGCTCTGGCTTTAGGGATGGATCCATTGGTTCCATCTGGCAAGCAATACATCTCGGCATCCAGCAGATGGGACTAGCGGAGAAGCATTTGCTGCCAAGAGGTGCAGGAGCAGCCCAGCATTGCAGCCCACCTGCGGCCAGGCTGCCCATGGCCATTGCTGGGAACCTGGGCCTCTTGGCTGCTTTGTGACTGCCTGCCCCGATCATGCTCAGTCTCAGAGGACAGTGATAGCGATTTCTTTGCACATTAGGGAGTCTAACCTGGAGAAAAATTGCATTACACAGATGACCAAAATGATCTGATAAAACCAGCTGGGCTCTTTCTTTTTCAGTTTTCTTTCCATCATTCTACCTGTCCACATACAGCATGAGGACAATGCATGAGGATGACATACAAAATAGAAAATTAGCTAGATGAGGAGGTCCATCTTCCAGTCCCCGTACCCTTTTCTTTCTAAAATCCAGGTTTTAGACATTGCAAGTTTTGCAGTACACCATTAAAAATAAAATAAGGAACAAATTCTTCATTGCACCAGCATATGTCCCACAAGGGGTGAATCGTTTCGCTCAGAAATCATCCATAATGCAGCAGTGGAAGGATATTTGGAAATTTTTTACAGTTAAGTCAGATTTGAAGAGAACAGATCTGAAGAGAACTGTTCAGTAACCAGTGCCAACCCTAAATTAATTACAGTCAAGTGTAACACGTTTCACTTCACTCAGATGGACTTCATAGTCAGAAAAGACAAGTCAGGTATAAAAAGTATCTACTGATAAATCACCAAAACCCATTTCAGACAGTATTCGACCTCATTCACAACACAAATCTATATGCTAGCGATCCTTCTTTCTACATCCATTAAAACAAGTATGACTATAACTGTGAGTTATCTGGCTAAAATCAGGTATTTGGGGGATTCATATTTATTCCAAAGGGATTCCATCTCTTGTAAAGTTGCCTTGCAGAGCAAAATTATGTTATAAAAGTAGGTTTACAGGATGTGTTGTGTCTATGGAGGGACCCTAGTAGAATAAGGAATAACCAAAAAGTAGTAAACTAAAAAGTTTAGAGTGAACAAGAGATACTCAAATAAATGACTTGCAGTGGTAAGGGTTAAGCTTTTATTGGCACAGAAAGTCTCTGCATCTCTGAAGAAAGGGAGGAAGGGGAGTGATACTGATAAGAAAGTAAACCAGAAGATACAACAATGACTAATCCCTGCACGTCTGACAAACACTTTTTTTTCCATTTTCTAAAACCCTTCTAATGAGCTTCTCCCTAAGTGTCTTCTACTGATGAAGAGCCTGTTTGTAATTATTGCTCTTCATTGGAGCTGGGTGGGGAGCAAATGGAAAGGCCTCAAGCAGCACGTGTTCAAGACAGAGAGCTGCAAATACATTTTAAAAGACAAGCAAGCCAGCTCTTCTTCACATTGTAATTCACCCTGCTTCCCTCTTTTCCAGTCAGAAAAACCAGACCCAGTGCATGTCCCCTGAGTCTTCCCTATGACATCATTAAGAATAAAAACATCTTTTTCTCTGAATGGCTTCTGTGGCATCTGCCATCCTTCTCTTTACACTACTGCAGAAGTTGGCAATTGCATTTCCTCTAGGTGAAAACAGTCCTCACAGTGTCTATTTTGCCATTATACCAGTAATTGAACAACAATCTGTCACTCACTCCAGAGGAGATGGAAAATGTAGTGTATGACGTTGTGTCATTTTCTGCCAGCAAATGTAAATGATTTTGAGTCACATATAAGACAAATGGGAACATCTGTTTCTTTTCCTCAGCATGGCAGTTGAAAAAACAGGAATTTGAGAGCTATGGTAGCAGGATACAAGTAAAGTAAGCATATCAGTCACTAAAATACATTCTTCTGGCCATTTTGCTTTCCTTTGCCCTGCTGACTGGTGCCTGGTAAGAGCTTGCTCTCCATTCTCCTTTTTTTTGCCTTTGGGAACAGTATGGAAATTCCCCCAAATGATTTATTCCCTCATTTATATTCCCTCATCTGTAACCTGTAGTAAACAGGCTAGCCAGCAATCAACTGGTGTGCTTGGCAAGCGAGCAGCACCCTCACCCTCCTAGAGAAGTGACTACTGCCCGCTCTGCCCTAATAAGAGGTATTTAGCAGGCACAGACATGGGGCAGCTGTGCCAGCAGCCCCCAGACAAAATAGCTCACACGATAAATAGGAAGACAGCAGGCAGGGTGACATGGAGGACATAGGGAGCAAAGGCAAGTCCAGGGAACCATCTCCCAGAGCAGATCCTGCAAAGTTTTGAACCTTTCTTTTTTCTTAATAGCACAGAAATATTGCCATGGCAATCATATTAATGAGGTGAAGGTCCATCTAGGATAACAGGGAAACTCATTAATGAGAAAATTAAAAATATAGGCCCTGATCTTACAGCTGCTGTTCTGCACACATGAGTAGATATGCTGACTTCAGTGGAACGCCTAACACGAAGGAAAAAAGCACACGTATATCTGTGTATACACTCAAGATCACATTGTCAGCAAGCATATTCAGATTATTTCAGTGGTAAAGTGAGATCAGATGTAGAATAGAAAAGCACATACAAACAAAGGCCGTTACTGCAGAACTATACATGCATTAACATGAATCATTAGGCTGGTGGCCTGAGGTTATCGAACATTCCTATTTTGAATTTCAATTTCTTTTAATTAAATTTCAATTTAAGTCAGTTTTAATCACACCTTGTATATAACCCTTTTCGGGTAAATTTTAAGAGAGGTTAGTAAAAAATTATCTGTGGTAATAGTTTAATGGGGTTATGAGACTTGCTCCCTCTTGCTATTGCAAGGATTTACCTCTCTGCAGCAGACCTGAATGCATGGCTACCAATGCACTCAGTGCAGCTATGTAGTCAGCCTAATAAATAGCAGTATTTTGTCACGCAGCATTTTGTCAAGAATTGTTGGCCACTGTGGGAAAAGAATGAGAAAACTATAGCTCTTGGGGGATTATCTCAGAGGTTAAAAATAACAGCTCTTTAAATATATCCGATAGTCATTAAGGTGAAATATTTTACAGGCATGCTTGATACTCAGTGTTCTCTGAGAACTTCTGCAGGACTTTATCTTAATATAGATTTTTTTTTTTTTAGGATTTGGATTGGTGACAAAAAGAATGCAGAAACTTCTAAGTTATTTTAATGGCAAGTAGCACTTTTAAGGCCAAATAAGCGGATGCATCTTTTTGAACTATAATTACGTTCATTTTTAGCATATCATGAGTGGAGCAGAAATTTATTTGAAGAATATTACTGCCCTGTGGGATGCAACAGAGAGATGTAGCTACAATTTCTCAAGTGGCAAAGCAACTGTTTGCTATAAGCTGAGGAACATTTTAAAAATTAATCAGAAGTCAAATCTAGTTAATATTAATCTTTATCTTAAGGAAAGAGAAAATTGACTCTCTATAGCATTAGAAGGCCCTTAAAAGAGATGCTTTGAATGGTCACTGTAGAAGACCAAGGCACAGCAGCTGCTTTATGTAATTTAAGGTCCCAGTTCAGCAAGCCAGAGACCTCAAATCCTTCAGCAGGAGTTCAATTCCCTTCCTTGAGCTACCTACAGAATAGGGAAGGTTACTAACAGCCGTAAATCTTCTGTCACAGCAGTCAGTCAGCTTTAAGAGCCACACTCCTGGAGGAGGATCCAAAGCCCAGAACTGCACACCCAAACTTTCTCTGTATTGCAGAGGAAGAGTTTAGCACCTCAAAAATCTGTGTGCACAAGGAAGTATCTGAACATCCACCTTCCTTTGAAGTGTAGGTATAGCAGGTAAATCCACAAGCAGGTACTTTATTTCCCTTGGGGATCCTCCTCATAAGGACAAATAGACTTTGAACCAACAGAGCGTCAGGTTTTCTCAAGTCACAGCCAGGAGGCCAGATTTATTCAAGGGGAGCATAAAAACTGGAAGACAATATTGGAAGGACATGGGATTAGCATTTACCCTCAGTTCAAGGGTGAGCAAAGACCGCTCACAAGGACAGCGGCACAAGCTACAGTGCTCTGGACTAGTGCTATGTTGTGGGTAGGCACACTACACCTCCCTCAATGATGCTAGGGAGAAGCTGCAAAGGTGCAAAATTCATGCCACATGAAGGGTAAAACTTACTCTAATCTTGAAGGGGAAATCTTACTCTAATCTTGCAATTAAGGTCTATATGAGGCTTAGTTTCCAATTGGAAGACTATGCACTTCTTGGCACTGGACAAACTCTTCACAGGAAAAGGGAGGAGAAGCCAGGTTGTCTCCCTCTCTATTTCTTGCCTAATCACCATGATCTGCTGAACCAAAGGGTTATCATGGTAAGATGCAACTCCATTTCATCTAATTTCTCCTGTACACTCAAATGAAAAGACTGACATCTCCTATCAACAAAGCGGAGCTGATTCTGAGTGAGACAAGAGCTTGCTGGTGAGTCTAGATTCCTGCCACTGCTGAGCAACTGAGAGGTTTGATAGCGCCCTTGAAAACTAAGAGGTCTGTAGTGGGGTGACCCCTGCAGACAAAGAAACCAACCCTAACAAATATTTTAAAGGTGATTCGTGCTCACATTGACCTTTCTGGCTTCACTTACCCATCAAACCGTTTTTCTACCTACCAGAAAACAAAGTTCCTCCAGGAAGAGCAGTTTTAACACACTAGTTCCTAACATATACGGTAGGCCTCAGCTACGGTGATCTCCTGCCACCAAAAATCTATCAATCTATCAGGAAAGATCTCTATTCTGGGTGATGTTTATGAATGGAGTAAGACAATTTGCAGAGCTCCAGTTGCCTCTTCAAATCCCTCAACTGAGGGCAATCAGGATTCAAGAAGGCACAGAAACGGTTTCTACTGCAGATCAGGCATTTCTGTTGCTGTTGTTAGAGGTATTAGTTGTTTTTGATACAATATTGATCACCTGCAAACCACGGTGGGAATAGACAAGGCAGCTTTTCAGCAGGTTCTGTTTTACATCTTTCCGAGAAATCCAAAAAGAGTGATAAGGGACAACACATCTGCTTCTCCCAGTATCAAGAAAATCTATTGCACACTCCTCACCACACAGGACATACAGGAAGACATTTGAGGTGCCAGCAAAGAGAAGCAAAGATCATTTATAATTTTGTTTCATTAACCTCTTTTAAAATGTTTAATTTTGCTTGGTAGTGATAAGTGGCATGAGAACTCTAGACCTACAGCAGATGTGCTAGCCCTTGGCTATTACGCTGTGACACATACTGCAGTTTTGTCCATGTAACTACTTTAGGGTTATATTAAAAAGCTCTTGAAGTAAGACATGCTAAGTTTTGTTTAGTGCCAGACCTGCTTTTCTCACCTCAGACTTTATAATCACACAGTCACTGAGTGCACCTGACTGATTTTAACCTGTCAGGCTGCAGGGGAGAAAAATAAATAAATAAAATAAAAAGCGGTGCATGCTTATACATTTAAAACCTGAAATACTGTGGAGACCCTGGAAATAAAGAATGCTCCTCTATCTATCCAATCTACCTATATTCACAGGCAGTAGCCCATACTGCACTGAAAAGCTCCTGAATGCAACAACTGACAAGGAAATCTGCTATGCAAGTCACACTTGCTTTTCTCTATCAATGGCCTGACTGCAGAGAACAATATATCTAGAAGCATAATAACAGAGACCATTAATACTTTGGAGGCTCAGTATAAAATTGCTTTCATTAGCACGTCAAGTGTTTATTTTCACATTTTTGGTTACTACAAAACAAGCTCCTCACACAAAGCCACTTACTCGACTTCCCTTGATTGCAGAGAGGGCAGTAACGAAGGAACCCGCTTTCCATGCCCTTCTGTAGAAACTTTTACACGCACCAGAAGGATATTGCTCCATTATCTCCAAACAATGAACCAGCTTGGCTTGTGGCAGCAAAATACTACCACAGAAGTATTACTGAGCACAGTGGAACAGTTTTCACAGGCTGCCACAAAGGGCATGTGTATGAAGGTGGCAGAAGGCTGTGAGAAGAGGAAGCAGTATTCCTCTTTTCTGTCTAAAAGGACACCAAGATTTAAGGAAAAATAAAAGCCATTCTTCCTGCGCCTCAGTGTGTATTTGCTAAATACTTTATTTCTAGTCATGGCACCACGGGCAAAATAATATAATGCATTAAATGTAAGTATCTTTGGGCTTGCTTTTATTGCTAAAAGCTCTCTCTTTTTTTTTTCTTTAACTTGAGGTAACTAAAGCATGTGAACCATCTGAAGGTTAAAACGCAGTGAAGACAAAGCGCTTCCATTTTATCATGAGGAAAATTCAACACAGTAGACCTCAGGCAGAGCTGGAGTTTTATTTGAGACTGCTTATATGCATTAGCTACTCTGAATAAATAAATAAATAAATGTCAGTTTCTTGGAAAGAAAGACAAACCCCGGGCTCAATAAAAATATTCAGTTTTGGTTCACATCACTTACTGACATCTGTCCTAATCTTCAAGGCTCACCATTAAAGTTGTTTTAATTAGATAGAAACCACAGCCTAGCCAGTAATGTCAACAATAGAAACAAAACTCTCCTCAAAAACGTGTGCAAATCCCATTTACTTAAATGGAAATCATTCACAGGTGTGTTACATAAGGATCTGGCCACTTTGCAACTTTATGGGAATTCACCATCTGCAGCCTATCTACTTGACTTGGCTTCACAACGGAGGCACCAGTAATTCCGTGGAAATCTGATGCAGCCCCCCCGCCGCTGCCCCGCCACAGCAAACACTTTAATTACTTTTTTTCTCCCACATTGCAACACCTCTTCAGTCTAAATTTATACTTTCCATCCTAAATGTTACATGCCTGATTTTTGCCTAAGGACATGTGAATTCCGTCACTAGGTAGGTTAAATACTGTGGTGGTGATTAGACGCCTCAGCTCTGTACCAGCAAAACCTGTGGTAGAGCATCACATTTGAGGCATGCAGGTGTTTTGCAGTTTGGGTGATGCAGTCCTCCTTCTGCAGTCCTGCTCCCTTCACCCTCCCCATGCATTCACTTGTGCTCCACAAAGCGACCTGCAGGTCAGCAGGAAACCTGTTGGGAACTGTCAACTAGGTGACTGTATCTAGTAAACTACAGAAACAGTGGAACAACATCAGCTCTTTTTTCAATCAAAAGGAAAAATCTGCAGTTCTTTTTCTTTCCACTGGTATGATGATGACTTTTAGTCATGTTCCAAATAAAAATACACCATAAAAGCTGTTTAGGAATACCACTGGATGTCTCTCCCCAGTGATGCCACACACCATTTAGCTTGCCTACAATTCGGTGTGAGGTTTGTCATCATGAAATTCACTAATCCAAACACAAAATTGGTATTTTTATTTCAGCTTGGTTTAAGGCAGCAGTAAAAGAAAGAAGACTGGTCAGGATGAGATTTCTTGAGTCTCCCCACACCTTCTGGTCAATGACAGCTATTGCTTTAAGTACTTGCCATTAACAACCAGTCACAAAGTTAGTGACAAGATGTTACTACCAGTTACTTAGCATGATAGATGTTAACATTTTTCTGCTCTTTATGACTCACACTGTATCCCAGCCAGAATATTTCAGGATTGACTGCACAGCACCAGGTCAAAATGAAGAGGCTCATGGAGCAACGTGTTGGGGAGCAGAATGAGACATGTCATTTTGGGAACATTAGGCCAAAAAGCATCCATGATAAGGAGGGGAACTGGATTAAAGATTAAGGTTCATCCTTTAAACTATCTCAAACCAGGGGAAACCTCCCACATTTGGGCATCAGCATTTTGCTCTTGCACACAGACAGGGCCAACATGAAAATCCACACCATGAATATTAGTCTTTGATGTTAACATCTTCTAACAACTCTCCCAGTGAGATACATGTTATGAAAAGACACTTTGCTCCAATTTTAGAAGCCTGGGGATTGCATTACCTCTGCACACATGGGCAAGCTGCCTGGTAAAGACTCAAGTAGAGGACAGCACTCTTTGTAGAACAAACTGTAAGCCTAAAGATTAGTGTCTTTAATTTTCAACCATGGATAGAGGTGATACGCTATAAGATCTGGAGCCATAAAAACCATAATTGAAGTGGATACAAACACAGTAAGGTTTTCCCATAGAAAAGGAAAGCGTGAATTTTATTGTCCTGTGAATTGCTGCACGGTTTGATTTACCTCACCAGTTTAACCAGCCAAACAGAATATGACCCGAGCACTGCACAACATGCATCACATTTTATACTATTAATTATATAAAGTCAGCACAGGTTAGAAATTAGCAATAATTTTCCATTTTATATCAGCAATACTCACCAGAAAATACCCGTAACAGAAAAGTAGCATTTGCAATTCTAAATCTAACTTGAGGGGAAAAAAGTACTTTAGAAGAATTACAGTCTTATGATCTAGTCCAAAAGATACTTTTCAAGTGTGTATGAATAACATTCTTAAATGAAAGTACACTTTGCTGGCTTTCTTAAGAATTCAGAGCAAACCTTTCCCCCCAAAAAAAAGAAAAAAAAAAGAAGACTTTAAAAAGATGCCAGACCAAATTACCTTCAGCATCATTTTGAAGGTCACTAGATTGCTCCACTTTGCACGTTGTGGGAGACGGAGGCTGGTCTTTTTGCTCCAATCCTTCTTTAAGCATAAAAATGTATTAAACCTATTATTTTCAAACTGTACCATCACACGTATCATCATTACAGTTCAGCTATGAGCATTTTTCATCTCAGTACTTCATTCAATGCCTGATACCTACCTTTGTATCCTCCAAATTAATTATGACATCAAAAAAGGAGCTCTTTAGTTATCTTTCAGTTTGGGCCAGATTCACTACCTAACTTTCATAGGATAGCAGTGAAGAAAGCTCATACTAAATGACCCACTTCTTCGCAATCTCTTTAGAAAAAGAAAATTTAAGAAGAATAATGTTCTAATTTGCGGTTTTTAAGAGAGTATATATTACACATCATTATGGAGCCTTGGAGAAATAATTTGAACAAAATTATTTTTTCTTCCCAGCTCAATTCTCCATTCAAAATTACAATATATTAAGAAAGGGATATTGACAGAAATCGGTAATAAAATGAGTGGTAGGGAATAACGTTTGATAATGAATTAAAGCTACAGAAATGAAAATATTACAAAGTAGAAATGTTGAGGTTTAGGAAAAAAAAAATCCAACTTCTAGTCAGAAATCAACAGGCAGATGACGGCAAAAAACCCTCTCAAGTAAAAGAGTAACTCAGGCTAGTAAAGTTTAAGAACACCCCTATTCACAGCAATTTAAGTACAGCATTTAAAATCAGTTGATTAAACAAAAGAAAGGATTATGCAACATTTTAGAAGTAACTTGTCACACCAGCAACCTTAATGTAAGGCTCCAAATTATTATTTGTTTGCTAAGAGAGACCTCAAGGCACAAAGTGATAGCAGAGGCAACCTGTTATTAGAAAAGCAGGCTGAGTTGTAAATTCATCATAAAAAAGGGCAAATTTAATTAGGACATCTAATGAAAACACACTTCAACAAAGCATATACAGAAGTAAAAACCTGCAGAATAGGAACCTAACACTGATCATAACCACAAAGCTCACAAAAAGAGGAGTGAGAAATTCAAATGACACAAAAAATTGCCTACAGTCTGTGGGAGACTGAAACTGAGAGGCTGATGTTCAAGCTCATGCACTAATGCTAATGTAATTTGGACAAAATCACAGAGTAATGGCTGGAAAAACAGACTCCAAAATTTAAACTCAAATGTACAGGAGACCTCAAATATTTGTAATCAGGAATTTAGGATGGGATATGACCCTGCTTGATTTAGCTCCACTGCCATACCACGAGCAAATAAGTCACAGCTAATTGGCAATTGGAAAAAAAAAAAGATTCTACATAAAAATTGTAAAATGCTTATGTTTTGAAAACTACCATATTTCCATAAATATCCCACAAAATCATTCATCCTAGATGTCCGTGAATAGGTAAACCAGCAGTCAGCTGCTGAGTCAGTCCAGCTCTCATAAAATATTTAGTTCAGCAGAAGATACTAACCTTCAATATCCATCTCCTTCCCTTCTACAACTATGTGCATCTTAGAACAAAAAGTTAAAAGTTTTCAAACACTGGGTCAGAAATAAGTAAGGATATAGAGAAGGAATTCGTAGAATCAAGGAGAATACTGTATTCTTTCAAAAGACAAAAAGGGAGTAAATCCTGGGCTTCACAAAAAAAACAGAAAACTCATAAATGGTCTCTGTCCATCTTCCTGGGAAACTAGTTATTCTTTTGCGCTTTTGTCTTAAAACAAGAGTGCCTGGATTTGGAAAATGGCATGAATTTACAGGAAGCAACAACTCAAAATGTCAAGAAACTTTCCAAAATGGAGATCTGTAAATGAATAATTAAATTTATCTTATTTAATTTTAGGGAACAAACATTGTATTCCTACAAACATCATCGAGCACAGAATTTGCTTCATTATAGAATGTCATGTAGTTCAGGGTAGGAGGGGTCCTTACTGATTAGCAAATAACTGATTTATTGCAAAACAGTCATGCTTTGAGGTTTGGCTTGGTATCAGGAAATAGACCCTTCCGACAGCATGTAACATTACTCATGTCATCTGCACTTGAAAGTCACATACAATATTTTGAGGAAAATGAGAGTTTTCAAATGCTAAAACTGATTTATTTCTTGCCCAGTAAGCATTCAAAGCTAACCACAAGAAATGCAGTGGAGGACAAGAAAGGTTTAAAAAAAAAGAAGGAAAAAAAAAACACAACGAAGACACTTTGCAACTCTTCAAAAGGATTATTCAAGAGTAATGGTGACGTTCAACAAGAACTTCAATTTAAATGACAGAAATCCTGAAAATAGTCATGGTTTTAAAGATTGATTCCTGCCAACATTCCTCTATTCATTTAAAAATAACTTGAATATTTAGAATGGACCATATTGATGTATGGTTTCCTTGGTTCTAATGACACCTCACACTACCTGCTATTTTGCCTTTTTTTTTTTTTTTTTTGTTTCTTTGACAATGATTCACTTCAGGAGACAAATCAATAGGAGAGTTTCAATCAACACACCCCTCTGATGATGATTTTTATCATCTAACAAATCTGTGAGGCTTTCTGCAGTCCTACAAGTCAAATGTCAATCAAGTTTAAGTGCAAGTGTCCAGGCAGGTCTTTCAGGAGTATCTGAATACTTTAGATAATATAGCCATCATCTTAACTGACAACACAGAGAGGGAGGGGGCTTACATTCAGAGAGGTCAGAACTGTCACTATTTAAAAAGAAATGGTCTTTCTGCACTTTACAGAGAACCTTAAAATACTCACAAAAGAAAGTAGAGGCATGTCCCAGGAGAATAAGATTTCAATCACAATTTCATTGCTTTTTTGCATATTTCCCTCATTCCAGAGAAAAAAAAGGGATTTTTGAAGGCTTCAAAATAATATATTTTTACAATGGCCAAGCTGCAACTCTTAACCCTTTCTGTTCTTCAATAATATGTAGGTGTCCTTCAGAATAGTTATCAAGTCTTATAGGAACACTGCAAATTTCTGTTTAAATTCTAGATTGGAGTCTCAACTGATTGTATTCAAAGCTTTTCAAATTGTGATAATCCAAACAAAAAGGTTTCTGTTAAGCATTCTATGATTCTATGATTCTGAGCTGTAAGATTGTGAGAAATGACTCTTCCTTTTAGACTAATTTGAATGGTCAACAAGTCCTACAGTGCATCTCAAAGCGAGCTCTTCACCAAACCCTTTACAACTTCCAAGTCTCACTAGTTACAAGGGCTTCTTATTTTTCTCTCACTGAAAGAGAAACTCTCCCTCCAAAATGTCCAAGAGTGCATATGTAGTGGAACACACAAAGAAATAAAAATTTATACAGCCTCGTTTATAACAGGGCATTTACTATTTTGTCTTGCTCTTTTTGAAGTAACAAATAAGTAGTGAAGTAGGATGCTCTGGACAGACACAGGATAACTAACAGGGCATTTATTATGAATGATTGTTATATGGGAAAAAAAGATGGCGATGGGGCAACCTTATGTGGTTGGAAGGCTTCACAGCCAGGGCAGGATGAAGCTGTTGAGGACGGATATAGATTCAAAACTCAAACACTTTTCTATGTGCTTATTCTTTTTCTCTTTTCACTTTTTTTTTTCCTTCTTTGAATAGTAAGAGAATTAACTTATGTCAGTGCATAATGACGCAGTATTATTGTGCAGGAATCTAGACTATGCTGCTCATAATCTCACATGTTTCTGCAATTTCCAGATGCAATCACTGCAGTTGGACACAGAGTTATGACAGTGTTAGGGGTTATTTTGCATGCTTCTATGCCTGTATATTTGAATCCATGGGTATAAAAGCCAAGTCCTTCAGAAATTAAAGTTTAGAATAATCTTCCCTTAATGGAGTTTAAAACATTAAGCATCATCACTTTGCAGTGTTAAATCACTGAAGTTGAAGTATACAAGACTAGGAGGTAATTTGGTCCTTCCCTTTGAGAATATCATTCATAAAGGAAATCTGAAATGTAAAAACTGCAAAAATCTGTACCTGTTATTACTATATTTGCCCTTTTGACTTAAGCTATGCCAACAGTGAACTATGAAATGTGGTAACACCAAGGCTGATGGCATGGTTATGTTAGCAGCTGCTACAAGATAGAGCATTCAGAAAAACAAACTGAGGAATTAAAATCCTATGAGTTTAGATGCCATCAAAGGACTGGTCTTAGATATGTGTATTTAATAAGACTGTTACTTTATTTTTATTATTCTAGTATACCCAATATATGCAGTAATATTATGAGATTAATTTATTAAAATGAACATTCATGCCTGATGATTTTACAGTATTAATATAGATTTTAATGGGGAGTATCTGGTAGACCAGCAATTAAGATATTCTTTTGTTTGTTTGTTTGAAGTAAAATTATTTAAAAGAAAGTCTTTTTGAGTGTAATAAGATATCTGCATGTCAGGGTGATAGAAACATAAGGCAGAAATTACTCTCCTAATGTGTCCATCACTCAATAAAATGCATCTGGTATTCTTTCTCTATGCTAATTCTCTAGGTGTTCCCAAGGTCTAATCTAGTGTGTACTGAAGTCAGTGGACATATTCCCACTGACCTCAGCATCTCTTTCTTCTGCTAACTCTTGCCACCAGGTTTTAATTAGGATGGATTCTGTAGTCTCTGCCTCATTCTATTACATTTCCCATATGGAAACTGGCACAGATCCAGCCAGACTCCATCACACTTGACTCCCTGTGCTTCCCCATGTTTTCTAGCTATTGGCCCTTCAGAAATGCCTAAACAGTAGGAAGGAGCAGGCTTAGGAACTTAGATGAAATTTAGAATATTTGAGTCTCCCAAAGGTCCTACACACCTCGTGTGGGATATATGCACTCCAGGAACCTAACATTTCTTTTCTTTTTGCTTTGACTACAGGTTGGTTATGAATAGCTCAACAACCCCAAATCATCAATACTGGTGCCAACTGCTGATTCCCTCTGCTGGAGTCATGGCCCATGAAGTCAAGTGGAATGAAGAACGACAATTCAATTAATATCTCAAAGTGATGACTGCAGGTTAGACTCTATTTTCCCCTCTTAGCAATTTAAAGCAGTTATCCTTTAGACTGATTACCGTCTTAATATAAAAATGAAAACTCCCCTCAGAACAGAGATGCATGTATTTGTAACTTCCTACAAATGTATCTGACAGTCACTAAAAGATTCCTACACAAAGAGGTCTGATGAACATAACTCCTGACCACTAAAGTAAATACACAAAAGGTATTTCACTTTGGCTACAGAAGTGTTGATTGCTGCCAATCAATCCACTGATTCCTAAAATATCTCCAAAGGATAGAGATGGCCAATAGAAGCTGTTGAAGTTCATAGCACTACAGCACCCTACAGGCCAGCCACCAGAGAAGCTCTGATGTCATCTGTCTCATACACACAAAAAGCAGACATACAATGAAAATAACTTTCTCAAATGACTTAATTCAAGGATAATTTCCCAGAGCAGCTATGTAGCTTTTCACCTAAATTAATGAAACTGTGAGGGATACAATGCAATAGAGAATTAAGTGAAAATATACTTCTTTGGAATTTTAAACAGCTTTAAAAAATAATCAACATAATTTGCATAATCTCCATAAAAGCAACAAGACAAAAGAATGCCAAGTAATCAGGTTTATGAAAATATACATGCCATGATAATTGTAAGAAATGGAATTGGAAATGCTAGAAGAATGCTGCAAATTCTACTGTATCTTTGGCAAGTGTTTGTCATATAATGGCAGTCTTCATTTTTCCAGTTTTATGTATTCAAGTGCAACTACATCAATCATATTAGTCAATTAAAATTTCTAAAAGCTCCTATCCTTCAATAATCTTGGCAGCAAAAAACCTATGTGTAGTGACATCCACATGCCAGTTTAGCCATAGAAGTTATCAGTTAAAAGTCATCAATTATCTACCTGTGTATATCCATGTTTACATACCTGTGCATATACAATATTACTGAAGAATTTCACAGGCTAGTTAACTGCTTGCATAAATCATCATAATCTCTTTTGTCTTTAGGAGAATCTTGCCGAGTTAGCTAGCAAACATACTGATTCAAAAGCTTTTATTGCTCTTTGCTGGCTGGCCTATTTCTGCCTTTTCTCATGTGGCTCTCCTATCAGATCTCATGGTCAATTGTGGGGCCCATACTGTTTGGTACCTCCAACAGCTTGTGTGATGAGACTGAACACACCCTCAGAAAACCTGCAGATGACGCTCAATTATGAGAAGTGGTTTACATGCTGAACAGAGGAGTTCTGGTCCAGAGAGAACTGAGAAATGGGAAGACTGGGCCACCAGAAACCTCATAAACTTCAACAAGGGGAAGTGCTGACTTCTGTCTATCGGGCAGAATAACCCTATGCAGCAATCATTACAGGTTAGGAACTAATTGCTTGAGCAGCAGCCCTTCTAAAGAAATTCTAGAAATCACAGGGCATACAACATTGAGCTAAAGCCAGCACTGCAGTAAGAAAGCTACATACCAGGCAATTTTTGGTGTAGCCAGCAGGATGAAGAAAGATACCATCCCTTTCTATTCAGCACTAGTGAAGCTGTACATAGAATACCATATTCAATTTTCCACTGCCCTGTTCAGGAAGGATGTCCAGAAACTTGAGAGGGCCCAGCAAAGGCCTGTCAACATAAGTCAGGAGCATAGGGAACACAGGCTTCAGGTAGAATTTGAGTGAGCTGAACTTGTTTAATCTGGTTAAGAGAAGGTCCAGGGAGAATCCTACAACCAGGGCAGCCTACAAGCACAGGACAGGAGTTGCAGAATTGATTGAGTAAAACTCTCCTCTGTAGATGGCAGATGATACAATATGAGGCACATGCCACAAGGAACTCAGGAGGTTCAAACTGGATATTAGGAAACTTTCACTATATGAGTAGTGCACGAGAAGGTAACCTAAGAGACTGTGAATTCCTCATCCTCAAAGATTTTCAAGACTCGATAAGAAAGCAATACTGCTGTCCCAGTCTGGTGCTAATGACATCTCTTCTTCAAGGTAGAAACTGGACTAGGTGACAACCAGAGGCTCCATCCAGCCAACAGGTCTATGACTCTGTGTCATCGTATCTATTTCTCATTCCTTCTTTTTGTTGTTCATTTTTTTCCTCATCCCTCAATTCTATCCATCCATTTCAGGACTAGCCCTAAATGTTAGCACATTAACATGTGTTAAATGGCAAACTAGGAGAACCAGGAAAAGGAGAGGAAAAAAAAAAAAAAAAAGGTTTTCTCCAACATTGTCCCAAAAGTTCAATATATTTAAGAGTCTGATGGAAAGTTTTGCTGATATATTCATTGCACATAAATCATGGTCGCTAACTACAATGCACATGACTCAAGAATTACAGCATTAATACCTTTCTAAAGACAAAGACACTACAGAATTGTAATTATTTCTCACTCATGTTCAAGCTACTTATTAGTAAAAGCAACTCAGAGGCTCATATCAGATGATGACATTAGAAAGTTAGTCTCAGCCATTTTTATCTTGTCTTATTTGTTATCAAAAATGGTTACTGTGGTAACTGTTAGCAACGAATGATTGGTACTGCTCATTACAACCAAGGCAATTAGTCTTAAGAACTCTCTGTTGGGGTGATGCTTAGCAGAAGCAATATGTTTTGGCATGAAATATTATTTACTCACCTGTCTCCTCACTCAACTCAGTCTCTTCTTCATTATCATCATCTGCCAAAAAAAAGAAAATGATTAATGAGAATAGCAGAAAACACCTAAAATATAATATTCAATGCTTCAAATTGCTCATATCTTAAGTTACCTCCTCCCTTTTAACATCTTATAGTGACATGTGGAGGTGGATGGGAGAAGGGTTTAATATTAGAGGAGATGTGGGGAATAAAGACAGAGAAGAAAGTTCTGTCCTGAGTTGCATAAAATCAGATTGTATTGTCTTTTATAACATGTGTTTGTTTGTTTGTTTGTTTTTTCTGTTTTAAAAGTGGAATGGAACCTGGTTTAGTTGTGAAAGTTGTTTCCTGAGAACAGCTGAAAAGTTTAAGGGTAGTAGTTATTCAGAAAAATTATACTAAAAAAAAAATACTATAAATTTACCAAAGAGGATTTAGGTTTAAATCCAAATATGGGCTATCCAAGAATTGAAGACTTTCAATTATTAAGATGTATCAGGTCTTAATAAAGCAGGTTCCTTTTGCAAAAAGTTGCTTTGTGGTAACAAAGGAATCTCTTACCACAAACTATTTTGCTGAAAAAAAAAAAGATTAGCTCTAATTACCATCTTGGTCATTCAACCTAATCATGAACTCACTGATTATATAAATTTATAACAACTACACTCCTAACTCATACACACTCCATCTACAGTCTTTTAACTGGATTTGAGCACGTGCAATTTCCCTAGCCAGCCCACGATTTTTGTTCAAAGCCTAACATCTTTTAAACATGGGTTTGTGCAGATTGAAACTACCTTTTGCACACAAAGGACTTTTGTAGCATCATGATTAACTGTACTGGAAACTAACAATAACACTTAAGTCCCAATCTACAGGATCAGACCTTTACCCCATAAAATCCAGAGACCCAGATGCTGTGACACACCCTGAGTACTAAAGCCCTGCTTTCATCGAGATCTGGAGCCCAAAGCACTTTTTTAAGCAGAATGAGAAAACAACTCTTCATTAATAGTAGATACCTCCACTGGGATTTATGTTTGCACACCAGCTACTAGCACTAAAATCACAAGTGTGCAAATATTCATGGTGACTTGTGAAACAACAGAAGATAGATCTTCAAGCGTCCTTCTCCCCCTTCTATCACATTCAAACATGCTCTGGAGAGCATGTTTCAGAAGCCACTAAATGACAGAATGTTACATTTCTCTTGAGTACACTTCAGTCCTGCATGAAGGATCAGGTTTGAGTAAAGTCACTGAACGCTGGACTTTCTTTTACGTTACTCTGCAAACAATTGCCTTGGGGTTCAATAAGGCACATCAACTCCTGGGCTATGATTTTGTATACGCTTGGGAGTTTTGAAAGGCATTTTTTCTGAGAAAAAGAGAAAGAAAAATATCGTTGAAAACAATGGGAATTGGGCCACTGACTTGAACAAAGCCAAGATTTTTTAGCTGAAGTCCCAAAATTTTTCAACAAACCATTCAGAAAGTACTTGGTTAATGTAGAACTTACTTATTAATTATTCAGTTTCCAATAACATGTTCTTCCCATGAAAGCATTTATAATGACACCAGCATGACAAAACTTCATATTAACCTAAGAGTTGACACTAAATCCGCATAATATAATATTTTAGCACACATACATCAGCTAGTCTTCTGTGCAAATTCTTAATTATAGTTCAGGAAGTGACTTGAAATATGAGATTCCCAAAGCAACAGAATAGTTTCTAAGTTGGTGATAATGGACACAGACAAGAACTCTGAAGTGATTAAAAAGTAGTGAAGTCTTTATGCAAAATAATTACGAAGCAGCAAATACTGCTTTTGTGAACTAATTGTGAATTAAGGGTAGTTTTCCTGGGAAAAGGAACTTAAGTCTTGCTGAAAGGCAGTGAAGTCCTTGCATCATTTCTGCTAATGGAGGGTTGGACTCCTAACTGTTTCTGTGGCAAGATATCTAGGTCACTGTGGTGCTTTTGAAAATTCTATCTCAATCTATATCTGAATGAGTTTCATTTTGGCACACAGCACTCCCTGGTCATTTCATGTGTCCATAATTCTCGTTCTCACACTATTAATGCATCTAGTGGAAGCGCTTCCCTATCAAATATAAAGTAGTCTCTTTCACTGACCTTGGTAGGGCTGGCTGGAGTGATAAACACTGTGTTTAGTTACCAAAGCTGTGTGCCAAAAGCAATTATTTTAGATAAAAAATAGTATTTTAGAAATCTATAGCCTATGTTCATTCATCTTCCCCCAGAATGTATGATACTAACAGTAGTTTCTCATTTGCTTGTTGTGAAGAAGTAAGAGCAAGTAAAAATATATTTTCCTCAAGCTCTACATGCTTAGTATAATGGGAAACTAAAGCTAAGATTGCTATAAATTAGGTCTGTAATACCTACATTTATTTTTCACATTTCCTTTTCATGTTTTTTTCCCTTCTAAAGGAAGCTTTCTACAGGTTTGCTGTCACGAGAGTCCACGAGAGTCACCAAGAGTGATTCTCTTGTGGCGCTAGTAACATTTCTTTAAAGATATATTGTCATTGCTAGATGCCCAAATTCACACCTTTGGAAGCCCACAGGTGAGGTCCTGCATAACTCTCAGTCTTACACAAAAGCTCTTAGAAAATTCTTTAAATAGGAAAACATGTATAGTGCATGCGTGGGTG